>NC_136499.1:115747125-115817125 GCF_053919585.1 Euprymna scolopes | reverse complement strand
ATAATCAAACGTATATAATCAAACAACATTATAAATAACTGTAAATATCATAACCAGAGGCCGGTAAAACATCGCATTGCACATCGTAATTTGAAAAAAGTGTATTCTAGGGCCACATTATCCCGGGGGTCTACTATATATATATATATAGATAGTTGAGTAGATAGACGTATACAGTTTTCTATAGTAATACATGTATAGGCGCACACACATACACACATATGCGCGAGCGCGAGCACGCGCAGAGACACGTGACTGACAAGAAGGAGATGATTTATGAGATGTTATCTCTTTTGTTCCGGATGTTTGCTGAACAGGGAATGCAAGGTTCGTAAGGAGTTTGATATCATTCATCTTTAAGACCAACTCGTAACGCGCATTTCTGCCTCTTGCTTATAAGATTCCGATCAACGTTTGAAATGTTACGAAACACAAAATACAGAAAAAAAGGATCCGAAATCTCTTTCCATCAATAAAAAAATAAGGAAATGCAGTTTCTTTGCGCCTCCTAGACATATTGGTGCGCCATATTAAAATATGACTTACATACCTTTAATATATAATTGAATATGTTTTATATATATATATATATATATATATATATATATATATATATATATATATATATATATATATATATATATATTTAAAGTGATGGTTGTGTAGTTCCAACGAGAGAAAAAAATGTATATTTAAAAGAGTGTAGCCATCAACAATTGTGGTTTTTTTTTTAAGGTTTTCATCATATTTTTATTTAAAAATATTTTTATAACGCGTTTCGAGCTTAGGGTGTGCTCTCTTCAGATGTTTTCGAAATAAGTTTTTCTTTAAAATGGGAGTTTGAAGAGTTATTTTTACCTCCGCTGATAGTAAATGTGTTTTTCAGAGTGATGTGTGGTCTCAGACATTCTGTCTCCAACCGTAAGTGTTCAAAGTGTCCGGTCAAAGTTAGATTCAAAGAGGGCGCTTTTGGTCCATTTGGTGAAGGTTTTTATGGTTTTTTATGGTTTTTTATGGTTTTTTTAAGGTTTTCTTTCCCCATGTATAGCACACACTCACAATCACACACGCATACATATACATACATGTACATGTACACATGCACACGCACGTAGGCACACACACATACACACACGCATACACATAGAAATATATGTAGGAGCATACATATACCTACACACTCACACACACACATCCACCACTAACACGTCAGGCACATATTGGTTAATTATTTATTTATTTATACATTTATTTATTTTTTTTCCAACCAAAACCCGCATGTATATATGCGCTTAATCATTCAGACATAAGTACACGCACACACACACACACAAGTAAGATGGAGAATAGGTAGGAGAAGATACATATACACACATATACACGTACATACACACATATATATATACATACATGTATGTGCATACACACTCACAAACATCCACATACTATGTAGTCACATACACATACACACACATGCACACACATAGAGAGATATATGCAGGGGCTCACACATACGCGTATATCCATATCCACACGAACACATTTACCCACTCATACATATGCATACATATGTATATATACACACACACATACAGATGCGTATACATTCATCCACCCATATATATATAGACACATACACCCACAATCACACATACACATACATATTCATACATCCCACCTTATGTATTTATTGGTTGAAGTTTTCTTTTTTTTCTAATCCAAGCACATATGCATACATGTATTCGGTCACCCAAACATAAGTGCACGTACACACACAAACAAGATGGAACATAGATAACAGATGATATATATATATATATATATATATATATATATATATATATATATATATATATATACACGCATACACAATCATATGTATACACTCACATACACACACACATATATACATGCACACATGTGCGCACATACACATACATACGTATAATTTCTAATTGTTTGTTTAGTTTAGAGAAATGGTACTGTACTGGGTATGGACGCGCGCACCCGTGAAAGTGTGCGTGGGCTTTATTGTGCTTCTTTTGTTTCATGTGTGAGGGTGCCCATTCACCCAAGTATGCATGCGTGTAAGTGCATTTTGTGTTTTGCCTATTTATGTGTATAATTATTGAGAGACGTTTAAGGCGGGGTTGAACATTGCTATGAAGTTTTTTTCTTGTGTTAGCAAGTAGAAGTAGTTGTCAGCTTGGAAGATGGGCATTATCTCGAATCTGCCTCCACTGCATGTGTGTATATGTTGTGATACATGCAGGTGTCTATTTTCCGCGATTTTGATGTTGGATCGGTGTAGGGCTACTCTATTACTAAAGTTTTTTGTAGCGCCTATGTAGGATATATCGCATGCTGGACATTTTATTACATAGATCACGTTTTTTTTGAGGTGCAATCTAGGTTTTTTTTTTTTTAATTTTGAATGTTTGCATGGGGTTCGTAAATGTGTATGTGTTTCCCTCTAATATTATGTTGCAGAATCCACATCGTTGTTTGTTTCATTTTGTGACTCCTTTTGTTGCGTCTTGATTGAGTTTGGATGAGGTAAGAATGCGTTTTAGGTTTTTGGGTTGGCGTTTGCTTTTTATTATTTTTGTTGTTTTAAGGAAGTTGTTTAGTTTGCTATTTTGGTTAAGTAGGACGAGGTTTTTCGTTATCTCTGTGAAAAGCTCTGGGTTATTTGTGTTGTGTGTGGAGACGTATGTATGTATATATATATATATATATATGTGTGTATGTACGTGTATATGTATATATATATGTGTATGTGCGTGTATATGTGTGTATATGTATCTTCTCCTACCTATTCTCCATCTTACTTGTGTGTGTGTGTGCGTGTACTTATGTCCGAATGATTAAGCGCATATATACATGCGGGTTTTGGTTGGAAAAGATAAATAAATAAAAAAATAAATAAATAAATAAATAATTAACCAATATGTGTCTGACGTGTTAGTGGTGGATGTGTGTGTGAGTGTGTAGGTATATGTATGCTCCTACATATATTTATGCGTGTGTATGTGTGCGTGCCTACGTGCGTGTGCATGTGTACATGTACATGTATGTATATGTATGCGTGTGTGATTGTGTGTGCGTGTGTGCTATACATGGGGAAAGGAAATCTTTAAAAAAAACTAAAAAAAAACCATAAAAACCTTCACCAAATGGACCAAAAGCGCCCTCTTTGAATCTAACTTTGACCGGACACTTTGAACACTTACGGTTGGAGACAGAATGTCTGAGACCACACATCACTCTGAAAAACACATTTACTATCATCGGAGGTAAAAATAACTCTTCAAACTCCCATTTTAAAGAAAAACTTATTACGAAAACATCTGAAGAGAGCACACCCTAAGCTCGAAACGCGTTATAAAAGTATTTTAAAATAAAAATATGATGAAAACCTTAAAAAAAAACCCACAATTGTTGATGGCTACACTCTTTTAAATATATATATATATATATATATATATATATATATAGTAATTTATAAAATATATATGGCGATTAAGCTACATTGAATATTCCGCGTTTCATCCACTCTAGTGTAGCTTAATCGCCATATATATTTTATAAATTACTAACTAGCTCTACCTACGTATTGAGCACTTTTGAAGTAAATTCTTAAAGTTCACGCATACATTTATACTTTTGTATATTAATTTCATGTGTTATATATGATAGTTGCTATAAAAGCGGGAAATTTGAAGGTCAGCTTAGATCATTAATAAAATATGTGATTGCTGTTTTTTGATTAATGCCGTGCGAGTGTTGTAAAAATAAATCGTTATTTGACGCTGCAGTAACATTTTGAGTATCCATGAGGATAATATAGCATTTGTCTTTTAAAAACTTTGTAAACATTGTTCTTTGTAAAAATAAATCGTTGTTTGACAAATTTTCCGTTTTTCTAGCGACCACCCAATATATTTATGCGTAGGAGCGTTTCTCAAAGAATAAGGACAGAGGATGTAGAGTTGTATTTTTTGGTTTGGATTTTAGCTGATGACACCAAGTTATATATATATATATATATATATATATATATATATATATATATATATATATATTAGTTTTCATCTTCATACTATATATTAAGTTAAATATAACAACCGATAGGTTATTGTCTCTATAATAATAAATACGTAAGCTGCATGAATTAAAATATCATATTTAAGCATATCTTACCAGCGGGCAACGCCGGTGACCTTCTAGCATATATATATATATATATATATATATATATATATATATATATATATATATATAGTAATTTATAAAATATATATAAATTACTAACTAGCTCTACCTACGTATTGAGCACTTTTGAAGTAAATGCTTAAAGTTTACGCATAAATCTATACTTTCGTATATTAAATTTATGTGAGTAAATAAAGTAGTTATATATATATATATATATATATATATATATATATATATATATATATATATATATATATTAGCAGGCGGCGCGGCATTACACGATAATCAAATCGTAAAATAAGCTTAAATATGGTATTTCTATTAATGCAAATTTCCTATTTATTATCATATATTGAACTCAATATATATTAATGATTTAAAAAGTTTTAAAAAACTTATTCGTGCGCGACCACTAAGAATCGAAACCAAAACATTTGGCTTACGATTTTGTTTTTCTTTTGACGTTAATGCGTGAGCTATGAAGACATGTTTCTTGCTAGGTAAAAAATTCGTTACGCATGCATATTCGTAATGCCGTCGTTCGACCTCCACCTGGCAAATTCCATTTTTGTAATTTTTACACTTTTGCACTGATTTTCTCCGGCTAAAACCCAAGTATAAAGTTTCGCATGGGTTCGAATATCCTGTATATTAAGTTTCATATCTGTAGACCAAAAAACTGACAGAGGAGTTTGGTAGGCAAAATTTTCAAACAAATATATATACGCGTACATAAATATATGGAAAGAGTTTTGTGTTTACTATAACCTTTTTACGCAAATACAAGGGCCCGATAATATTTCCGGACACTTTAATATTCGACTTTCTGAGTACCATAGAGTGGCGAAATTCCTTCAATAGAATAGCATAAACATATAAAGATAATACCTGTACTAAAAATGGGAGAAAATCGATTAGGTAAGGAAAGATATTTAATTTTCATAATTTTTTACAAAAAACACGCGACATTATTTTTTGAACATCGTTGAAAAACTGCTAATAGTCTGTAATATCACCTTTCTTTTCAATAACTTTTATCAATCTCTCTTCATAATGATCAATCATATGCACAATAACATCTCTACGTGTTTATAGTAGTTGTTTTTTTTGGCATCCAGTATTCATTTCTCATAGTTGAGCCTCTTTTGTTATTTCAGGTCCATCATAAACAAGTTCCGCAAGCATTTCCCAAACATTTTCCATTAAATTTAGATCTGGGTTTTTTGCAGGCCATTCCAAAGTAGTTATATTCACTTTAGCCATCCATTCTTTCATGAGTTTTGGCACATGGATGATGCAATTGTCTTTCTGGAGAATGAAATCATTCACCATCTCTCTTCTTATTCTTGGTAGGGCTTTCTCGTCCAGCAACTGTTTGTAGCTTTCGCTGTTCTGTCATCCTTCCAGCGACGTCAACCATATATTTCCATTAGCAAAGATCATACCCCAAACCATAACTTATCCTCACCTTTTCTCGACCAAGTACACCATCCATCGGACCCCTCAAACCTGAAACACTTCTCATCAGTAAATATAACCTTCTTAAAGTCAACATGATTTGTTAATCACCTTTTAGCTCTCTCCAATCTTGCTCCTTTGTGTTTCTTTGTTAGTGTAATTTTTTTCTTATCCTTTGCATACTTCAAACCAATCATATGCAGCATTCTTTGTACTGTTCGGACGTTTACCTCCAATTTACATTTCTCCTTCACTTTTATTGTTTTAACTTTTTCTCTAGATGTCAAAAGCTGTGTCACAGTCTTCTTCATTCTCCTTTCTGTCCTCTTGCCAATTTATTTTTTTCCGCTCGGAGTTTGTCTTCAGCATGTATTCGGCCGTTGATTTCGACAGCTTCAAATCCATGGCGACCCTTGTGACGCTAAGGCCATCGTCTTGCTTCTACTGTGCCAAACAATAGACTTCTTTTGAATGCATTTTATCTCATTAAACTTAATTGTTTTACCAGTAGAATAGAACAAATAATTGATTCTAATGATGACAGCTAAGTGTACAAGCAGAAAATTTGTATGCAGTAACATATACATGAACATAGCTCTTAATAAAATAGGATCTTTTTTGCCATGTCCGAAAAATAGTGTCTCACAAGTTTTCGCAAAAAGCACAAATAACAAATATTATCAAAGCCAAACTAAAAAAAAAATGATTACACTAGTAGTAGATTCTCACTCCTCAACTACGTACTTACAATTTCAAAAGATTTTGGCACTAGTAACCACCTTGAAGTACTTTTTTCGAAGTGTCCGAAAAGTATTGTCGGGCCCTTGTAATACGCGAGTATAAATCATATAGAATATCTGCATGACTATAATTACACGTAATAATTAAGTAAAGATGATCATCCCATATGAAAACCGAAAAAACTAATAAGTAATTAATTGAAATAAATGTTTAAAAGAATATGCAAATTAGTTATATATATATATATATATATATATATATATATATATATATATATTTATTATTATTATTATTATTATTATTATTATTTGCTCACTAGAAGTAGTCACACAGGCCATTATCAAAGATTTTTCTTTGATAACAACTTATGGTGTTCTCTTGAGTCTGAGTGACAACAAGTCTCCCCAGATTTTCAGTACTCTCCACCTCTTTCGATAATCTTTAAAAAAGAATTTGCGTTATCGCAACAGGTATTTAGCATTGATTTCTCGTAGGCCGCAACCATTATTCTATATTGGAATTTTGGTGGCAAAACGCCTCCCCAAGGTCCAAGTCCTCTTTGCACTCATCCAGCGGAGGTCTGGCTAGTGCTTTCCCTCTTCGATCTTTCAATCCTTCTCGACCCCCCTCATTTATTTTGTGTGGTGTCAGTTCGTGGTAACATGCACACATACGAAAAAAAAGGTGGTTGGAACGCAGAGGCACATGGGGTACCTTACAATGATACAGTTTCAGTTTTCATAATTCCATGTGATGTTCTTTTGTATTTTTCATCTGTAGCCGTTTCTGTGTGTCCAGTTTGTGTCTGTAGCTCATGTGTGGTGTTAGTTTCCGCACTCTAGGGTTTTCCTTAATATTTCTGCAGTTTTCCTTATTGTTATCCGATGTATCTGTTCAGCCATCCCTCTGATTCCAATCTATCCCATTTGTTTTTCAAAGTTTTTCAGTATTGTTCCTAGTGCTCTCTGACCAGTTCTGTGTATTTGTTCCGCTTTTCAGTTTCCTTGATCTTCACTCTGTGTTCTGCTGGAACAGCAAAATCTACAATCTGACAGGTATTTTCCTTTTTGTTAACTAGTATGACATCCGATCATCTTTTTAGCATGAGTTTTTTTTTTTTTTTTTTTTTACACAGTGATCACACTCAGGGATAAGGGTTATTGCAAGTACATTACGTTAGTGTGGAGATTTGATGAAGTGTTTACTTAAGGGGGCGGTTCATTAGGAATTCGTTAAAATTGGACTTGAAGACATCCAAGTTGTAGTCCGGAGGGAAGCAGGCAGACGGAACAGAGTTCCACAGGCGTGCAGTTCTAAGAAGAAGCTTTGTTCATGGAATCCGCGTTTTGATTTAGGTACAGATAGAGAGTGGGGGAAATTTTTCACAGTGGATTCAGCTAGACGGGTGTTTTTCGTGAAAGATTGGCGAGGGGGGACCAGAGATTGGAGTTCAGACGAGCACCTGCCATGGAGTTTATCCGCTTGTATATCCATGTCCTATAGGATTTTGCGACTTTCATTTCCCAGTACTATTGCCGATTTGTGCTTGTAGATGTTCAAGATGCAGCTGTCTGCATAATTGCGATTGTACCGCCTTGCCCACTTGATCGTGTCTATGTTTATATTCTCTTTGGGCTACTTTGCTGCATTCACTTATTATGTGGTTAGCTGTTTCGTCTTTTTGTCCGTAGAGTCTGCATTTGTTGTTTTCTTGTGTCTTGTCAATCCTTGCTTTGATGTTGTTGGTGCCAATCGCGTAATCTCGCGCGGCGGTTATCAAGGAATCAGTTTCCCTGTTAAGGTTTCCTTTTTTGTAGCCATTTCAAAATCTTTTCGTTAGTCTCATCTTTTGTAATTCTTCTAAATCTTCCGTGTAGCTGTTTCTTTTCCCATTTTTATTTCCTCGTCTTATTCCTCATCTCTTTTTTTATCTTGTTTTTTTTTTCTTCTTCGGTTTTTTTATTATTATTATTATTATTATTATTATTATTATTATTATTATTATTATTATTATTTCCACCGTCAAGCATCGTCGCAGCTCACAAGAGCCAAAAATTCAACAAACCGGAGGTTCAAAACTCGAGTTTCGCCCTCATTTAAGCTCATCAGTACGGCACATCTTGACTGAAAATAATTATATCATCTCTCACGCTCTGAAAGTTCTATTATTAATTACTCGCTAAGTTACCATGATGCATGACATCGTCCTAGCGAGTATAAAAACCCTGCTCTTGATACATCGGCTTCAGTGGTCGCTGACCACACACTTTTGTTTGAGACGAAGTAGGTTCAGTTAGGTTTCGCCGCGGTTTGCTTGATCTGTGCTAGTGAATAGATTTTCTTGTGTGTAGGGCGTGGTTGCTCATGTGGCAGAGTAATCGCTTCGAGTTTCAAATCCCTAATTCGGATGTGTCTAACTGATGTGCTGATATGAGCGCGAAAGTCGAGTTTTGGACTTCCCGTTTGTTGGCTTTCGTGGCTCTTGTGAGCTACGATGGTGCTTGACTGTGGAAATAATTATATCCTCTCTTACGGTCTGAAAATCATATATATATATATATATATATATATATATATATATTGTACAGAATGAGAGAAAGAGAGAGAGAGAGAGAGAGAGAAAGGGGGAATTAGACCGAAAGTCTAAAAGAGTAAAGTTTAATTTAATGTATTTATACTTTAAATGGAACATTGCCCATAGTACTATAGATATATAATAAGCTCAATAGGTATATTTATCCTAGAGCTATATTAATATTGAAGATAAATTATGAATCTGTTTCAAAAGGTGAAACAAAAAAAAAAAATCAAAATCAAAATTTTTTTTTGTTTGTTTCTCCTTTTGAAACTAATTCATAATTTACAATTAGTGTTGGGACGATTAATTAATCGGGAATAAACAAAATCGGAACTTTTTGTGGTCAGAATCGGTATCGGTATTGGAATCGGAAAAATGTGTGGCAATTTTCCGATGCCAAAATCGATATTTTAATTGTGTTTTTTATTTGATTTTCTATAAAGAAAAATATTCTTTCGCTGATAGCAATACTAAAATAATTAATATCTGTTGATTTTAAACGATTAGTAGAAGTAAAATATGTAGATCGGCGCCCACAAGTTTATTTATTTTTACGTTTGAGAAAAGATCTGCACATTTAACATGTGCTTTACGGTAATCGTGAAAAATAACAACTTTATAGTTAAATATGTAGAGACCTACAAAAAATCTGTCTCGGAATCGGCAATTGTATCGGAATCAAGAATTTAATACCGAATCGGTAATTGTATCGGAATCTGAAAAATATTGGAATCATCCCATCCCTAATGTATATATATATATATATATATATATGTGTGTGTGTGTGTGTGTGTGTGTGTGTGTGTGTGCGTGTGTATAATTATTATTATTATTATTATTATTATTATTAAGAACTTTACTTGAAGAATACAGTAATGTGAATCGTAAACATCTCCTTTACACTGTACATCTTAAACACCACATCAACAGCAGGGTGCGTGGGTTTACAATTATCTGTCGATGTAGAGAGGAATTTGAATCTTTCTGACGTACATAAGTACGTATATAAGTACACGCAGAAAAGTCGGCAGACAGATTAGCCCCCGCCCCCAACTCCCAATCCTCTCATTATGCGCGATCCAAATGTCGAATTACACTTGGTGCGTCCTCGTATTTCAGAAAGCGTCTACGTGTGTCCGTTCATAGGGCGATGTCTCAAGATTAAAAAGAAAATAGACTTAGGGGGTTACTGTGATTGGAAATGGGGCAACTTTGGTTAGTAAGATGTTTGTTCATATAACATTAAAAATTATCCGTGTTGGTACAGTCGGATAGCAACGAACATAGTGGAAATCACAAAGGCAACCGGTTCGTGGATAGGAGCTCTCAGACTAGACAATCTTCCGGTATCTAGAGATTCTTCATTGAAGGGGTTGGATTTTGCTGTTGGTTGAGTGGGTAAGGAGTATTTGTGTTAAGGAGAGTATAAGTCCAGCGAGTTCATCAGGACACAGGGAAAAACTTGAATGCCCATTAGACACTATCCTCGAGTGTCTAAGATCTCTCTGTACAGGAGTTTGTCAGGATAACCTGGCAAGAGGATATTTTTCCCTAGAGGTAAACCCTGACTAAATGTTCAAAGTAAGTCTTTGCAGCCAATGTACAGAGTGACCCACTTAAAAGTAACCCAAAAAATGTAGTAGAGAGGAGGAACATTCTTTTATTGTTTAAATTATCTGTAGTGTTATAAAAGATGCTGGAAGTTCTCCCCGTTGACATCTATGCATTCTTGGGCACGTTTTACCAACGTTTGCAGATACTGCCTGTAGATCTTTTTGATAGCGTTGGTAATGTTCTCCTTTAGTTGGTCATGTTTCTGAGGATTATTTGCATAAACTTTTTGTTTTAAAATCTCCCAAATATAAAAATCACATGATGACAAGTCCGGGGAACGTGGTTGCCATAACCCTTTCTTATTGTTCTCTCTTCCGTAAGCATCGTGTCATGAACTCGTTTCAGTGATCTCTGAGACGTTTAGCATATAGCGCCATCTTTTTCTTTTCTTTTCTTTTTTTTTACACAGTGATCACCACTTATCAAGGCCCGGAAGCCACTCAGGGATAAGGGTTATTGCAAGTACAGTACGTTAGTGTGGAGATTTGATGAAGTGTTTACTTAAGGGGGGGGGCGGTTCATGTTGGAAAAAGAATTGAATTTTGTCTTGTGGTGTCAGTTGGTTAATAAGAGAAAGATAATGGAGATCGGGCTACTTTTAAGTGGGCCACCCTGTAATATTTTCTTCGTATGACTAATCTACGCTAGGTTTTACGAGGAATGGTGCATCTTCTCAAAGTGATGTTACCTCAAGTAGCAACATTAAGTTAGATACTCCACCAGACTAGATAAATTCTTGACTTGGGATCCAGTAATATCAATAGACCAAAAAGAAGGATATATATAACATATTAAAATGGTCAATTGAGGGAGTAGAATTATGTTCTCAATTTCTTTACTAACTCAGTGTTTGAGAGATAAAGAACTTTAATGGAACATTCGAATATCTATGTATCTCCTATAGAGTTCAAGTGTTAGCCCCGGGTAGAGAGCCCTCTTGATTTCTGAGAACGTCGACTGAAGAAAAATCAAACAAGCAAACGGAAAGGACACACCTTTAAATATTTCGTTTGTCTATTATTATTGGATTTGAAATATTGTGTTTGAGAAAGAGTTTGTGTATTGTTTATATCCACACGGAAAGCTTAAAGGCAGTAATTCATTAATCTTGAAGAATTATTGACTCGTTCTAAAAGTTTCAAGGCGGCCCCCCGCATCTATTCGAGTTGGCCGGTAAGTTCTCTCGTCTTTAGACGTTTGCAAAGAAAGCTAAAAGGAATGAACTTATTTAGCTTTAGTAGTTATTAGTGATGGGGCGGTTCCAATATTTTTCCCGATTCCGATACAATGACTGATTCCGTACAAAATTACCGATTCCGATACAATTACCGATTCCGATTGCGATTATTTGTAAATCTCGAAATATGTAAGCATAAAATTGTTATTTTTTTTTCCAGATTACCATAAAAACACGTTAAAGGCGCACATATTTTCTCAAACATAAAAATAAATAAATAAAAAAATAATTTCGGGTGGAGGTCATTTATAGATTTTAGTTTTAATGGTAGTTAAAAATCAATAAATATTTTTTTTTATTTTATTATTATGACCAGGACTGGGAGATTTATTTTAAACAAAATAAAAAAATATATATATTATTAAAGAAATCGTTTTTTTTTTCATCGGAAATATGCACAATTTTTTTTCGATTCCGAAACCCCCCATAAATTCCGATTGTTTCGATTCTTGATTTCGATTAATCGTCCCAACACTAGTAGCAATAAACTTTTAAATGTATAGTTTCAAAGTAACCTTGATATCTATTAGGTTGGCCAAAAAGTTTATTAATGTTTTGAATGCCATCTTTCCGGCATGCTAAAGCTTGTTTTATATTTCTATTCTTCAAATCTTATATTTAGCGACCATATTGACGTCCGTTTGTAATAAGTAGGGGCATGACAACAGCATATTCTTTTCATTGTTATAGCTCTCGAGTATATATCCGACACAGACACAGTTAATCAACCAAGAACCACATCACGTAAATAAGTTCTTGATGAGCCGTTCCATATAAGTTATCAAATTTAACAAATTTTCATTACTAATGATTGTTATATTGTCCAATTTCTACTGTACACTCTTTAACCCTTATCCTTGAGTGGCCTCTTGGCCTTGATAATGTGTTGATACCTATGAAAAAAAAAAAAAAGAAAAAGTCCAATGTGAACAAGTTCTAATTGAATCGTCTCCCTAAGTAATCCAAGTTACAAAATTCCCACTGTTTACTATGCTAAAATCACAATGACTAATGTATACCTATTAACCCTTATCCTCGAGTGGCCTCTGGGCCTTGATAAGTGGTGACACCCATGTAATATATATATATATATATATATATATATATATATATATATATAGTGATGATCATATTTATTGGCACGGTAAAATAAAAGTTAAATTTTGTCTAATAAATTCTAAAAAAGGGATTAAATTAAAGAAAATAACAAAGTATATTATGTATTTTTAACTGGCCTTTCCGATGCAGCAATCGGATTTTAGAAAAAATAAATAACAAAGGAACAACAAACATAATTGCAAAAAACCCTTGTTCAAAATTATTGGCACGGCTTTGTTTTTCTTTTAGTATCAGTATAATATCAATCAATTTCCGGTTTACGTGCTTTCTGAACTTTTTTATAGCCATATTATGCTTGTTTAACGCTAATTCAGTGCCAATAAATATGATCATCACTGTAAACATGTAAGATATCAACGGATACACACTCGAGAGTCAAAACAATAAAAAGAATATGCTGTTGTCCTAGCTTTAATAATAAGCCTTCGAGTAGAGATGTTCTTACATTTTGTCTTGTATGGAAGATTAAGCATTGTTTTTATTAGAGAACGAGGAAAAAGGTAACAGAAACCTACATTAAGATGTGCCATGCGTATGGGGATAAATGCTTTACAGAACAGCTGTGTCAGAAATGGTTAGCGTTAGGCTAGATTTCGAAAAGGAAAATTTTCATTGGAAGATGCTCCTCGCTCTGTCCGGCCAAAGATAATCGACAGTGACTAATTAAAAGCTTTAGTTAAACATGATTGCTGTTTGACAATCAGACAAATCGCAGATATTCTCAATATATTAAAACTAGGCGTGGAAAATAAATCACATAAACTCAGTTATAAAAATCGGAATCGAGAATTGTATCAGAATTGGGAATTTAGAAAACACTATCAATAATTTCCGCCACTCCTTATCAGTGCCTAAACCTAAACGTAGATTCCATGAACAAAGCTTCTTTCTTGGAACTGCATATCTGTGGAACTCCCTTCCTTTTTCCTGCTTTCCAGCTGCCTACAATATGGTCGTCTTCAAGTCCAACGTAAAGAAGTTCTTGATGAGCCGTTCCCCTTAAGTAATCCAATTTACCGAATTTACATTACTAACGATTACTGTAGTGTCCCATTGACTACTGTACACTTTTTCACCTTTATCCTCGAGTAGCCTCTGGGCCTTAATAAGTGGTGACTTCTTTGTAAGAAGAAAAAAGTACAGAAGCCGTAATTGTATCAACACCAGGAAAAGTATTAGAATAATCTTATCACTAGTATAGATAGAATTTCTTCCTTTCGTTTGTAATTGCGGCGAACTCTAACATGTAACGTTACATGTTAACCGGTAACGTCACAGAAGAAAACACTAATGAGTGCGCAGCAGTAGTTGACAAACGAGAAAGCAAAATTAAAGGAAAAATTAAGTTACCTCACACATGCAAGGAACATTTCGACGATTAAATTCTTTTGAAATGAATTATGTAAAATAAATATATAGAACTTCCATTAACCTTTCTAAAATTCAAAACGTTACATGCTAAGTGATTATTCTAACTTTTATAAAAACATAAGCAAAGAGACCCGAGGTTGCCCGGGATTGAATGTAAATCGATAAATGATCCACAGTTTCAATAATTTTTTGTCATCAAAAAAGATGAAATCGCCCATTTTTCAATCAAATCGATTGATTGCCTGCTCTAGTTGGAAACCTTTCGTGGTGCATCGGGAGGAAGCTTAACATACCTTCCCGCGATTACTTATTCCACAACCTATTGTCGTTTACATTCCATTGCATAGAATCTATTGTTGATTTTAGAAAAATACTTTTATATAATGGCCTGAATTAACGTTTTAAATGGGAAAATAAAGTATCATGGTTAAATTATGCTCTAAACAAAAACATTAATTTCGAACGTTACTTTAATTAGCAACTATGTATTAAAATACTATGCTGAGAATACATTCTACATAGAAGAATAATGCTTTATGCTAAGCGTATAACGGTATTTACCCGACTAGAAAGCTTAACACATACGTGGAAAGCATAACTATATTTGCAATATATTTCTAATCCTGGTAAATGCCCGGACGAGCAACTAGTGTATAAATAGGACTAGTATTTTTATTTTCTCGAACATATGTCAATTTGGACATGACGTGGCTTTTATGCACATGCGCAGTCAATCAAATCTGCTTAGATAATCAGAGTTATCTGCCCATAAAAATTCCACCATGATTTATTGTTTACTTTAAAATACTATTTACTTTTTTTTTATTAATTTTATCTTTATTTTCTTCCTGCTTCCTTTCTGATATTTTTTCTTTTAGTCTTTTTTAAAGGTCCCTGGGAAGAACAGGTAAGACGATGCGCGTTCCGTGAGTCATGCAACAGCTCAGCGGCAGAGAAAGAAGGAGGAGGGAGTATGCATCTTTTTAAAAATGCATTTACTGATTAAATCATCTAATTCCACCATTTTAACTCGTAATACAGTGCAGGAACATATCATCATCAGCATCATGAGCAGGAGCAGCACCGTCATCGTCATGCTCATTATAATCATCCTCATCGTCGTCATCGTCGTCATCATCATCATCATCATCATCATCATCATCGTCGTCGTCGTCGTCGTCGTCATTACCACCATCATCATCAGCATTATCATCGTCGTCGTCGTCGTCGTCGTCGTCATCATCATCATCATCATCATCATCATCATCATCATCATCATCATCATCGTCGTCGTCATCATGATTATCATCATCATTATCGTCGTCATTATCATCATTATAATCATCATCATTATCATTAATATCGTCATTATTATCAGCATCATTATGAAAGCGCGTAAGAAGAAACCAATTATCATCCCTGTTTTTATTTTATTATTATGGCGTGAATAGAAATGTATGTAATCATTTTTTGTGTGTAGTTTTGCGGTGAACTTTGAAGGATAGTTTATTATTGGATTTTATAAAAGTATGTCTAGAAAAGGTAATGAGTTATTGTTTTCTGTTTCACAGGTAAAACTTTATGGAAGGTTCGACTGAGTCTAATTTGTCTCTAATAATATTTATGCGCGTGTTTTCAGGAAGAAAAATTAAAATGTCGTCAATGTATCTAAAATACTCCGTGTTTGGAGGAAATCTAAATTTGAAAGGACCAGATTCTAGGAATTCTAAGAAAAGGCAAGCTAATACTCCACTGAGAGGGTTACCAATAGGAAGACCAAAATTTTGTTTATAGAAATTGTTATTGAAGTGAAAATAAGTCATGTTAGTTATAAGTCTAATGATTTTTATAAGAGTGTCGGGAGGAAAAGGTAAGCTAATGTTAGATTTTTTTAAGTGTTTAAGGAGTAAATTCAAGCATTTTTTATGGGGACATTAGTATATAATGATGTTATATCTAAGCTGTGCATAGTTTTGTTTTGTAGATTAATGTTTTTTTTTTATTTTGTTGAGTAAATCTCCGGAGTTCTTTATGTGGGAGGTGCTGATAGTGCCCAGTAGTGGAGTCAAAATGCTGGATATTAACGACTATATGACGTCACTAAAATTTCCCTCTCTTTAACAGCGCCAGCACCCCCCTCCTTTTGAATTTCCAACGTCTTTTTCCGTTTTTTCTGAAATAGGACTGCGTCACACTGTGCACGTGAAACATTTTCAAATATTTTGTACTGGTATTTTTTGTTTCTTAATCCCATTCATCCAGAGGAAGTCTCGAAATAAAGACGAAACGTTGATGAACACATAATACGGTTTGTTCCTTTTTATCTCTCTCTCTCTCTCTATCTATCTATCTCTCTCTATATATATGTGTGTGTGTGTGTGTGTGTGTGTGTGTGTGTGTGTGTGTGTGTGTGTGTGTGTGTGTGTGTGTGTGTGTGTGTGTGTGTGTGTGTGTGTTTGTGAATTTTATAGAGGGAATTAGACCTGGAGTCTAAAGCGCAAAGTTTATTTTAATGTGTCAATACTTTAAAATAATCTTGCTCGTAATACTGTGGATGTATCATAAGCTCAATAGGTATATTTCTCCTAGAGTTATATTAATATTGATAATAAAAGATTAATAATTATAAATTATCAATCAGTTTGATTTTGTTTTTTTTTTCTTGTTGAAACTGATTCATAATTTATAATTACTAATCTTTCTAATCAATATATATATATGTGTGTGTGTGTGTGTGTTTGTGTGTGTGTGTGTTTATGAGGAAATATGTATCTTTTATTATATTTTATCTTTTATTTATCCCAGACCTTTAATTTCTGAAGCTCAATGTTAATAAAGAGCATATATAGATCCATGACAAAAGTATATATTCCAAATTTCATGATGTTGACCACCTTACAATTTATTTCTTTAAGTTTTTTTTTACAAGATAGTCACCACTTATCAAGGCCCGGAAGCCAGTCGGGGATAAGGGTTATTGAGTGTACAGTAATCAATGGGATAATATCGTAGTAATCGTTAGTATTGGAGATTGGATAACGTGTTTTAACTAAGGGAGCGGTTCATCAGGAATTTGTTTATGTTGGACTTGAAGACATCCAATTTATAGTCAGGTGGGAAACAGGCAAACAGAAGAGAGTTCCACAGGCAAGCACTTTTAAGAAAGAAGTTTTGTTCATGGAATCTACGTTTTGGTTTTGGCACAGCTAAAGAGTGGGGAAATTTTTAACAGTGGTTTCAGCTAGTCGGGTGTTTATTGTGAAAGATTGGTGAGCAGGGACCAGAGATTGGAGCTCAGACGAGCACTTGCCATGGAAGTAACGATAAAACAAAGACAAGCTCGCAACGTCATTTCTTTGGGAGAGAGGTTGCAGGGAAGAGAAAAGGGCATACCCCACTAATCCACTTTGAACGTACGTTGAACGTATTTTGTACGCTGAAATGCACAATTCCTGACGGCATCTGTTTCGTAGCGCTTAATCATTAATGCCATTATTATGTCAATTTTTTAATTATATATATATATATATATATATATATATATATATATATATATATATATATATATATATATATATATATATACTAGAAAAAGTACCCGTCGTTGACTGGGTTCAGAAACAGCCTACAGAAAATGGACTCTGATTTATGAAAGTATGATAGGTTAGGAAAATGAGGGGTTGTAAAGAGATAGCTTCGAATTTGGGGGCATCAAAACCAAAGCAAAATATGATGAAAGTAAAAATAAAATAGATAAACCCCATAATTTATTATACCATACCTGTTCACACTAAAATACTTATTACAATATTCTGTGGATCTATATTAAAAAAAAAAAAAAACTTGTTAAACTTTCTGACATATTCCCATTCTATGGAGGGCAGGCGCGAACGAACACCCCATAATTTTATAATACCATATTTCTTCAAACAGAAACATAATTATCAAAGTATACTTACACAGATAAATATGAAAAGTCTTTATTAAAGTTTGTGCCTATTTCCATTCTATGGAGGCCAGGCGCGAAAGCAGACCCCCCACAATTTTATTATACCATCCCTATTTAAGTTAAAACATACTTATCAAAGTCTATTATGTACATCCATATCAACAACACATGTAAACGCTTTTGTTTTTTTCATTTTTAATTTTTTTATTTCCATACTTCGGGAGCCAGGCGCGAACGCAGACCCCACAATTTTAATGAACCACTGTTCTGCCAGAGCAAACATACCCATCTTCTACCATTATATGTAATCAGTTTTTTAAAATAGTCAACCATATAGGAGCCTATTCGTGACCAGACACAGAGACACACACACACACACACACACACACACACACACACACACACAGCTTTATATTATATATATTTCCACAATCGCCGACAAGTACTCATTGAATATCTGGCAGATTGCGGCGATCAGGCTGGCTTTCGTGTTCTGGGAGGTCATGTTGGTGGTATTTACATTTTGGTGTTGACTTTCAAGCTGACTGCGAAGATGCAAGATGGCATTACGTTGCCTTCACTTGAAAAAACCGTGGCCGGAAACTTTGTTTTCATCGCTCTAGACACGTCCCTGTTATTCATGGCATTTTAGCGATGCATTTTCAGTCTGCTGGCAATGGTCCTGTTTTCATATCTTAACTCAGTAGAGAGCATGAGTTGTACAGCGGCGCATCTATAATCTCGTTCGTTGAACATTGTGTCACTTCTAGACATGATAGAATGCTCCTATCGCTCTTGGGATTTGTATACAACTTATTTATCATTCCACCCTGTATAATGTTCACTGACCGGGTGAATGATTGTGTGAGGTGTAAATCACATATACGTATAGTTCACCAAGAGGAACATATAAATTAACAAGCATCAATTGTTTTTAATGTGAGGAATATCTTTTCTTTGAGGCGCACTAAACAAAATGGAAACATACCTTCTTGATAATTCTTTCATGAGCTGTTCTGAAATTTAAGACACTTTTTCATCAAAGAAACTCATAACGACTAAGCTATCATTCACATAATTTTATTTCATGATTGTGACTTCCCTCGGAGTTGCACCACCTTTCTCTATTGTTTCTACATCTTCATAGTTGGTCCAGGCGAATGCTTTCACCGACTGAGAGACAAACTTTTACTCCAACCTCCTCTGGCGAACTGCTCCTCTATGTTACTAACTGACTGTCCTGTGTTTCGTTAATATGTGATAACGTTTTTGGTAGTTATTTTACGCCACAATACCAAGTCAAATTTACTGTTTTGATAAACTGTATATATTACTATTCTAAACTAAAATTCCAATAATTTATAATAAATATTTAACTATAAATATTGTTCTTCAAACGCATTCCTCTACTATCGAAAATATCCATTTAAATACATTCCTCTGCAAACAACTACTTCAATAACATTTTATCTATTGAATATTTCATATTAATTTATTTATTGTGGACTAATGTTCTCATCTGTATTAGTTGTTGTTTCACGACGTTTCGGCCAACTATTCCTCTGGCCTTCGTCAGGTGGTAACCGCGACAGATAGGAACTTCCAATCTCCTAACAGCATTATCAGCAATCACTGCCACCCATAGTTGCTGTCATCTCATCAGGTTTTGGCCAAGTAAGCCTCTGGCCAGCTTTAGATAGGATTGAAACTGCTATATTCAGACAATTCTCATCTCGAACCATAGAGATTCAACGTCTCTATCAACTGTGCCACGGGCCCCGAAGGGCGATCAAGGTTGAATTTTTTTTTATTATTGAATGCCAGAAGAATAGTTGGCCGAAACGTTGTGAAGCAACAATTAAGTAAGATGAGAATAATAGTCCGCAATAAAAAAATTAATATAAATAATGCTCATCTCAATAATGAATTCTAATTAAAATAATATATATGAAAAACATTCGAACATCTCACAGCGCGACCCCTCTTTTGTTCTATCGGATAATCCGGCTCAATCCGGTGTTATCCAGGAGTTCAATATCTAACAAAATACTTTCAGTAGCATGATGGAAAACTTAGTGAAAGGCTTAAAATGATGAAATAAATGAACAAAATTTAATTATTAATACTTATAAGGACAATTTTTTAAAAAACTCTTCGTAGACATTTAATTTTAAGACATATGGTTTAATCTACAGGAAAGCAATACTCTCTTAATGTGCCCCATATATGTGAAATTATTGCTAAAATGGTAAACTACATACGTGTTAAACTACATACGTATTAAATTTGATTTTAAGCAGAGGAAGTAGAAAAGAGTCATAGGCTTATTTTATGTTAATGGATGATAGAGTGTGCTCGTAATTGATCCATTGCGTCAGACCTTTGATCAACCTTTATCTTGTTCTTGATGACTAGTTAGTTTGATCCACTAATAGGTATGTGTCAGACTGAACTACTGCGAACGTCGGAATGAAAACATATTAGAAACAAACGTTTTCCAAATTTTTGTCTTTGAATTTATCACATATTCTTTGTATTATATATTCTCAGTCGAGCTTTATAAACAACTTTTTTTGCAAGAGCTTTGCTTGGATTTTTATTTTAATGATTACATATTTTGTCCTAAATACGCTAAATTGTTTCGATCTGCAATATTACGTGTAAAAACTTCTGAGAATATATATTCATATTTTTTCCGTTTCTAATTTTAGTTTCTTTAATTTTTACGTGCGGAGTTTAGTTATGATTCTTTCATAATTTCTTTGATGTGTTCGATTTCTGTTGCTTTTAGGGGAACTGGATGTTTCTTATATTAAAAAGGCACATTACGTTTACCTTTGTTGTAACAGGGGGTCAAGTAAAATTAGAGACTATTTATTGGCACTGATGGATTAGTGCGAAAGTGCAACTGTTTTGGTTTTCGGTTGGGACATTTGGAGAGTTCATAGCAGTGGTAGACAAATGCAATTTTAAGACTGAATCGAAAATCTCACAGCAATAAACGAGCGTTTTTTTTTTTATATAATAATACAAATTACAGTTTTTTTAAACACAGGTTAAATATTTAAATGCTTTTTACTAACAAACCAAAATTCTGTAATTTTCGAATGCATGTTATTTTTCTTAAGTAAGTTTTTGTTATACATTTATTGAATTAAAATAAATATAAGAAACATCACAGAAAGTACTTTTCTGCACCTGATTTACGGTTGTCTCCCCTTGCTTTTTCTTCAGTGGATAATCTGATAGTCATGTTTTTTTCTTTTTTCCCTTTTTTTTTTTTTTTTTTTTGCATTTTCATTATTTAAAGAGGCTTGCCTTTTTTCTGTTGTTCTTGGCCTTCGGGCCAGAATCAAAGTGTAGTATCTGTTCTGCAGATGCTGCACTGAAGGTAATTTGTCCCAGTCAATGGAGGGGAAACCGTCTATACTGGGACAATTATTATTTTTGGTCACAACCAGAGTGCCTCCTTTTTACCCTACTTTAGGGGAGCTGGTTTTCCTCCCCACATTAAAAACGGCCTTGTGCTTAATTTGCTTTCGCGGGGAACCAAATAAATACCTTTACGTTTTACCAATGAGATTTTTCTTGGGGTGTTTCCTAATTTTCCAGTGCATCGCTTACTTTCGTAACATTTCAGTTTTTTTCAAACTTCGAGAATCACAGTCTCTTTTAAGAATATGGCTTACTTAGTAATTCAAGTGGTGATGGTGATGATGATGATGATGATGATGATGATGATGATGATGATGATGATGATGATGATGGTGATGATGATGATGATGATGATGATCCTTCCCTTTCCTAGGCGTGTACTTTATATAGTTTTAAATATGCCCGTTTTCTAAGAGCTTTATATTTATAACTGTGTGTAGCGAAAAGGGTTGGATGTTTGGGGAATGTGTTAAGAGTGGGTGGGTGTGTTGGTCGAAAAAGGAAACCTGGGGTTGGTCGGGGCGGTCTTATCTGGCTCGGAGAATGTTGCGTGATGATTTTATTTGAGTGAATAAATCCAGGTGAGAAACATTATGAAAAAAAAAAAAAAAATGAAAGCGAAAGAAAAGAAAACGAAGTTATTTGAAAAGAGAGGATAAAAGAAAAGAAAGAAAAAAAAGAAAGAAAAAGGACTTATTAAGATATAAAAAAAATGAAAAAAAAAAAACTTATTATAAAAAGAAACAAAAAGAGACATATGAAACGAAAACGAAAAGAAAAAAAAAACTAAATTTAGACGAAGTTTATTATTTACTTACTAGGAGTAGTCATGCAGGCCATCATCAAAGATTTCTCTTTGAGAACAACTTGTGACGTTCTTTGGAGTTTGAGTGACAGCAAGTTTTCCCAAATTTCCCGTACTCTCCATTTCTCTTTCTATAACAGGTGAATTTGCGTTATCGTAACAGCCGACTACTATTGATTTCTCGTTGGCGGCGACCATTGTGCTTCATTGGGATTTGGGTATCAATAAGCATACCCAAGGTCTCAGTTTTCTGTGCACTCATCCAGCAGAGGTCTGGTTAATGATCTCTCGCCTCGGCCTTTCTATTCTCCTTGACCATCTTTTATTTGGTGTGCCGACACATGGAAAAACAATGGTGGGGGGGGGCAGGGGTACGGGGAGGGTTAACTTCCAATGATACAGTTTCAGCTTTCATTTAATATTATTATTGACTCACATGGAGCTTTCACACAAGTCAACAAGCGATCTGATTGGAAACCTGTGGTGTTCTCTGGAAGCTGAATAACAACAAATCTCCCCAGACGTCCAGCTCTCCCCACCTCCTTCGATAGCATTTGCAAATGAATTTGCGTCATCGCAACAGCCGCTTACAGTTGATTTCTCGCTGGCAGTGACCATTGGTTTATACTGGAATTTGAGTGGCACTAAGCCTCCCCAAGGTCCCAGTTCTCTTTGCGCTTGTCCAGCCGAGGTCTGGCCAACGTCTCTTCTCGGTCTTTCAATCCTTCTTGACCCTTCTCGGCTCTTTGGTATCACTTTTCTATTGGGAGGAACGGTGATGAGACAATGGGGGGGGGTGCATGATGGGGCTATTATTATTGTCATCATCATCATCATCATCATCATCATTATTATTATTATTATCATTATTATCATTATTATTATTATTTTTATTATTATTATCATTATTTTTATTATTATTATCATCATTATTATTATCATTATTATTGTTGTCATCATTATTATTATTATTATTATTATCATTATTATTTTTATTATTATTATTTCTATTATTATTTTTATTATTATCATTATTATTATTATTATTATTATTTTTATTATTATTATTATCATTATTATTATTATTATTATTTTTATTATTATTATTATTTTTATTATTATTATTATTATTATTATTATTTTTATTATTATTATTATTGTTATTATTATTATTATCATTATTATTATTATTTTTATTATTATTATTATTATTATTTTTATTATTATTATTATTATTATTATTATTATCATTATTATTTTCATTATTATTATTATTTTTATTATTATTATCATCATTATTATTATCATTATTATTGTTGTCATCATTATTATTATTATCATTATTATTTTTATTATTATTATTATTTTTATTATTATTATTTTTATTATTATTATTATTATTATTATCATTATTATTATTATTTTTATTATTATTATTATTATTATCATTATTATTATTATTATTATTATCATTATTATTATTATTATTATTATCATTACTATTATTATTATTATTATTTTTATTATTATTATTATTATTTTATTATTATTATTATTATTATTATCATTATTATTATTATTATTATTTTTATTATTATTATTATTATTATCATTATTATTATTATTATCATTATTATTATTATCATTATTATTTTTATTATTATTATTATTATTATCATTATTATTATTATTATTATTTTTATTATTATTATTATTATTATTATTATCATTATTATTATTATTATCATTATTATTATTATTATTATTATTATTATTATTATTTAGTAGTCTCAACCTTTAGATGTTTTTGGATTTTTTCTCGAATATCAGGTCAATTCGTTTGACATTCGTTTAGACATTCAAGCTGTACCTTAACACTTTCGCCCTTCCTAACAGGCAAGCCTTTTGGATAATGGAAAAAAAAACTGTATCGTGAATCTGATTAAGCCATTCATGGTGGATTTTCTTTACGGTCCTAAGCGTTCCAATTCCAATGGGAATCAACACGACTTCTTTACATTTTCATATTCTAACGAATTCCATTTCAGATTTTTATATTTTTATGTTCTTTCTCTTGCACTTTGATATCAACATTCAAGTTTTTTTTTTTTTTATATTTCAGCCGTTTTCATTATTGTTATCCGTTGAATCTTTTCAGCAATCTCTCTGATTCCAATTTCTCCCATTCTTTTTATTTAAAAAAAAAAAGATTTTCGGGATTGTTCCTAATACTCCTACTATAATAAGTTCGTTTTCACTTCAATATCCCTTTCAGCTCTCTAGTCAGTTTTTCATATTTGCTCCAATTCTCCATCTTTGTTTTTCTTGGGACTCACTACGTATCAAAGCCCGAAAGCTACTAGAGGATAAGCATCATGAAAGTAAGGTGGGAGTGTAGTAATCGTTAATGGTGTAAATTGGGTAGAATTTGATTATTTATGGTGACGGATCAAAAAGAATTTGTTTACATTGGATTTGAAAGCTACCATTTTGTATTAAACTGGGAAGCAGGCCAGCAAAACAGTGTTCTACAGGCGGGCAATTCTGGAAAAGACGCTTTGTTCATGGAATTTGCATTTAGATTTAGGCACATATATAGTGGGGGGGTCGTTTATAGTGGTTGTAGCTAGTCAAAAATGTTTGGCAGGAGGAACCATAGATTGGAGTTCAGTCGAGCACTTGCCATGAAAATAACGATATACAATTGGCGACGTTCTCTGAAGTTTGAGTGACAACAAATCTCCCCTAAATCTCCAGTACTCTCCACTTCTCTTTCGATAACAGATGAATTTGCGTTATCGTAACAGCCGCTTATCATTGACAGAGACAGGCTCGCAATGTTTCTTCTGTAGGAAAGATGTTGCAGGAAAGAGAAAAGAGCATCACCTTCTAGGTTTCGCAACCGGTTTTAAACATTACCAAGGCTGGATAGGGCGCACTGGCAACAGTACTTTATTTTAGGGCATACCTGGATCTTATACAGATAAAGGATTGCATTGGCAATGAGATACTTACTGGAGTCTTCTTGATATTCACTTTATTGTCTGCTGGAACATCGAAATCTACGATCTGGTAGGGATTTTGCTTTTTTTTTTTTTTTACTCACTAGGAGTTCTAACACATGCCATCGTATGAGATTACTGATGATAACCAGTGGTGTTCCCTGGAGTCTGAGTGATAACAAATCTGCTGACATATATAGTTCTCTTTCGATACCCATTGCAAATGACTTTGTGTTATCCCAACACTCGCTTACCATTGATTTCACATTGGCAACGTTTTATATAGGATTTGACTGGCAATAAACCTCCCCAGGATCCCACTACGCACTTATCCAGGTTTTGTTTTTCAACCTCCTTAATACTTCACACTTATTTTGACTGACATCTGTCGAGTCTCATGCTGTTTCTTTTTTCTGGTCCAGGGATGGGTAGTTTATAATCTTTGTAGCAGTTTCAGTTCCCTTGGTTTCATGTCGTTTTCATTCTATGTTTTTGTTAAATTTTTGTTTCAGTTTCCATGTGGTTAGTTAGTGTTTGTAGTTTATGTAGGTTGGTTCCCGCATTTGAGGATTTTTCGTTAAAATCTCAACGTTCGTCATTGCTATGCGTTGTATACTCTCAGCCATCTCTTTAATTATAATTGTAATTATTATTATCATTCGCTCATTAAAATTTCTCACACGGGTCATCATCAGAGATTGTTCACTGGTGTTCTCTGATCTCGGTGACGACAAGTCTCCTCAGATTTACAGTAATCCCTACCTCTTTCGATAACCTCTGCAAATGTATTTGCATCATCGCAACAGCCACTTGACATCGATTTCCTTCTGGCAATGACCGTTGGTCATCACTGGACTTTGGGTGGCAACAAGCCTGGCCAAGGTCCTAGTAGTCTTCGCACTCACCTAGTAAAGGCATGGTTCATGCTCTCTCTCTCTTTAGTCTTTTCACCCATCTTTGATCCATTGTTGCGGTTCTAGTCAGTTTAGACACTACATTTAAAAAAAAAATTTTTTTTGGTGAAAGGTAATTAATTTAATTCCTATTGCAGTTTCTCTATGAACAATTAGCCTTTGTAGTTCATGTGGATTAGCCTCACTATTTGAAAGTCTTCCTTAATATTTCATCCGTTTTCATTATTGCTATCAGCTCTTCCCCTTGATTCCAATTTCTTCCATTCTTTTTTTTTTTTTTAAGTTTCTCGGCATTGTTCTTAGTGCCCCAACTATCATTAGTGTTATACTGACTTTCTTCATTTTCAATATCTTTTTCGGGTCTCTGATGAGTTCCGTGTATTTGCTTTGCTTTTCCGTCTACTTGATATTCACCCTCTGGTCAACTGGAACGGAGAAATTGTACGATCTGGAAGGACTTTCCTTCTTTCTTAATTATTATCACATCCGGTATCTCTACTTGGATGGGTTTATCGGTCTGTATTTTTATGTCCCATTAGATTTTATGATTTCTATTTTCAAGAACCGCTACCAGTTTGTGTTTGTACCATTTATCTGAGTGTTCAAGAGGTAGTTGATTGCATAGATTTTTTTTATAATTGAAATCGTTCTAAGCAAGTAATGAAGCCATTTAATGTAATAAGCTTACAAGAACAGAAAGATTATAATCACAAAGGCAAGAGATACCTATTGACGTTAGTCTTGGAAAGATCAAGATTAAAAGTAGGAAGAAAACAGTAAGCAAGAAGAGTTCCACAAGTTTGTGCTTCTTGAAAAGAGCTACTAGAATGGGAAGCTGTATTGCAATGAAATTCCGGCGAAATTATGGCGATTACTAGACCAACGAATCAAATGAGCAGGAAAAAAAAACAGGGAATAGACCAGACAATTCTGAAGAACACATAACATAATAGTATTTATAAAAAAAAGATTAAGACTAGTCACGTTACGTATGCGAGAGAGAAATTATAGGTAAGAACTGTGTGGCTAATTACATAGTGGGTAGGTTTCTGCACCTTACTTAAAATTTTCAAAAAGGGTACAGATTCACCAGCGCAAATATGACAACAATACCTGGTCTGATAGTAAATATATGTGAAAAAATTTATAGAAAACTTACTTTACGAGAAGCAAGAAAACTTACTTTACGAGAAGCAAGAAAACTTACTTTATGAGAAGCAAGAAAACTTACTTTATGAGAAGCAAGAAAACTTACTTTACGAGAAGCAAGAAAACTTACTTTACGAGAAGCAAGAAAACTTACTTTACGAGAAGCAAGAAAAATTACTTTACGAGAAGCAAGAAAACTTACTTTACGAGAAGCAAGAAAACTTACTTTACGAGAAGCAAGAAAACTTACTTTACGAGAAGCAAGAAAACTTACTTTACGAGAAGCAAGAAAACTTACTTTACGAGAAGCAAGAAAACTTACTTTACGAGAAGCAAGAAAAATTACTTTACGAGAAGCAAGAACACTTACTTTACGAGAAGCAAGAAAACTTACTTTACGAGAAGCAAGAAAACTTACTTTACGAGAAGCAAGAAAACTTACTTTACGAGAAGCAAGAACAGCAATGCATCTAATATATTTACTCCAATACTGATTTGTTTAGAAAGAAAGGACAAAAAGTTTCAGAGTTGATTTTATCTCAAGTGTAGAACCATCCATAAGAATTTCAGGAAGAAAAGGGGCACACCTACGAGTGAAAGATGCTAGTTGCGTCCTAAGAGGATAAAACGAAACAACACATTTTGTACCCTAATCTTCAACGGAATGTAAGTCAACTTCTAGATTAACTGCATCTTTCAACTGATCTGAAGGAGAGAGGTGAGAAGTAATGCTAGAACCGAGAGTGGTGTCATCAGCATAAATATTAAATTTCTGAACAATATTCTCTAGACGACCATTGATGTAGAGTATAAACAGAGTTGGGCTTTGAATAGAACCTTGAGGAACACCAGCATTGATAGGAACCGGAAAGAAACGACATAAAATGTCAAGAACTTTGCCACGAATACTATAACCTCAAAGTTAATGTAACAAATCACAATGCCACACTCTTTTAAACGCATTTGGATTATCGGGTGCAATAGCCCTACCCTTTCCTGAATTATCCCAGTGTACTGCCTTCCCCCCTGGTCATGCTTTTTTTAAATTTTATTTATTTATTTATTCAATTTTCACCCCAAACAAGGCACAGTGCCACTTTGAAGCAGGGGGCTACTATCAGGGACTTAATTAGCGGGGTCATTATGAAGGGAGATGAGTAGAATGATGTTTGTTAACATTACACTTGAACTTCTGCATATCGTTGCAGTTGGGAAAGCAGAATCCCGGAAGGGAGTTCCAAAGACCCGCAGTTCTGGGGAAGAAACTATTGGAGTAAAAGGCTCTCTTGCACCTAGGGATCTCTACTGTAAAGGGATGAGACTTAGTAGCTTGTCGGGTTTGTCGGGGGTAGTTACGTCGGGGAGGTACAAGTGTTTGCAGTTCGTCAGAGCATTCACCATTAAAGTATTTGTAGAACAGGCAGAGGGATGCAACATCTCGTCGATGGGACAGAGGCTGAAGCCTAGATAACAGTTCAGGACCTATCAGGTTGGCGACTCTCTTTTGAACCCTGTCTTATATTCTTTTTAGGCTAATGTGTTGGTTTCACTTATTATCTCGTTTATCTTTTCATCTCTTTGTCCACAGAGTCTGCATTTTGCATTTTCTTGCGTCGATCCAATGTTAGCTTGTATATAGCTGGGTTTAATCGAGTTATCTTGTTGTTAATAGTGATTCAGTTCTCTGTTTCTCTGTACTAGCCCCGGCATATTCAGGGGTGGAAAATGGCTAGCGATTAGTTTCTGTTGCAATTTTGTAGATTATATTAAAGTCTCAATACCAACGATTATACAATCAGATACATCGGATGCGATGCAAGACAAGTTGTTTTTGGAAATTAATTTCAGATAAATTTTTAGATATCAAGAGTTTTCGGTTGTACCAATCATCTATCGAAATATTTTGTGATGAAAAAGTAGAACACTTGATAGGCTTCGTGTTGATCTTAATTCAGACAACTGAATGATTGAAGGAGCCCAGAGGAAACACCAGAATAGAGGTGTGCAAATGGTCAGAAAGAGATCAAGGAGGCTTGCAAAATCTCCATCATGTGCACGCGCGTGGTCTAGTAAACATATTTGTTTTTCTTCATGGAAATCGCTCCAGACAAACCATGAAGCCATTTGATGTAATGAGCTTAAAAATATTACTTCAGCATCAAAAATTTGCCAACGATAAGTGTTAGATAGAATAGATTTTTAAGCAGAAAACAGCAATTCTTCCTTCTTTGTCAGAAACATTGCTTACTGTTGTATAGGGTGTGTTGTTATCTAAATACTACTTATATTTTTTAATTAACGGAGCGTATATATGTCGATGTGTATGTACGTTGTGTGATATATAACGAACTCTTGTCCTCATGCCTTAATCTCCATCTTAACGGCCTCTGAATCATCTAGTGGTGTTGATGAGTGCTTGCGTGTCAACATATATACATGACAACATGTCTGTTTCTGCTGCTGTTTCACTCCTGGGGAGACGTTGTAGGATTTTATATATTTTATTCACTCCCAGGCATTCATCATAGCAGAAGCAAAGTGATCGATGGACTCTCGGCTTATGGGATTTTCTATGTCTCCATTCTGAGGGGAGACCCGTTTAGTTCAGCCATCTTTCTCAGCATCTAGAACCCAACCCAACTATGCTTGCGCAAACTGGAACACATGACATATGACATGTCACGTCCGTTGCCTGTTCGCATACTTTCCGGTGCAAACTGACCGGTCACAGAGTTTGACAAAGTTTGACAACCTGTCAAAACATTACGATTCAAATTTCTGTTGTTCACTTATCGCTAGATAGATAGATAGATAGATAGAGAGATAGATAGATAGAGAGATAGATAGATAGATAGATAGATAGACAGTTAAATGCTTTTACACGGCTATTATCTAACATTACTACTTTCCTCAAGTAAGCTTATATACAATGGAAAAATCGTGACGAATGTTACTTAATCATAAGACTTCTTTCAAGAGAAAATATGGTGAACATGAAACGCAATAAAAAAAAGAAAGAGAGAACTATAGAACAAAAGATAGAAAAACTGGTACGGGGGAAGAAAGAAAAAGAAAGAAATGATACTGAGATTAGCATTGCTGGTTTAATGGCATTTCAAGCCTAAATTAATTTTCTGCTCTGTAATTTATTCATAAAAGGATCGACCCAAAAGCAAAGCATCCTATTTTTAAATGTAAAAAGTTGAAGAGCTACGGAGTAGTTCCATGTCGCTCTAGAATTTATTTTTCTACATAGTCACCACCATTCTCAATGAAAGATGGCTGTATATAATCGTCAAGAGCGTGCTTTGTAATACAAGGGTCATTCTATAAGTAACGCCTCCTATTTTTTTTAAACTCAAACAGTTGGAGAGCTACGAAGACAGAAGTGGTACCATTAAAACGGGCGATCTTTTTGTGCTTCAGAATCTATTCTTCTACATAATCACCATCATTCTCAATGCAGTTTTACCAGCAATTCAATGACGTCTATGATAGGGGTCCCTTTTTTAGAATCTCACGCCGTCAATATCTGAAACAGGGAGATGAAACTTCCAATCCATGAAGTTATCATAACAGTGCAATTTGCAAATTTTTTGGCCTGAATAAAAAAAATAGGAGGCAATATTTTTGGAACGCCTCTCGTAATATAATAATCTCATGTTTTGAGAACAAAATATCTTTAATTATTTTGAGGATTGGGAAACGATTTATTTTTAAAGGTATCCGTCTCTGCAAGAGATAAACATGCTTGAAAGGCATTCGACTGAGCTCCAATTTATTCCCCCCTCGCCAATCTTTCACAAAAAACACTCGCCTAGCCAAAATCACTATTAATAAATTTCCCCACTCTCTATCGGCGCCTAAACTTAAATGTAGATTCCATCAACAACGCCTTCTTCCTAGAACTCTGTTCCAGTGGTCTGCTCTCCAGCTGACTGCAATATTTTCGTCTTCAAGTCCAATGTAAACAACTTCTTATTTAACCGTCCAAGTAAATAATCTAATTATACCAAATTAATACGTAACTGTCCCAATGACTACAATACACACATTTGTGACAAGCATGAGCGGAAGCGCACAAGAATTGTGTGCGAGTGTATCAGTCGGGATTACCTGTGGCAAAAAGCGAACTTGCGGGACCTTTCGATTGCAAATCAAAAGTCCACCAATAAGCGATTTCAATCCTACCCACAGCGATGATTGAGTTTCACCCAACGGCTATAAAATTCAGGGGCAGTTTAAAAAGACTCTGTGTTACTGCGTTTGTGATCGTGTCAATTTGACGGTATTGTTCAGGATCGTGTCGTGTCATATCAATCAACGATGTTGTTCGGGATCGTGTCACGTCAAGTCAGCGGTATCACTCGAGATTGTAGTGTGCCAATCCTCGAGTGGCATCCAGGCCTTGATATGTGATTTGTAAAAAAAAAGTGCTATGCAATGTTTTTTATAGAGTATCCATGGCATACGGCCTGGAAATAAATATTATTGTTTAATCATATTTTTTAGTTTTCCTATGTATATAACGGTGCGGATTCACATATCTAAATGCTTGTGAAGTGACGTTATCAGTGTGGAAAAAGGACTATGAAAAAGAGAAAGAGAACGATCACAGAGACGCGATAACGTTCGAGATCTCTTGAGAGACATGGAGAATGTTCTTGATCACGTGGGTGACATCACAGCTATACCAATGAGGAAATAGCTATTGCTACTACAAAGAACACGTGGGTTGGAGTTATTTCCTATTCTTTGTCTTGGCTTCCTTTGCGACTGAAGTGGACACAACGTGTGTTGATCCGTGGACAACGTTACATGAAATCTTGGCGTGACTTTTCATGGTGTCTATTGATGTTTTTACTGTTAATTCTCCCCCCCCCCAAAAAAAGGCAGGGTACAACTTCAACGTAAGGATCTGCTATTTGGGAATAAATCTTCACGGACGCGATTTCCCAGATGATCATAAAATTGTTCTGCACATTATTAATCGCTTCTTTAGGATTGTTGAACCCATTTTCAGTGGAGAAAGGATTGGATTGTTAATAATGTTGTCAATGGTAATGTCAATTGTTTCATTTACTGTTATATTTGTAAAAAGGTTTTCGACATCTAGAGAGGCGGTGATTTTATTGTTGATTTTAGTGGCTTGAAGAATTTGCATAAGTTCTTCTATAGATTTTATGCTGTATCGGCAAGGTAAATACGGTGTGATGAGTTCATTGATTTAATTAGTTAAGTTATATATTGAGGTTGTCACGTGTGAGATTATAGGACGGAGTGGGAAATTGGGTTTATGGGTTTTTACATTGCCGGGTATGTATCCGGGTTTATAATCTCCAATTATTAGAGGGAGTTTAAGATTGTCTATTACAGCACTATTCGCTGTGATAAATTTATTTACTTGAGTTTTTTGATCATTAACAGAACTTTTTTTTTTTTTTAATTTTCTTAAATTTTCTAGGATCGTCTAAAATGGATTGAAGTTTACAAAGAATATTATATATCATATCATATTATATGAATATGTACACATGTATTTGTAAGTTGTATTAATCAAACTTTCTCATCTGCTTCAGCTTGTGTCTTTCCGTTACCTCTGCATTGTACCGCCTTCTACAATTCTATTTAAAACAAGAAAATAATGTAACAGAAAAATTCTGTGCTTTTTAATAACACTTGTCTCAATGAGAATATGCTGCCAACACACACACACACATAAACACACACAAACACACACACACACACACACACACACACATATATATATATATATATATATATATATATATATATATATATATAGACTAGCAAAAGTACCCGTCGTTGCCTACGTTCAAAAACAGCCTAAAGAAAATGGACTCTGATTTATGAAAGTATGATAGGTTATGAAAAGGAAGGGTTGTAAAGAGATAGCTTCGAATTTGGGGGTATCAAAACCAAAGCAAAATATGATGAAAGTAAAAATAAAATATATAACCCCATAATTTATTATACCATACCTGTTCACACTGAAACACTTATCACAATATTCTGTGGATCTATATTAAAAAGCCTTGTTAAACTTTGTGATATATTTCCATTCTATGGAGGTCAGGTTCGAACGAACACCCCATAATTTTATTTATTTATTAATTTATTATACCATATTTCTTCAAACTGAAACATAATTATCAAAGTATATTTACACAAATAGATTTGAAAGTCTTTATTAAAGTTTGTGCCTATTTCCATTCTATGGAGGCCAGGCGCGAACGCAGACTCCACAATTTTATTATACCATCCCTATTTACGTTAAAACATATTTATTAAAGTATTATTATGTACATCTATATCCAAAACAATTGTAAACGTTTTTTTTTTTAATTTTTAAATTTTTTATTTCCATACCTTGTGGACCAGGCGCGTACGCAGACCCCACAATTTTAATGAACCACTGTTCTGTCAGATCAAACATACCCATTCCTGTATCTCGATACATCTTCTATCATTATATGTGATCAGTTTTTTAAAATAGTCAACCATATAGGAGCCTATTTGTGACCAGACACACACATAAATTCAGCTTTATATTATATATATATATACAAAGGGTGAGTCACGGGAAACGGATGTTGTAAAAGAAGAAGTGTTTCAGCTTTTTTCATGCAATTGTCATAAGCAAACATACGGTGTTCACGACTCCAGGGCAGCATAAGAGCAATGGACTGAAAAGAGAAGCAATTCAAAATCAATAATCGGCAAAAACAAAATTTAACATAAAAATAAACAAATAACAAAAAAACGGCATCTTAAAGACTAGCTTTCTCACTCGGTATCCCTTACTCACCCTCATATATATATATATATATATATATAGGGTAACCCCCCCAAAAAACGGGCCCCAACTTTAATTAGGCCGCGTTTCTTAGTGTTTTGTCCGAATGAAATGAAACTTTGGTCATAACTAGTTTATTATATTCAAAACATCACATCAAAACACTACGGTCTTTGGCCTTTTTCTCTGTTCTACAGCATATCATCTAGATGGCCTCCATTTAGCTTTTTTTTTTTGGGGGGGGGGTCACCCTATATATATATATATATATATATATATATATATATATATATATATATATATATATATATATATATATACACCCACACTGCTGATCCAAAAGTTAAGACCACTTAAAAATCTTTAAAAAGAAATCTTTTTTTTTATAAGGAGGGATTCTAAACTCTACCAACTTAAAGTTACTAATATTATGAGAGGCGTACAATAAGTAATGTCCCTTACCCACTTCCAGTTGTCTAATCTAACCGAAATTTTGCATGTGCAATGATTCATATCTGTATGGGTTATATGTCAAATTACAGCTCTGAACTAATCGTGGTTTCTGTTTTACAGGTGTTTGAACTGAATCAGGTGTGAAATGGAGCCTGTTGAATGTCGAGCAGTGATCCGGTTTTTGTATTTTAACAAGAGACTTGATGAAATGAAAGAAAATTATAGTGATAATGCCCCATCATATTACCCTGTAAAACGCTGGCATCGTGAATTCAAGCATGGCCGGAAGTCTGTTGAAACAGCTCCCAGACCTGGTCGCATCCCCCTTCTACCATTGATGAGGCATCTGTCCGTCAAGCTGACGCTGCCATTTTGGAATATCGGCGCATTACTATTCGCCAAATAGCCCAAAATGTCAAGATTAGTACAGGGTCTGTGGAAACTATCATTCATGACCATTTTCATATGCATAAGGTGTCTGCCAGATGGATTTCCAGGTTGCTCACACCATTCCAGAAGCGAGAACGCGTCGAATACTCGATGATGAATTTGGAGATGTGCCAAGAAGATGAGTCAAAGTTTTTCAAAAGACTGATTACACAGAATGAAACCTGGGTCTATCACTATGATGCAGACACCAAAGCCCAGTCAATGCAATGGAAGCACTTGGACTCACCACCTCCAAAGAAGGCAAGGGTTCAGCCCTCCGCTGGCAAGGTCATGCTCACAGTCTTCTGGGACCAGGACGGAGTTGTGATGACAGAATTCCTGGCAAAGGGTACCACAATTACAGGAGCCTATTAAGCTTCACTATTGAGGAAATTAAGGGAAGCTATCAAAATCAAGAGTCGGGGCAAGATCAGCAAAGGTACCCTCCTCCTGCAGGACAACGCTCGGGTCCACAACTCGCATGTCGCCGGATCAGAAGCACGGGCGTGTGGTTATGAAATCCTTCCCCATCCTCCCTACTCTCCTGACCTTGCACATCTCTGACTTTCACCTCTTCCCAGCCATGAAGTTGTTTTTCAGAGGAAAGCATTTCCCAGATGATGCAGCCTTGATTTCTGAAGTCACGTCGTGGTTGGAGGACCAACCTGGGGTGTTCTACACAAACGGTCTCCAGAGCCGCATCAAACGATGGGAGAAATTAATAACTCTGGGTGGTTCCTATGTAGAGAAAGACTAATAACTCTGCCAAATTTCGTTGCTCTATTAATATGGGAAGTGGGTCAGGGGCATTACTTATTGCATGCCCCTCCTCTAATCAAAAAATTTATGGAAACAAAAAGGTACATTCCAAAAATTATATTTAAAAATTTGTATTTTTAATTAATTAGGCTTTTTACACATGATCAAAATTATAAGACCAAGGGTATAAATTGTTAGATTTATGGTAATTCTAATGTTTTTAGTTCAGTTAGAGATTAGCAATCACTGGGTAAAGGTGTTACCATGCCTAAAGCAAGAAAACTAACCGGAGTTGAGCACTCTAGAATTTTACGTTTCCATAACAAAGGTTTGTTAAGGAGAGTGATAGCAAGGTAAATCGCAGTAAAACTGTTATTTGCAATTTTTTAAAGAACACTGAAAATTATGAAAAAGCAAAATTCTTTGGTAGGTGCCCCCCCCCATTTCTCTTGCATTGAGTAGGAGAATCAGACGGGTTGTTATGAATGTCAAAGGACTTTCTTCTAGTCAAATTAAGGCAGTTACAGATGCTGATTGCAGTCCAATAACCACCAGACAACACTGACAACAAAAAGGTATGGTAAATAAAAACCGTAAACAAATTCCGCGATTGCTTCCACGTCACAAAGTGGACCACTTAAGATTTTATCGTGAATACCAAACCTGTGACGTTGAGAAGTGGTAGAAAGTCCTGTTTTCTGATGAGAAAAAATTCAATTTAGATGGTCTTGATGGCTTCCAACGATATTGACATGACAAAAACATGCCCCTTGAAATTTTTTTCCAGACGTCATAGAGGTGGGGTGTCCGTAATGGTATGGGGCGCCTTTTCTTACAGAGAGACGATGGAGCTCCAGGTGGTGCAGGGTTGTCAGGCAGCAGCTGGTTATGTTAGCATGCTACAAAAAGTATCTTTGATGATGGAGGTCATCGTTTGTGTGGGGATAGATGGTTATTCCAACAGGATAATGTTGCAATCCACACTGCAAGACGGACCTTCTACAAGAAAATTGAGTCCATCTCTTGAAACATCCTGCATGCTCACCGGACTAGAATCCAATTGAAAATGTTTGGGGATGGATGATAAAAGAGGTTTATCGAAATGGCAAACAATATTCAACAAAAAATGATCTTCGTGAATCCATCTTCAGAAACTGGATCAGGATCCACCGCACCTTAATGGAAACCCTTATTTCTAGCATGCCTCAAAGAATTTTTGAAGTCATCAAAAGCAATGGAGTTAGAACTCATTATTAAGTTTGATTGTTGAATGTTTTCATACACTTTTCATACACTTTTTGTATAATTTAATAGAATTTTTGTCTCTGGTCTTATAATTTTGATCATGTGTAAAAAGCCTTAATGTAAATTTAAAAAATAAATCATCTTTTTAAAAAACGATTTTTAAGTGGTTTTAAATTTTTGATTAGCAGTGTGTGTGTATATATATATATATATATATATATATATATATATATATATATATATTGTATGTCAGGTCATGTCATATGCTACTAGTACCATGTAACTCAGTACTACCTGCCTCATGGTCGGGTCACCGGCGACTAAACTGGTTCCCCTCACCAGACTTGTTTGGTGAGGAGGGCGGCTAGTCTCCCTGAAGGATTAAAAGCAAGACCTTCCAAAGGGTGAATGAACTCTTTTTCTGGGTCAACGGCCAACTAGCACCGTGTATATTTGTGTGTGTGTATATGTGTATTGGGGTAGAGAGGGCTCCCGTAAGCCGTGGTGAAGGCAACCTTTCTAGGAGAAGCAAATCTCTGATTTAAAAAACCATAAAGTGGAAGACCAGTACCCGCATTAAGCTGGTCTGCAGTATAATTTGTTGCTGGCTATCTTGCTCTTGCTTGTTGCTGGATCTCAACATTTTGAACCGAGAGAGAGACTTAGCTGTCGGACAAAGCTAAGACTCTGTAACATCATATTTGTATAGATACTCCCTCAGACATTTGGGCTCCTGGATTTTAAATGTCTGAGGGAGTGGCACTCGTCTGACAAGACGTTGTAATCATCATATATATATATACAGGCTGACCCCCCTCCAAAAAACAAAGCAAAAGCTAAATGGAGGCCATCTAGAAAATATGCTGTAGAACGGAGAAAAAAGGCCAAAGACCCTTGTGTTTTGATGTGATGTTTTGAATATAATAATCTAGTTATGGCAAAAGTTTCATTTCATTCGGACAAAACAGTAAGAAACTGGGCTTAATTAGTGTTTTTTTGGGGTCTCCCTATATATATATATATATATATATATATATATATATATATATATATATACTATACACGCACACATATATTGTCTGTGTGTGTGTCTGCTTATGTGTGTGTTTGTGTAGGTTTTACTTGCGTGTTGTAAGAGACGATAGATCTATCTTGCTTGTGTATTTTCATTGACTAGCCGTTGAATTAGGGTGCGGTCTCCCACCCCAAGAACAGAAGCTGGGTATATATCAACGCAAGGGAAATATGTTTAGCGCATTAGTTACAAGGAACAAAGGCACCGCCATCCTGGATACGTAGGCAGGGCACCTGTCTCTTGAGTTTTAAGTCATTCTTTACTGATGCTAAAAAGGAGATTGGTGACAATTCTTTTGCATTTGATATGTACACAACGTTTTAAAAATAGATAGTGTTCATTTTAGACAACAAGGTAGAACATAAGCCACTCGAGGATAAAGATTAATGTTCATCTTCCATATCCCTTTCAGCTCTCTAGCCAGTTTTACATATTTGTCTCCGTTTCTCCATCTCTTTTCAAAATTGGGAGCCACCACTTATCAAGACCCAAAGGCCACTCAAGGATAAAGGTTATCAATGCAAGGTGGTAGTGTAGTAATCACTAATGGTGTCAATTGGATAGAATTTCATTATTTCGGATAACGGCTTAACAGGAACTTGTTTACATTGGATTTGAAGGCGACCATGTTGTATTCATCTGGAAAGCAGCCCAGCGGAACAGTGTTCCACAGGCGGGCAGATCTGAGAAAGAAGCTTTGTTCATGGAATCTGCATTTCTCCACTATCTATCTGCACAGATAGAGAGTGAGGAAAATCATATATAGCGGTTGTAGCTAGTCAAGTGTTTTTCGTGAAAGTTTGGTTGGTTTGTTGTTTTTGTTTTACGGCATATCAACCCTTTTCAAGTTATTTAATGTCGAATCCAAAGATTTTAAAGAAAAAGTTTTTAATAGAATATATTTGTGGTTTTCAAGTCGGTTTCTATTTAACCCATAGTTGGGACCCTAACAGGTACTACCACTCCGGGTCAGAGTGGACCTGGGAGCAATGGTAATTAAAAGGTGGCTCCACACTCCCCAAAGCCCGAAAGCTGGGGCCTCACCACTGGATATAGTTTAAGGTCATATCCAGGACCCTTGTGAAAGTTTGGCAATGCACTAATAAAAAACACATGGTTTTTATAATATACTAACCTTCTAACGATACTTGTCAAAATAAGAGCCCAAGATCTTTCAACAATTTAACGCGCGTGTGTGAAGAAAACACTATAAAATGAACCGGGGGAAAATGTTAGAGAAGACGATCACGTGAGTGACGTCACAGACGTAACGAGGTCACGCGTCACGGGAGAAAAAAATTTAGTAACAAAGATCAGTGGGAATGGTTTGATATTTGGCGCAATTTTTGTATTTCTGAATTTTGGAGATGAGGATTGATTATTCGTATCATTTGGATTCTTTGAACCACTGTTCTCATTTTGAGTGTTCTTTTTATAACATTTCGGTCAGTGTAACCTCCGACCTTCTTCAAAATGCAATTGCGAATTATTTAAGACTAAATAAAGTATCCGCCGTTGACTGGGTTCAAAACAGCCTACAGAAAATGAACTCTGATTTATGAAAATATGATAGGTTATAAAAAGGAAGAGTTGTAAAGAGATAGCTTCGAATTTGGGAGTATCAAAACCAAAGCAAAATATGATGAAAGTAAAAATAAAATAGATAAACCTCATAATTTATTATACCATACCTGTTCACTCTGAAACACTTATCACAATATTCTATGGATCTATATTAAAAACTTTGTTAAACTTTGTGACATATTTCCATTCTATGGAGGTCAGGCGCGAACGAACACCCCATAATTTTATTATACCATATTTCTTCAAACTGAAACATAATTATCAAAGTATACTTATGCAGATAGATATGAAAAGTCTTTATTAAAGTTTGTGCGTATTTCCATTCTATGGAGGTCAGGCACGAACGCAGACCACACCATTTTATTATACCATCCCTATTTAAGTTAAAACATACTTATCAAAGTATTTTTATGTACATCTATATCAAAAACACTTGTAAACGTTTTTTTTTTAATTTTTAAATTTTTTATTTCCATACTTTGTGGACCAGGCGGGAATGCAGACCCCACAATTTTAATGAATCATCATTATGCCAGATCAAACATATCCATTCCTGTGTCTCAATACATCTTCTATCATTATATGTGATCAGTTTTCTATAATAGTCAACCATATAGGAGCCTATTCGTGACTAGACACACACACACAGATGTTCAGCTTTATATATAGATTACTACAATTGAAATTGAAAACATTCTAGACATGAATAAACATAAGGTCAACAGTGAATCTCTCAGAGTTTAGTATATCAAAAGAATTATTAGTCTGGATGAAATATATTTTCCATGAAAAAGGTTGAAATTTCTTTTTTTGATTATCATAAAATCGACAAAAATATCCTGTACTTCATTTGCCAGACAAAATCAAATATCGATTTGGCAGATACAATGCTATTTATGTCTGTTGGCGAGAAATCTGACAGACGTCATTTTATGGAGTAATTAATTTTATGATTGCATTGTAATATGCTTCAACAGTTATATTTAATTGCACTTAATAGATTTTTATTCTACGATAAAAATTCCATGTAGATTTCTGAGTTTGACAAAAAGATTGAAGGGTTCGACAATAAACAACTGCACAAAGCTGGAGATTACTTCGACTGAGAATGACACCCAAGATGAGCGCAATATTCTGAAGAATCCAAATAATAATCTTATATATATACATCTGTCTGTCTCCATATTTTCAAACTCTATCTCCTCTGAAACTAAAAGTCACAGATCGGCGCTAGGAACCTCAAATGATTGGACTTTTTACAGACCGTTTTTTTTTTATGTCTTTAGCCGCTTAAAAGAGTTTTTTAAAGGTCAAAAATGGACCAAACTTAAAACAATCGTTAAATATTTTGTACATTCATCTTAGTTTCTTTTTAATTTTTTATCAGTTCATATACGTGGCACGTTGGTACAGTGGTAACGTCACCAGCTTTGAATGCTACAGTTTCGGTTTTGATTCTAGCTGATGGCACCCGGAACTTTTGAAATCACGACTCAATAATAATCTATCTACACTCTTATAATTTTTTTTGTGTGTATATTAATATCCATATTAAAACCCCTTTTATTTCTATTTATGTAAAAAGAAAATACAACTTTGTTATATATGGATCGTTGAATTGCAAAAGATCTAGCTAATTTGCATATTCTTTTAAACATTCACTTTTAATTAATTCCCGATTAGCTTTTTTCGGTTGTCTTATGAGATGATCATCTTTAGTTAACTATTAAATGTAATTATATTTATGCAGATATTCTACATGATGTATACTTGCGTACTATTTGCGTAAAATGGTTATAGTAAACACAAAACTTTTTCTATATATTTATGTAGGCAGATATATATTTGTTTTAAAAAATTTGCCTACCAAACTCCTCTGTCAGTTTTTGGTCTACAGACATGAATCGTAATATATAGGGTATTCGAACCCATGCGAAACTTTATATTTATTTTTTAGCCGTTTAATGTTCATATCGGCGGCTCAAATGGAAAGAGAGAGAAGAGGAAGCGACGGAACAGGAAGTAGGACGCCGTTTGTTGGCTAAAATAGGAATCACACCGAGGTTAGGTAACCAGTGCGTAAATGAAATTTTGTGGGTTGCTAGGTGTATCAGAATTTTGGGGGAATTTTTGACACCCCTAACACGAAACTGCAATAAAATATAAAAAAAAAGTTCGTAATTTCTCTTTTAAGAGTGGGTTGTTTATTTTCTTTATGGAATATAGTTCCAAAATAAACTATTAAAGTTGTTTAAAAAATAATAGAAATATTAGTTAAAAAAAAAAACAGTGTTTAAAAAGTGCCGGCGCGCCTTCATGCAGCCATTTTTTTGCATAATGAAATCAATTGAATTTTACGAATTAATTTTTTTTCAATTTTTAAACTTTAAAATTTATAAAAGTTTTTCTATTAGTTAATTTTTTACGATATTTTCAGGGTCAATGTGAAATTTTATGCTCTTTTCAATAAACTGAACATAATATTTTAGACAAACGGTTTTTATTTAAATTCACCTCCCCCATTTTGAAATGTCTATTAAAAACTAAATAATTAATTTACTCACCAAAGTTTTATATGTCACAAATTGAAGATAACAGATCAATAAATAATATATTGTAAATTAAAACAACAAAAAAATAAGTGTTTTTTTTTTAGGAAATTTACCTGTAAAGTCCAAAATGTAAAACCTTTTTTTTTTTTTTTTTTTAAACACGTTGATTTTTTTTTTGGGGGGGGGAGCTTATGTTCTGCTTATATTTTCCAGTAAGTATTGGACGCTGACGACAATTTTTTCTATTTCATTCAATGTTTTCTGTTTTTAGATATTTTTGTTTTTTTAAATCAGTCGATAAAGAAGAATTAAAATATAATATATCCAAAATTTATGTATTTCTTTGAGAAAAGAAAAAAAAATTCCTCGACTGTTTTTTTTTTTAGGCAAAAACTTATAAGTAAAATCTGACTAGTTTTAACGTATGAGAACACATATTTTTTCATGCACAAGGCTAAACAGCTAACGCGAACGTGTGGTTTTTACAGCCTTCTCTCCATCCGTAGGACACACCGCTACTTCTGGTTTTTTGATAAGAACGTAAAAATGCTTGCGTAATCGCGCTTTTTTCAAATAGTTGTTTAAAAAATTCTTTTAAATAAATGGAAGTTAAAATATAAATATGGATAAATTCTGAACAATGAAGAATGGAACTAAACATTCAATAGTATTTTATAGGTAAGTGATTTTTGGAATTTATATCGATTTTTTACAATCGAAGTAAGTAAAATTTCGGTAATTTTCTTCAAATCTTTTTTAAAGAAAACCGATTTAAAAAAACAAATATTGCATAATTTGCTATTAAACCTGTTATTTTTAAATTGTTTTTCGTTTTTGCTCCTTTAATTAAAAAAAAATAGGGTTTGAATTACATTTTTCAAGTAGTTATAAGCTTGTAAAGATAGAAGGTCGAATTATTCAATTTTTTTCACGCATTCTTAAGATCGGTTTCTGACACTGCTAGTGTGTTGCGTGTGTGTGATCTGTATAAACGCATATCAATTCCAAAGTGCTTAACACTAGAGTTAAAACGACAAATATTGTTTAAACTGACAATTCTGTGTTTTTCATTCATAACCAGTAAATGCAGATACTATGGACAAAGACGAAACGATACACCACATAATAAGTGAATGCAGCAAATTAGCCCAAAAGAAATATAAGAACAGGCAGATGGGATCTCTGAAGACGACTGCACTTTGAACATGCAGACAGATGATTCAAACCCAAAGCTGAAAATGAAAACCACAAAGCCCTTTCGGATATGGAGATACAAACAGATAAACCCATCCAAGCCAGAAGACTGGACATTATAATAACTAACAAAAAAGGTTGGTTGGTTGGTTGGTTGTTTTTGTTTTACGGCATATCAACTCTTTTCGGGTTATTTAATGCTGAATCCAAAGATTTTGAAGAAAAATTTTTTTAATAGAATATATTTGTTGTTTTCACGTCGGTTTCTATTTAACCCATAGTTGGGACCCTAACAGATACTACCACTCCGGGTCAGAGTGGACCTGGGAGCAATGATAATTAAAGGGTTGCTCTACACTCCCCAACGCCCACAAGCTGGGGCCTCACCACTGGATATAGTTTAAGGTCATATCCATTGAGGGACTTTTACCCTCTGCAGGAGAGCAGTCGGCGTATTCTAATGCCCCACCGACGGGGCCATACAAAAAAGGAAAAACCCTAACCCTAACAGCCATAGGGTGAAGATCACAGAGACAGAAAAACAAAACAAATATGCGAATCTTGCGAGAGAACGAAAAGGAATATGGAACCTGAAGAAAATGAATGTATTACCAATAATTGTAGGAGCACTAGGAACTGTCTGAAATAACTTGGAAACATTGTTACATTATGCATACGTCACAAACCGCATATGCACGTATACAAAATGACGTCACCAGTAAAGAGAACGACTACTAAAAGGAGAAAGAACATATTAGAGCAGACAATCACATTAGAGACGTTGATGACGTTCGAGATCACGTTAGATACGCGAGTGACGTCACAGCTGTAACGAGGTCGCACATGGTTAGAGACTGAGAAAATTAATGTTGTTGTTGCAACACGAAAAAGTGAGTTCGAGTAATTCTTTGGTTTGGTCTCTTTTGCGGCATAGACGGCATACAATGTGTTGGGCCCCCCGTTTAAATGTGTGTACAACGTAACGCATAATTGCAGATAATAAATCCTACTTGGTCAAATAGAAAATGCAACAGAAATAAAACAAAGAAAAATTTTTTTTTTTAAATAAAATAGCAGGATTATTATCCTCCCTCCTCTCTCCATCTCTTTCCTCTGCTCCCCCTCCTTATTCTCCCAAAATCGACTGCCACTACACTAAATAGTCTAAGGGTCAAGGAGGATGAAAAGACCGAGGAGTGAAAGCACTTGCCAGACCTCAACTGGATAGATGCAGAGTGGACTGGGACCTTTCTTTTTTTTTTTTACACAGTGGTCACCACTTATCAAGGCCCAGAAGCCACTCAGGGATAAGGGTTATTGCAAGTACATTACGTTAGTCTGGAGATTTGATGAAGTGTTTACTTAAGGGGGCGGTTCATTAGGAATTTGTTAACGTTGGACTTGAACACATCCAAGTTGTAGTCAGGTGGGAAGCAGGCAGATGGAACAGAGTTCCACAGGCGTGCATTTCTAAGAAAGAAGCTTTGTTTATGGAATCCACGTTTTGATTTAGGCATAGATAAAGAGTGGGGGAAATTTTTCACAATGTATTCAGCTAGACGGGTGTTTTTTGTGAAAGATTGGCGAGGGGGGACCAGAGATTGGAGTTCAGACAAGCACCTGCCATGGAAATAACGATAAAACAAGGATAGACTCGCAACGTCTCTTCTGTGGGAGAGAAGTTGCAGGGTAGAGAAAAGGGCATCCCCCACTAAGCCACAAAGTCTATTTTGCACTCTGTCAAGGCAGGATAGGCTGTTTTTAGCAGCTCCTGCCCAGATATGGCAGCAGTATTCCACCCTTGGACGTACTTGGCTTTTATATAGATAGAGAATTGCATCAGTAGTGAGATATCTTCTGGAGCAGTAGAAAGATCCCACCATCTTTCCAGCGACCTTGGCAACAGACTTGATGTACGTGTTCCATTTCAGATCAGGAGTAAAGGTCAAACCCAGAAGCTTGTCAAAACACGGGGCCTCTCCCAGACGAGAGCCATCCATCCCAATTGATGCCAGATGGGGATCAGAGCGTTGATGATGTAAGGATAGGCTTGGAGAGGCTTATTGCCACCTAAATTCCAGTGGCAACCAATGGTCATTGAGAAATTAACGGCAAATAACTATTGCGATAGCGCAAATTAATTTGTAAAAAGTTATCGAAAAGAGGTGAAAAGTACTGGAAATCTGGGGAGACTTACCACCCAGAATCAAGGGAACACCACTGTGTAAAACTTCTATTAAGTGAAGAAGAAGAAGAAGAAGAAGAAGAAGAAGAAGAAGAAGAAGAAATAATAATAATAATAATAATAATAATAATAATAATCATCATCATCATCATCATTATAAAGCAAATTCTCTACTGATTATTATATTGTACCTAATATATAATTATAATTTCAAAAGTAAAAAAAAACAAAACAAAACAATGACTTGGGTGCATCACCTAGAATCGAAACCAAAACATTTAGCGCTACACCACACGCTGTTACCGTTTGAGCTACCGACATATGGATAAGAAAATGGTAAAAAATAATTGACTTTACCTTGTAATTGTATATTTTTGCATGTGCAGAAGTAACAGGTTTAGTCAACTGACTCCTGCTAAAGTAATTTATTTTTCAATTTTGACCCCTTTGCAGCTATTTTTACCGGCAATAAAACGAATCGAAATTAAAAAAAAAAACTACTTGATCAAATTACGTAAAAAAAAATTAAAATATATGAGAACTTTATTCCATAACGGATACGCACAATATAATTTTTGTTCAATATTTTCATTTTTTGTTAATGTCTTGATTTAACTAAAAAAAATAATACCAGTGTTCCTAATATCGTGGTATCAGTTTATTGCTTCTTTGTTTCCATTTTTCCTTGTGTATTGATGGCGAAATAAATAAAATATTTCTTTAAAAAATATTCATCTGCTTTTGTCTTCTCTTCTTTGCATTTGTCGTATATTAGCTGTGTAGAACTTGTTGTTGAGCAATCGATTTACACCCAATATATCAGTCCGCTGCAACACTAATTTGGCAGTTTTCCCGCTAGATCTGGACATTGCGAGGACCGCTGCGAAGAAGGTAGGTTCTCTCTACCGTGCTAGAAAGCTACTAACGCCCGAAAGTATCCTGTACCTCTATGATCAAGTAGTTTTTATTTTTTTTTAATTTTATCAAAGTTTAATGAGATCGATCGTATCCCGCCATCTTGCCTATTTTGTGTAGGTGGAGGAGGAGGAGGAGGAGGAGGAAAAGAAGAACGAGGAGGAGAAGAAAGAGGAGCAGGGGGAGAAAGAGGAGGAAGAAGAGGAAAAGAGGAGTAGGAAGAGTAGGAGGAGGAGAAGAGGAGGAGGATGGCGCCAGGGGAGATAACTCCAATCACCGTTTAAAGTTTGACAAGATTATTTTGAAACATGGCTAACAAAAAAAAAAAAAAAAAAAAAAAACCTAGATAAATATTTTCGTTTTTCTTTAATTTATTATACAGAGTTTCTGTCCCCTTTTTAATCCCTTTTTCATTTTGTCCTTTGTTAATCACTTTTTCGTTTGAAGGCACCCCCTCCTCGTCCGCGAAATAAGCAAAATGGCGAAATACAATCGATCTCATTTAAACCATTAAAATCATCTCATTAAAATTTGATTTTCCTCTGTAAAAAAAAAAGAAACTACTTGATCAAATTAAGTGAGATTTTTTTATTAAAACTTTATTCTAATCTATACTGAATACGTACAATATAAATTTTCTTTTCAATATTTTCATTTCTTTCTCTTTTTTTTAATGTCTTCATTAAACTAAACAAGTAACGCAACAGTCGCAACACTACTCAGCCTCCCGGAGATAACCAAAATACAGTAGAATCATAATAGAGCGGCCGGGTTTCACATCGTCATATAAATTCATAGCCGACGCCCGACGACCTATGCGCCTATAGACGCCGTACTACCTACCTTGCGTAGTTTAACGGTTTTACGAGGCACGGTTCTTAGGGCCAACATGTTAGATACCGTCCCACCCTATGAGTTAGGATTCAGCTGACCAAATTTGTTTTAAACAATGATATAAATACCATTGATGAAACTGAGCAAAATCCTCTTTTATTTTCAGGGGAAATAACTCACAAAAAGTAATAATTATCTCCCTTGCTTTCGAACTTGACCATCGTATTTCATAACTGGACGAGATCGCAGTAGTACAAGATGTTACAAATGGCTTGTTGACCCTTACAAAATAACTGCCATGTTATAATAAGTTGCATATGGTCCCCCCCTCTCTCTCTCTCTCTCTCTCTCTCTCTCTCTCTCTCTATCTCTCTCTCGCGACGCTCACAGTTTGTTTATAAACAAGCCATGTAAAAGTTTTTTTTTAATTACATTTTCACCCCAAACAAGGCACATTGGCCATTGCCACTTGGATGTAGGGGGTTACTATCAGGGATATAAGCTACATGGGGTACTATGTGGGGAGTTGAGCAGCAAGAAGTCGGTTCACGTTACATTTGAACTTCTGCATGTCAGTACACAGTTGGGAAGCAGGAACCCGGAGGGGAATTCCAAAGTCTCTCTAGCGGTTCTGGGGAAGAAACTACTGGAGTAGAAGACTCTCTTACACCTAGGGATCTCAACTGTGAAGGGGTGGGATTTTGCTGCTTGTCGGGTTTGTCGGGGGTATTTACGTCGAAGGGGTACAAGTGCTTGCAGTTCTTCAGAGCATTCACCGTTAAAGTACTTGTAGAACAGGCAGAGGGATGCGACATTTCGTCGATGGGACAGAGGCTGAAGCTTAGATGACAGTTCAGAACCTATTAGGTTGGCAACTCTCTTTTGAACCTTGTCTAGGAGTGAGAGACTAGTAGCAGATGCACCAGCCCAAATGTGACAACAATACTCCATACATGGGCGAATAGTGGCCTTATAGAGGTACAGAATACTTTCGGGCGTTAGTAGTTTTCTAGCACGGTAGAGAGAACATACCTTTTTCACAGCGGTCCTGGCAATGCTCTCAATGCAATTGTTCCAACTCACGTTTCCTGTGAACGTTAGGCCGAGGAGTTTAAAAGATGTGCTTTCAGATAAAGAGTCTTTTGCCATTGTTATTGGTGGTAGAGAAGGTTTCTTGTAGTTATTGAAGGAAACAAGTTTAGTCTTGGCAGCACTGAATGTGACCATCCATTTTTGTCCCAATTCTTCTACAGATTGGAGGTCATCCTCTAGTGCTTCTGCCATTTCTTTAGATATGTGTTTATTTGTTTTCTTGTCGTGTCTGTTTTATAACTGTAAAAGTGGTGGAAAATGCTTGTTTAAATAGACATTTGGCGAGATAATTTATGGGCGCCGCTCCCGTGGGTCAGTCGGTAGAACTGCTGACTGTCAACGCGATGGTTCTAGGTTCAATCCTCGGCTTGGGAAAGGTTCTAGTCCAGCGGCACTGATGATTTGTGATACAACGAAACAAGACTGTATGTCGATGACTACAAACATATATATATATATATATATATATATATATATATATATATATATATATATATATATATATATAAGAATCCCGAAAGGATGAAATACTAGTGTCTGTAGGTATTTAATTATTATAGTAAAAAAATAATTATGACAGCCCCTTTAAGAAATCTGTTTCTTATCGTTGAGCACTTTCAGTTGAATTAAAAGTCGGTCAATTTAGCTCTTATGCATAGATCATCGTATAACGATTTGATCACTGTCTGTCTAACGTAATGAGAATCCCGAAAGGATGAAACACTAGTGTCTGTAGGTATTTAATTATTATAGTAAAAAAATAATTATATATATATATATATATATATATATATATATATATATATATATATATATATATATATGTGTGTGTGTGTGTGTGTGTGTGTGTAGGCGGTTATGTCAACGATTCATCAAATCTAAGGGACATAACTAGCATACACATAGCAAAAATAAGCATATTTTGCAGGTTATAATTTGGAACGCTGAAATAATCAATAGAACAATGTAAGAATATTAAAAATAAAAAAAAAATAAAATTAAAAAAAGAGAGAGAAATAAGGTTACACGAATACTATACCTGCAAGCGCCGGGTGAAATTGAAGTTAGTCCCGGAAATTTCAACAAAAAGAAAACAAGTTAATCAACGAACTTAAAATATAACAATGATAAGTAACATAATAAACTTATTAATTAACGTATTACACAAAACAAAAGTAAACAACCTGTTACAATGAAACAATGTTAATTAATTAACAACAAAAATTAAATAAACTTGTTAATTAATGGAAATTATATCACATATTGCTCCCTGATGGCAATAATTATACGGGGGAATACTTCTACCTTTTCCTTTTCTGCCAAAGAAACTCCATGAGATGAAGGTGGAACATTTCAGTTCTCGTCCCCAACAATTTTCGTATGTGTCTCTTAGCATGAGACCAAAAACCTTCAGTTAAAAATAAGAAATTTGTTTTTCTTTATTTTAGTAAATCGTAAAAAAAAACAATGAAAAGCATATAAATTTCAATGCTAATTATTTTTAACGTATCTTCTTTAATAATTAAAAACAGAAATTTAAATGTTAATTAATATTTAAGCGTATCTTCATCTTAATTATTTTTTAACGTATCTTCTTTAATAATTAAAAACCGCAATTTAAATTTTAATTAATATTTAAACGTATCTTCATCTTACTTTCAATTGTCTGTGTGTGGATGCTGTCATTATCAGGATTGACGAAGTTAGTATCATGGATGATTGTGGCATGTTCATAGATGCCGTTTTCATTCTTGCCTAAAGTATCATACGCAGCCCAACCATGAGATATGATACGCGTTTTCGGCAAAATCCACGATCGAATTATTGGGAACAATGTTTCTCTATCTCTCCTTTCTACAGCTGTTACGTTACATTTATTGGTTTTTCTTTCTACTGCTCCAAAGACCCAGACGTCATCTCTAAATATACCTCGGTTGTATTTTCGTTTAAAGAAGTAGGATTCATCAATTTCAACTTTTAGTGTGTTATCTAAAGTTAACCCTCCCAGCAATATTGGTTTGCTTAAAATATTCTGCTCACAAATTTCTCTGATAAATTGCTTCCAATCTACAACAACATGGGATGCAATGCCGACTTCTTTCTCAATTGCAATTTGCTTCATATCTATACTCCAACAAAAATAGTCATAATTATTCGCCTTATTCGCAGACGGCTTCTTTTAAAAAAACGACCCCTTTCGCATGCTAACAACTGATCTACAGCTCCGGCATATCCAATCCCATCCGTCCAATAGTTTACTCTTTTCGTAAACGTTCTAGGGATTTCACATGCTAAACAAGGGCTAGAATTCCCTATCAATCCAATGGAAGCTGCAAACTGAATATCATTCTCTGTTATTTTTGGTAAAATTGAACTAAATGTCCGATTTAACTCACTTATTTCTCGTGGAGCGAAGACATGGTCTACTATACGTTCTTTAGAAACTCGGGGACGTCATAAATTAGACACGCTATCTATTCTAAGAAATCTTAGTAATGATTCTGTAGCCGAAAGCAATTAAAAATTAAATTCCTATAGCCAATTAAAAAGTTGTTTATTTCTAGTATAGCCAACAATCAAGAAGTTGTTGTCCAATTAGCCAATGAAAAATGCTTCCCTTATTGATATAAACATTCATTTAATTAGTTATCGCCTCAAATTTCGTTTTCATTTTGGTTCGCTGAAATTATTTCAAGTAAAGAGCATTAAAAACTATTTCAAAACAAAAAAAAAACATGAACTGAACCTTTATTCACTATGGTAACATTTCTTGTATATTTATTTTTTCGGGTAGTTGTTTGTTAGCTTTTTCTGCAAAACACTCTTAGAAAATAATATCGATGAAATATCGAAAAACAAAGAAACAAAAACAGTTTTGAAAAATAATGAAGCTTTTCTTACTTTAGTAAAATAATCCGAAATAGCAAAATGGGATATTAAAAATATAACACGTAATTACTTTAGTTTTTTAAAGCAAAGAATCGATATAAATATGAATAAGAAGAAAATGGCGCCCTTTTCAAGCAGAACAGCTTCGTTTCAGTTTTACAGTATTGAACGGTGTAGTATTGTGTCGGATTCAGGGTTGTACTATTGTAATGTAAAGAACACGCAGAAAGGGTTGTAATCAACTGAATTCCTTCTAATACACTGACAAAAAAGCTTAAACAGATATATAAATAAAAATAAAAAGGTTATGTAAATCTTTTAAAAAGACACGTAATCACGTGAGCAGGATTTTTTCCTTCTTTTGACACGATATCAAGTAACGTTCTTATTTTTTATTATTTATCTACTTTCCAAAGAATGCCACGTGCAAGTGAAGAAGGAAAAAACAGTGTTATGCAAAATTTGTATCGAAAATTTTCTAAAGTTCCGACATTTTTTTACTTTAACTTTAATAAGAACGTGAATTTATGAGGTGAATTTATTCGACACAATATGATTCAACTCAAAAAAATAACTAAAAGCTAACGTGAATTAAGATTAACGTTAAGGTGTTATTGTGGACCTTCACCCCTTTTAAAAAACCTAGTTAAAATTTGTGACATATTTACATTCTATGGAGGTCACGCGCTATATAAATATATAGGACTTTTTTTAACTATAAATTTACTGCACTTTTTTTTAAATATAAATATACTGCACTTTTTTGAAATATAAATATACTGCACTTTTTTGAAATATAAACATACTGCACTTTTTTTTTAAAATATAAATATATCTTATAATTTTGAAATATAAATATACTGCACTTTTTTTAAATATAAATATACTGCACGTTTCTCCAATATAAATATATTGCACATTTTTTAAACATAAATATACTGCAGTTTTTTTTAAATATGCGGCACTATAAAAATATAAATATACAGAACCTTTTCCAATACAAATACACTGCACTTTTAAAGAATATTAATATACAGCACTTTTTCCAATATAAATATATTGCACTTTTCTTTAAATATAAATATACTGCGCTTATTTTCCAATAAAATGTACTGCGTTTTTTAAATATCAATAGACTGCACTTTTTTAAATATAAATATACTGCACTTTTTTAAAAATATAAATATACTGCACTTTTTTAAATACAGATGCATTGCACTTTTTAGATATAAGTATAGTGCACTTTTTAAATATAAATACACTGCACTTTTCTTAAAATATAAATATACTGCACTTTTTTAAATATAAATATATTTTTTCAATATAAATGTATTGCACTTTTTTCAATATAAATATACCGCACTTTTTTTAAAAATGTAAATATACTACATTTTTTCCATTAGAAATTTATCGTACTTTTTTGCAATATGAATATACTTCACTATTTTTCAATATAAATATACTGTACTTTTTTATATAAATTTACTGCACTTTTTTAAAATATAAATATACTGCACTTTTTTAACTATAAATATACTGCATTTGAAAATATAAATATACTGCACTTTTTAAAAATATCAATGTACTTCATTTTTTTTAAATATAAATATATTGCATTTTTTCCAATATGAATATACTGCAGTTTTTTTAATATATATACTGCACTTTTTAAAATATAAATATACTGCATGTTTTCCAATATAAATATACTGCACTTTTTAAAAATATAAATATACTGCTGCTTTTTAAATATGAATATACTGCACTTTTTCAAAAGGTAAATTTACTGCACTTTTTTGAAATATAAATATACTGCACTTTTTTGATATATAAATATACGGCGCTTTTTCCAATATAAATATGCTGACCATTTTTTAATATAAATGTACTGCACTTTTTCCAATATACATACACTGCACATTTTTTAAATATAAAAATACTTCACTTTTTTTTAATATAAATATACTGCACTTCTGAAATATAATATACGGCACTTTTTTTAGATATAAATATTCTGTACTATTTTTAAATATAAATATACTGCACTTATTTTAAAATATGAATATAATGTACCTTTTTTATAATACAAATACACCGTTTTTTATATTAATATATTGCACTTTTTTAAATATAAATATACTTTTAGATATCAATATAGTGCACTTTTTTGCAATATTAATATACTGTACTTTTTCCAATATAAATATACTGTACTTTGTTTTAAATACAAATTGACTGCACTTTAAAAAATATACTGCACTTTTTTAAATATAAATATTCTACAGTTTTTTTAATATAAATATACTGCACTATTTAAAATAAAAATATACTGCACTTTTTCCAATATAAATATACTGCAATTTTTTAAATATTAATATACTGAACTTTTTCCAATATCAATATATTGTACTGCTTTTAACGTAAATGTAATGCGCTTTAAAAAAAATCACTGCGTTTTTTCAATATAAATATACTGCACTTTTTAAAAAAATATAAATATACTGCATGTTTTAAAATATAAATATACTGCATTTTTTCTAAGATTCATTTTCTGCACTTTTTTCAATATAAGGTTACTGCACTTTTTTTAAAAATATAAATTAACTGCACTTTTTTCCAATATAAATATACTGACCATTTTTTAAATATAAATGTACTGCACGTTTTCCAGTATAAATATACTGCACATATTTTAGATATAAATATATAGCACTATTTTTAAAATATAAATATACTGCACTTTTTTAAATATAGATACACTGTACTTTTTCCAATATAAATATATTGCACTTTATTTAAATATCAATATACTGCACTTTTAAAAAATATAAATACACTGCACTTTTTCCAATATAAATATACTGCACTTTTTTAAATATAAATATAGTGCACTTGTTTTTTAAATATTAATACACTGCACTTTTTCAATATAAATATACTGCGCTTTTTTTAAAAATATAAATATACTGAACTTTTTTAAATTTAAATATAGATCACGTTTTTGAAATATAAATATTTTTTCCAATAAAAAAAACTTTTTTGGAAATATAAATATTTGTAACTATTTATAGCTATAAATATAACTATAAAATATTTTTAACTATGTATAACTATAATTTATAACTATAAATATAATATATAATTTATAACTATAAATAATAATATATATATATATAAATAAAATATTATAATTTATAACTATAAATATAATATATTAGAATATAATTTATAACTATACATATTAATTATAACTATAAATATTTTTAACTATTTATAACTATAATTTATAACTATAAATATTTATAACTTTTTTTGAAATATACATATTTTTTTCCAATATAAATATACTGCACTTTTTTCCAATATGAATATAATGCGCTTTTTCGGTATCGAGCTACCACTTAATTTAGCTTCTTTTTTCTGTATACAATTTCCGCCATTATTATTGAAAAAAAAATTGGGGGTATGGAGGAATTTTAGAGTGTGATATCAGTTTCCTATATAAATTTAACCTGAAATAATCACTTCTTTTTGACCATCACTTTCCATACAAAATAAGTGGTAGCTAATATTTAAACTCCTTTATCAAATTTATTTCATTGTTACAATTGACATCGTTTCCAAATATATATATCTTCTTTCTTCTTACCGCAAGAAAAAGAATTTTACAGAATTATTTTTTAATTGAATAAATATTCGACAACTGGGCAATCTCATTTTTGCAAACGTCGTGATAACGTACACATACAAACATAGAATTGCTAGCAAATTCAACAAATCACGGCATGCGTTTATTGCGAGAAAAAAAATCTGTGTAAATATTAAAATTTTTTTGTCGTCTTTGTTAAATATTATTATATGAGGAATATTTTCGAGTTAAAATCTATTGAGCAATGCACATTTTGTATTGAGAAGTATATCTTTCAAATGTGTAAATATTAGCTAAAATTACCAAATATGGGCTAGATGGACAGCCATTTTGGATGACTTAGGCAACTTTACGTAATTTTTGCATGTTTGAATTATGTATTTCTTATTACAAGATGTGTATTTCTTAATACAAGATGTGTATTTCTCAATAGATTTTAACTCGAAAAGATCTAACCTAGAACAACACACACACACACACACACTAATAATTTTTGATGGATTCCTGATGTTTACAGAAATTAGAAAAAATAAGACTCCCTTATAACTATCAGGTTTAGAATTTGATGATAATTAATATTAACTCAGGTAAGCGGTGTAGATGTATATACGAAAGTGGCAAAGATATTGACCGTTTTATTTCATTGGATGTAAAAATCGAAACGCTGTTTTCCGGAACGAAAAACTAAACCAGCCAAAAATGAAAACAATCAGTCAATACCTGATACTTGTACTGGGCTGGTCACTGAAGTGCAGTGGCTGCACAGATGCTGCACTCAAATTAATTGTCATTGGTCAATGGAGGGGGGAAACCCTTATATACTAAGACAATTGCTTTTTGATATGTACTGTTGTCTAGAATTATGATTTGACCTTCTTGAGGAGCGATATTGCTCCCCATTGGGAGGTTAAAATCCCTAAAAACCTGAGTAAGGCCGGGTAAATATGCTGAGATTGTCCGTTAAACGTTGATTGAATCCCGGACAGCGGCAGGTGACCTATAAAAAAGACGAATTTATTGTGCTTTGTAAAAACAGACAGATATTTTTATTGTTTAAAACAATGACAGGAAATGTCAGAATAATGTTGAATGGAATCAGGCATTCGTCTGGCCTAAGAAAATACCTGCTCAGACATCCGGGCTCCCTGAGTGACAGGGTTGACCTTTTGAGGGCGTGTGAGAGAGATTTAATTTTGGTCCCAGATTCACAAACTATTGACGACCTGTTGAAATGCACACACGCAAAGGAGTCGGGTATTTCCCGTTTGACGTGTTGGGTTCTGGTTGGCTGGGCAGATCGTCCAACCAATCCTGTATAAAAACAAATACCCGGGCCGAAAAGACAGATTGAAGCCAGATCTCGAGAAAACACACACGCTCCAAGAACGCCACAGACCCCTCCCCCTTCATCAATCCTGACTGCCATCGTAAAGAATGAAGAATAAGATTTTTGGAGAATCTTGATGTTTTTGCTATAATGAAACTGAACAATGTATATATGTAAAAACCTATAATTTCTTTTTAAATTAACTTTTTTCCGAGTTAGAACCCATGGAGTCTGTTTTTCTTTCCTGGCGTGCATGCAAAACTATTTGATTTTTAGCAGAATCGACACGAAACCTGAGATGCTGAGAATTTATGTGAAGAACTCCCGGAAGAAGACGATCACAACCATTTCATTTCAACGAGGTCAGAAGCCATCTGCTGACCTGAGCGGGGGGGGCCTTACAGAACAATTAAAAAAAGTGATCGTTTCAGCGTCCAGCTCAGGTTTAGATCATCATTTCGCTTTTTAAATCAAGTGAAATAAGATTGCCATAAGTCGGCAGTTTTAGATAATTGGTATTTCTTCACCTAATCTGTTATATAAATCTCATCTGTTTGTTTAAATGTATGTATGTATGTATGTATGTATGTATGTATGTATGTATGTATGTATATCTGCCTAAAACTTTTGACAGAGGCAACAGATGTTCGCGAGATTGGTATCGCTTTTAGCTTCGACCCTTCGGGCGACGAATATCGAAAAATTGGATAAAACATTAATTCCTAATTGGGCACTTTTCTACAAGGAGGGGTCGCTTTTTTTTTTTCGTCGATATTTTCGAAAGTCATCCCCTCTTTTCAATTGACTAGCCTTAATTTAAACCTTCACCACTTCAGGTTTGGCGATGGTCGCAACGGCAAAGACCTCACTTTTTTTTCACGTTTTTTTTTTTTCCTCCTTCGCGGTACGGGTTCGAGCCTATCTGCCTACTACCACTTTTTTTTTTTTTTTTTGCTCAAGATACGCCTCCAAACATCCGGGCCATGCCGGACACCAAGGCCAGTCTTATATAAATAAAACACTAGATGTATGTATGTATGTATGTGTGTGTGTGAGAAAATATTTAACCGATAAACTATTAAACTATTATTCACATAACACTGAAATTAGCAGGAAATGATAATCATACACCAAGAATGGCTTATAACGTACAGAAATATTTCGGAAAGTTCAAGGGCAAAATGTTCATTTCAACTTGCCGATATACTTCTATTACTGTTGTGCATGTGCAAATTCATTCATAGATTGAAGTGGTTTAATTTAAAATCTTTCTGTGGATAGCACAAACGCTAGGGAGCGCAGCTGGAGCGCTAAATGTTTTGATATCGATTGAAGCTGATGCCCTCGCCCCGCCAATCTTTTTTTAACTCCTGAAATCACTGCTATATATTAGGTACAATATAATATTCAATAGAGAATTAGCTTTGTAATAATAAATACCAAATCTGCATGAATTAAATTATATTTAGGCGTATTTTACGACAGGGCAAGGTCGGGTCTTCACCACCAGCATTTGCATATTTAAATGGGTATTTTTTAAGTTTACATGCGTAATAGTAAGTAGATTTTAACTCGAAATGATTTACTTTTAATAATATAAAAGAATAAAAATGAAATAAAAAATAATGCATACACATTTTCATCCGCAATCTATTCACGCCATAATTCAGTGACATTTCCCGTTTTTAATTAAAAAAAAATTATCGTGGATTTGGCATCATAGATAAATACAATGGACATTCCAAAAGTAATGCTCGAATAAATAAGACGGAAATAAAAATGATATTGTTATGATGACTGAAATTATGCATTCATAACTTAAAAGTTTAATCTCTCTGTTGCAGATATTGACGGTGTGAGACTCTAAGAAAGCAAGACCTGTCATGGACATGCATCAGAAGCGGAGATACGTCTCTAAATTCCTCCATGCATAAAAAATTGAACCGATAAACATTCACCAGCGCCTGTAGAATGTTTAATAAGCCAGTATGATTGATGGCAATTCAGTTAGGAGATGGGTTTGTCGATTTTAGAGTGGCGACAGCATGACAAAGGGCGTTTCGGACTTTTACCACAGAAGGCATAAAAAAGCTTGGTAAAAGCACTGAGAATGGTGGTGACTATGTAGAAAAATAAATCATGGAACACAAAGGGTCACTCGTTATTATGGAACCATTTAGGCTTTCATGGCTCTTCAATGTTTTAGTTTTTTAGTAAAAAAAAAAGAAAAAAGAAAAAGAGGCCTTATGTTTGGAACGTCGTATTCATATTTTCCGATTAATTCTCCTATTTTTTTAAATTTATATAACTGTTAAAAAATACCCGGACAACACAGGGTAACCCTACTATTATGCTTATACATTAACGTACACACGTGAGGTTAACAGCCCGTTCTTTGACGCGAGTGCACTGCATAACTAATAACAGGTCATTCAGAACATCCAATTTGCAAACATTCACGGGAAGTTACAAATGGGAGGTAACTGCATATAATTGAACATTAAGTTACCTCCCTTGAATCGTTTTCGTTTTTTTTTAATACTTAACGGTGCTTGTATATTACTCGATGATTATATATTTTGGACAAGTTGGTATTATCGCTCGATAAACTTCCGGGGGGGGGGGGTCCAAAGAAAAATATGTTTTCAGCAGTATTTTGTTGGCTTCCTTCATAGTCCTTTAAAAATATTATGAGTCACAATTAAGTATAGCAATATATAAAACATCTAACATCTTCTATAATATAAATCTAACCTGTCTGTTTAAATGTATGTATGTATGTATGTATGTATGTATGTATGTATGTAAGTATGTATTTATGTATGTATGTTTGTTTGATTGTTTGTTTGTTTGTAAGCCTAAAACTTTCGACAGAGGCGACGGATTTTCACGAGATTGGTATCGTTTTGAAGCACGACCCTGCCGACGAAAAATATCGCAAAATTGGCTAAAAACATTAATTCTTTCGCCCTCAACTGGTCACTTTTCTAATTGGAGGCGGTCGCTTTTTTCGTCAATATTTTCGGAAGGCAACCTCTCTTTTCGATTGACTAGTCTTAATTTGAACCTTCGCCACTTATGGTCGGCAAAGACGTCACGTTTTTGTTCACGTTCCTTTCCTCTTTCGCAGTACGAGTTAGAGCCTACTTGTCTGTTAAAACTTTTTTCAACACACACCTCCAAACACCCTGACAACAATCTTATATATATATATATATATATATATATATATATATATATATATATATATATATATATATATATACTAGACTACCCGTGGCCCGTTGTGTCAGTATGTTATGGAATTAATGTATGAGCGTGACACTAGTGACGTAAAGAAAATATTTTTTTTTTTTGACATAACAGAAACATTTCTATGAAAGCATATTAAAATCAAAAATCTCGGACGGATCACTCAAACATGAAAAAAAAATCCTCTCTATTCGTGTAAAGTTACCTATTTTTACGAATAATCGCTCAAAAATCGAAAATTAAATATGATTTTCCTACGAATCGAACGCCGACGAAAGTCATTTAGCAGCAAAAACGCGCATGAACCTACCGATGAGAATTGGAATCCTTCAACCAAGTTATAGAAACTTAAAATCCAAAAAAAAAAAAAATAATAATTAATAACACCTGAAGCAAAAAAATAAAATCTAAATAAATAAAATTAAATAAAACTATTGAAACAGATTAGTAAATGTGTCAACAAATTCACCGTTCTCTCACAACTATTTTGTATCTAGGAATGTAAACAAAAAATAAAAAACGAAGGAAGAAAGGAAGGAAAAAGGGCGGATAAAGCGTATTATTATTATCATTATTATTATTATTATTATTATTAGTAGTAGTAGTAGTAGTAGTAGTAATAGTAGTAGTAGTAGTAGTAGTAGTAGTAGTAGTAGTAGTAGTAGTAGTAGTAGTAGTAGTAGTAGTAGTCGTCTTGGCTTTCCTACAATTGCTTTATGTTTGTCAACGGGTTAAAGTTGTTTAGTTGTAAGAAAATAGCGACAGTATAGTTGTAATAAAGAATAGTTGCAAAACACCCCCACTCTTCCCATGTTAAATAATAATTTCGAAATAATAACGTTAATATTTCAGTGCACAGGTCAAAATCTGCAAAAGAAGCGATTTGTGTTTATTTGTTTACGTTGTTATGGGTTAATGTTTATGCGCGCATGCACAACCGGATGTCGTAAACCGGAAAGTGGGTTACATCACTCGTTACAAGGTCATTTGAGTTTTATAATCATATAGATATTGTAGGTTTTATAGTTACATTTATTTTCAGTAAATATAGAATTTTCGAAACAAAAATTTATTATTTGAAAAAATTTGGTCAAATGATAAATTTTTAAAAATCTTTTCAAAATTCTAAATGTTTTGTTTTGAAACTTAAATTAAATATAAATGCTACAAATTTTAATTTGCTCCATCTTGTACAATGAGAAATTTTATTTCGTTGGCATTGTCTCATATAAAAATATTTCCTCTCAAACAATATTTTGAAAGAGTGTAAACCACAAGATTGACTAATCTGTGATGGAATTCATCTCGTTATTATTTATTTACTATATTAATTGAAATATTAAATACCCACAGCCACTAGTGTTTTATCTGTTCGGGAATCATGAGAGCAGGATGACACGATTACCGCCGATCGGGAGATTTGAACGAAAGGAACAAATCATCTCGGCCAACTTTAACCGCGAGAAATATCGTTGAAATTTAAACGTCTGTAAGAGTGACATTATGATCTGCACGTGCGAGTTAAATTGACCAATGTTATTTCAACTGCAAAGTGACAATGATAAGAAACGAGTTCTTTATATATATATATATATATATATATATATATATATATATATATATATATATATATATATATATATATATATATATATATATACAAGCATTTCAGCCAGGCGTTGTCCGGGTGTTTGGAGGTGTATGCTGAGCAAAAAAAAAAAAAAAAGGTTAATTTTTTTTAACTTTGACCCCTATTATGACCCCTTAACATTGATTCTTTTGGGCTCGAATCAAGTTATTAAGTTAGATCCATGTCCAAGGAACCTATATCTAAAATTTCATGTGTAGACCCAAAATTGTCGGAGGTGTTGGGTAGAGTTTTCAAAGCTCAAATCGTTGAACTTTGACCCCTTAACAGCGAAATTTCTGGCCGAAAACCAATCACGTCGATTTTCCCAAATCTCAGTAACCTGTATCTCAAATTTCGAGTCTGTAGACTTAAAATTGGCAGAGTTATTGCGTAGGGAAATGTACACAAACAGACAGATACACAGAACACAGACAAACAGACAGACACACAGACATGTTTACTTATTATATATATATATATATATATATATATATATATATATATATATATATATATATATATTTCAATGTAGCACATCAGTGCGGCTTAGCAAGCAACTACCTCAAGCCTCGATTGAAACTCTCAAATGGCAGTCGGTGCGAGCAGTGAATTAAGCATGTTTTTACATTGCCCAGATGCCTAAGCTCAATTTGTTTACACAAAAAAGCATCGCTAATGGCAATTAGTTTGTATATTATTTCCCAATATGCTCCATCCAAGAGAGGCATCATTATACACACACACACACACACACACACACACACACACACACACACACACACACACACACACACACACACACACACATATATATATATATATACTCGGGTTTTTTTATATTCAAAAGTAATGGACTAATGAATTTATTCATTGAACTTTTGAATAGTCAAGTCGCTGCCTGATGATATTTGTTGTTTGATTGAAACAAGTGGCTATTTGTAGCAGCGGGATGTGAGCATGTTTATATAACAATAAACAAGTATATATATATATATATATATATATATACACGCTCACACACACACATATATATATGCATATATATATATCTAATTTATCGTCTTTATATTAAAATTTCATTGAGATAAAATATAAGTGTCAAAACAAAATGTTATTGTTTGAACAAAGAATACAATATTTAAAGTATTTTCCTTAAGCCATGGATTTTCAATGTAGGCTTACCCCTTCACAGGAAAAATCATTAGCAAAATATTAATTCTGATTAGATATAATTTTGCTATTTTTCACATAGAATTAAGATTAAATCGTTTTAAGGGAAATAAAGAAAGAAAATAAGGGTTTAAAAAAAAATATTGGTTTTTGGTAGCCAAATAGAATGGTAAAACATTGAATAGAAACGGGTGTTGTTAGGGCCCAGATTGGTTGGAAAATTGCTACATTGAAGGTCAAACATAATTGGATTTGACCTTCAATGTGGCAATCTTATCAGGAGAATAGGAACTCATTAACGAAAACAAAAAGAATATGGGAAGAAAATAAAAGAATATGAAACGAAAACCAAAAGAATATTGGTATGATCACAATAAATCCGAAAAAATCGTAAAAGTAATTGCAATTGTATTTTATGATATTTACGCCACTTTTTCGTATATTTTAAAATCCAAGATGGCGTATATATTAATGCATAAAAAAGGGTGGAAATTCGAAATGTAACTTTCAGGGAGAGGCTAAACAGGAAACATGCAAAACTAAAGCAGAAAATAGCAACAAAAAAGGAAGACTCGGACGATACAGATACAAATCGGAACAAGCAATTAAAGGATCTTTAAAAGCAATGAAAGCCGATTATACAAAAATATGAATGAAGATAAAAACAAAAACCGGACAACCAGACCTGATAGAATTAAAACTCAATTGGTTAAAAAAAATCACAACACTGCATTTAAAATCTAATTCAAAAATTTAAAAGATGTAACCATCAAGTAGACATGCCAGAATGAATAACCAAATGCAGAAACACGTTCATACACAAAGACACAAAAAAAGGAACTATAGACCTATAACATGTTTACCTGCAATACTAATAGCACAACTCATGGAACAAAATAACATATCCCTTAATAAATATAGACTACTTCCCGAGAAACAGAAAGGATACCAAAACGGAATAAGAAGAACAGATGACCTATTATACATAGACCAAAAGATTCTGAAGGAGGTAAAACGTAGAGAAAACAACATAGTCACGGCATGGATCGAATATAAGAAAACGGTCAACAGGTTCCCTTTAGCGTGGGTAATAGAATGTCTGAGAATGTACAAAATATCAGGGAATATTACCGATGTGATAAAAATTCCAATGAGAACATGGACACCTTAACTGACAGCTGATGAACAATACATAACTTTGATTAAAATACAAAAAGATATATTCCAAGGTGATTCGTTATTAACACTAGTGTCCACCATGATGCTACTTAACAATATAGTAAGAAAATGCCAAACCGGATACAAGTTCATTAATACGGATAAAAGAATAAACCACCGAATGTACATGGACAACCCGAAACTGTTTGTTAAAACTAAAAGGGAACTAGAGACGGTAATAAACACAAGTAGAATTTTCATTCAGGATATTCGAATGAAATTCGGTATAGAAAAGTGCGCACTGCTGATTATGAAAGGGGAAAACTGGAAGCAATGGAAAGCATCGACCTACCTAACCAAACGGTGATGAGGGCACTACGTGAACATGACAGCTACAAATATTTAGGTGTTCTGGAAGCAGACACCATAAAAGCAACAGAAATGAAAAAGTAAATTTGAAAGAAATACCTTAGAAGAACATGAAAACTCTTCGAAACTAAACTATATAGTATAAACCTAATTAAAGGCATGAACACATGGGCAGTGACACTGGTAAGATACTCCGAACTCTTTATACGTTGGACCAAAGAAAAAGTAAGGCATCTCGACCAAATGATTAGGGAACTCATGACTATGCACAATGCACTACCCCCCCCCAAAATGATGCTGAATGATTCTTTGTAAAAAGGAAAGACGGAGGAAGAGAACAGATTTGTATAGAAAACTGTAAATAACACACAAAAAAAAAAAATAGGAAAATTATATAATGCAAACACAAAAAGGATAATTACTGCAGCGAGTAAATGCTGACTCTGTGCAGAAAGAGACGAAACAATAAACCATATAATAATGAAATACATCAAATTAGCCGAAACGAAGTCAGTACACTGGGAATCATGTAGAAAACTACACCTTTAAAATGGTATAAGCACAAACCAGAAGTACTTGAAAATGAAAAACACACATTAGTTAACAAGCAGAAAATATCGTGCCAGATCGTAGATAATTTATTAAGGTAACATATTAATAAAAACATATACAAATAATATTGAGTACCAACACAAGCTCTGTATTAAGTTGTACATAGAAACCCGGGATACAGCATTAAAAATTGGTTACAAAAATACATAATACACATGTATATAATCAAATAAAATTATAAATAACACCGTAAGGCGGGGAAAATACCGTAACCAGGAACTGGAAAAACATCGTATTCCACATAGTAACCTGAAAAAAAAAATAAACGTATCTTGGGGCCACAGAATCCCGGGGGTCTACTGTAAATTTGAAACAAATAAATTCACTTCTAATTTCTGCAGAATTCCCCCAATGTAAATAGGCCCACGATGCACATTTAAAAGTCGAGCACACGCCTAATGAAGGGCAAGCCTCTTGGAGATATTGTAGCACGAATACGCTACATGGCTAACTGACACCAGTAAGAACATATTACATGTAAAATATTTTTAAAAATTAAACGTGAAACTGCATAGCTTGTTCCACCATTCAGTAATACTGGTCTTGACGCTTTTCACTTGGTAATCAGTTTCAGATAAACTTATACTCAACACCTCACCACCTGTTGTAGGCAAACAGCCTTCTAATTTTTATCACAATTTACGAACATCAAGCCATGGAAGGAAACTTAATATTAGTTCTTTAACATTAAACTAAATTCATTAAACGCTTTTCAAACTATAATTTTTACACTACAAGATTTTTCAAGCAAACACTTTACATCTTTACGATCTGAATAAGCTCCATTTGTTTATACAAAGAGCATCGATTAATACGCTAGCGGCAGTTCATCACTTCCCAATATGCTCAACCCAAGATAGCCAGCGGTCCTGGATATGACCTAAAACTATATCCGATGGTGAGGCCCCACCTTGCGGGCATTGGGGAGTATGGAGGCACCCTTTAATTGCCATTGTTCCCAGGTCCACTCTGACCCGGAGTGGTAGTACCTGTTAGGGTCCCAACTATGGGTTAAATAGAATCTTACTTTAAAAAAAAATATACTCCATTAAAAATCGTTCCTCAAAATAACTAGATTCGGCATTAAATAACCTGAAAAAGGTTGATATGCCGTAAAACAAAAACAACCAACCAATCAACCAACCAAGATAGCCAGCATTTATAGTAATCTACACAGTCACTCCTGTTAGAGTACTGTTTTGCTGTATATATGTTTATCTATATAAAAGCCAAGTACGTCCAAGGATGGAATACTGTTGCCATATCTGGGCAGGAGCTGCTAAAAACAGCCTATCCTGCCTTGACAGAGTACAAAATAGACTTCGTGGCTTGGTGGGGGATGCCTTTTTCTCTACCCTGCAACCTCTCTCCCACAGAAGAGACGTTGCGAGCCTATCCTTGTTCTATCGTTATTTCCATGGTAGGTGCTCATCTGAACTCCAATCTCTGGTCCCCCCTCGTCAAACTTTCACGAAAAACAGCCGTCTAGCTGAATCCACTGTGAAAATTTTCCCACACTCTATATCTGTGCCTAAATCAAAACGCGGATTCCATGAACAAAGCTTCTTTCTTAGAACTGCACGCCTGTGGAACTCTGTTCCGTCTGCCTGCTTCCCACCGGACTACAACTTGGATGTCTTCAAGTCTAATGTTAACAAATTCCTAATGAACCGCCCCCTTAAGTAAACACTTCATCAAATCTCCACACTAACATAATGTACTTGCAATAACCCTTATCCCTGAGTGGCTTCCGGGCCTTAAGTGGTGATCACTGTGTAAAATATATATATATATATATATATATATATATATATTACCTCCAGTAATTTAATACTTAAACACGACCACTTAACCTTCCTCTCTCCATATCTCTCTCAGTCTCACTTTCTTTCTCACTTTATTTAGGAAGGGACTTTCCTATCCTCTCACCGTTTTCTCTGCTCGAGCAAAAACACGGTCACTTATCCGTCCGAGTTCGGTCTTTATTTCTCTCAAATCTCGGGAATTCTCGCGGTTAGTCTCGCCCCCTTTCCCATAAAACCAACCACCTCTACCGCTTCTTCTTCTTCTTCTTCTTCTTCTTCTTCTTCTTCTTCTTCTTCCAGTCCCTGTTTGTTCACAGCAAACAGAACAGACTTTCTGTCTTTTGGAGGTAAGTGCATTAGAAGAATTACTACTGCAGTCATACTCATCTTGATGCTTTCCACTTAGTGACCAGTCCCAGATAACTTTATATTTAACAGAATCACCAATCCCACAGGCAACTAGCCTCCAAATTTTAATAACATTTCAACTGCTGGCCATAGAATAAACTTGCTGGATACTATTTACTGCGCAATATTCATGCCAATGGTAACTATTCAACAAATAACATTAAACTAAATTCAGTAAACGCTCTTCAAACTATGATTTCTACACTGCAAGATTTTTCAACCAAAAACTATACATCTATAAGATCTGAATATGCCAAGCCTACATATATTTGGAACTTTTTACTGTGTAAATATACGTACTATCATTGGATTTAAAGATTTTTCTCAAGTTTCAACCAATTTCACAGTTTGGATCATGTTACTGTCTAAATACATTTTCATCCGTGGACTTCAAGTCGAATATCATTCAATCTGTACGGGTGTTTATTTGATTGGACATTTGTTAAGATCATCTCCATAGGCCAGTGGGTAGAACTGCTGACTGTCAACGCGATTGTTGTAGGTTCAATCCTGCCCTAAGGGAAACGTGCTAGTCTAGTCGCACTGATAAGTTGTGATCCAAGGAAACAATAATATATGTGGATGAAGATATATATATATATATATATATATATATATATATATATGATCTCTATAATCCTTAGAATATGACCTCTCTCATACTTTGCTGATGTGTATATATTTAGCTATATAATCTTAAAAACAATAATTTTTTTTTTATACTTTGAAGCTTTCAATATTTGTACTAACCAACAAGATTACAGCTTGTTTATATAAAAGATATTTTCCTAACCGTTTCTCTTCTGAGAAAAGAACCCATTCTTTGAAACTCCGTCGAATAAGGGAAGAATTATTTTAATTTTGTATCTTTAATTCAAATAATAAATATTGTAAATTATGATTTCCAAAATTTTAACTTTCTTTAATATCCCTACAGTCATAGAAACGCAACTTTGTCTGTGTGTGTGAGTTCGTTCCTTATAGACTCTGAAACAGCTGCACAGATTTTATTTAAAATTTGCAGAACCTTAGTGCATAAGTTTGGGGGTGATATTAGTTAAGTTCTGTCAAAGAACACCCCAGATAATTATTATAATCGATAATCGAAATATGGGATAAAAAGTATAAAAATGTATAAAATTATAAAATATTAATAATTGTATCAAAAGTATAAAGTTATTAAATACTAGCGGGGGGTACCCAGCGTTGCCTGGTTGTGTAGAGGTGTGTGCGTAAGGAAGGGGGGGTAAAATAAAGAATAAGAATAAGACAGATGATGAGGGGAGGTTTTGTCATGATTTTGCCATTGCTTATGACCTCACGCAGATTGTTCGCGAACCCACCCGTGTGCCCGATACACCCAATCAATATGCAAGCCTCTTAGACCTTTTTCTTTCAACTTCCCCTGAGCTATGTTCATGTACCGTTCATTCTCCTTTAGGATCCTCCGACCACTCCGTCGTATCAGTTAAGATAAAAACAAAATGTAAGAAGCCATCAGACGTACCCCTCCACCGTACTGTATACCGATACTCTATGGCTGACTGGGATAGCTTCCGTACATTCATATCTGATTTACCTCTGCACTCCATGTTTAAAAAGGAAGTGTCCTCTATAGTATCAGATCTGACCGAATGGTTAATTGTAGGCATAGACCAATTCATACCATTTAAAAAATTCCAACAAAAACCTAACAGCCAGCCATGGTTCTCCCCAGAATGTGCTGCTGCTATCGCGCACAGAAATCACTTTTTCCATAACTACCAACGTAATAGATGCACTGAGACTAAAGCTGCTTTCAGGACTGCCAGCAACCACTGTAAAAGAGTAATAAAAAATGCAAGAGAGCTATATGCCCAGTCTGTTAAATCCAAGGTAGCTGATCAGCGGCTTGGTTCCCACCAGTTTTGGCAAATAACAAATAGGATCTTGAACAGAAGTGTGCGTTCTATCCCAACCATTATCAATGGACCAGAGGTTATCTCGTCAGCGTCAGACAAGGCCAAACTATTTGCAAAGAACTTTGCAGCTAATTCTACCCTATGCGACGAAGGCCATCAACTCCCCATATTTCCTCCTATAACACAGAACAAGCTAGGTAACATACAAATATCCGTGCATGAGGTCGCCAAGCTAATAAAAAACCTAGATTCCAGTAAAGCAACTGGCCCTGATGGCATCCCAATTATAGTGTTAAAAAAGCTTCAACCAGAACTTGCTCCCATACTTACGAAACTATTTAAGCGCTGCCTTAAGGAGAAGTGCTTTCCGACCCCCTGGAAGACCTCCTCAGTTTGCCCTGTATTTAAGAATTCAGGTGATAAGTCATCTCCCTCTCAATACAGACCAATAAGTCTTCTCTGTGTTATGAGTAAGTTACTGGAATCAATATTAAATAGAGAAATAGTAAACCACCTCAGCAGGAATAACCTTCTTAGTGACACACAATATGGTTTCCGCTCTGCAAGATCTACCACAGATGTGCTGACGGTTATATCCCACAGAATTAGTGAATCTCTTGACAAAGGCTTCCTTTCTAGGGCAATTGCTCTCGACATATCAAAGGCCTTTGACAAAGTATGGCATAAGGGTCTACTTCACAAGATTTCCAGCTACGGTATAACTGGAAATGTTTTCTCAATCATTAAATCATTTCTCTCTGATAGGCTCATAAGAGTAGTGGTAGATGGACAAAAATCGGAGGCCTGCAATATAAATGCTGGAGTCCCTCAGGGGTCAATCCTCGGCCCAACTCTCTTCCTGATCTACATCAATGACCTCCCTAAACACATACTAAAATCATTCGTTGACATCTATGCTGATGACACGACCATCTACGGCAACACATCAAAGGCTGTAAATGACGAAGTTCTCTCGGATTCTCTCTCCTCTGATCTCGAGCGCGTGGTTCAGTGGGGGAAGATGTGGCTAGTTACCTTTAATGCATCCAAAACCAAACTCCTATCCTTACATCATCAACGCTCTGATCCCCAGCTGGCATCAATTG
>NC_136499.1:115732125-115734625 GCF_053919585.1 Euprymna scolopes | reverse complement strand
CAGTTAATGGTAGCCGAAGGGATACAGTGTTTGCTAATCAAGCCGAAGATGCCTTGTGTTGCAGGGTTCGAATCTATCGACTGGTGTTAATCGTGGCACCATGCACTAAAGATTCCCGAAAGGATCAAACACTAGTGTCTGTAGGTATTGACTTATTATAGTAAATAATTATGTCAGGCCCTTTAAGAAACTCGTTTCTTATCGTTGAGCACTTTCAGTTGAATTAAGTCGGTCAATTTAGCTCATATGCATAGATCGTCATATAATGATTTAATCACTCCCTGACTGAGCAAAAAACATTTAAAAATAAAATGTTTAATTTCAACGTTATTTCACCCGGTTTATGGTGACTGAATTGATACGATCGTTGCGAATAAACCCAGAGATGGCTTGTGTTGCCGGGTTCGAATCTATCGACAGGTGTTATTCGTGACACCATGAACTTTTAACATCACAAACACAAGTATATTACCAAATACTGTACAGGTATTTTATTGTTTTCAAATTATTCATTCCAAGGACGTCTTGAGATAAAGACGAAACGTTGATGAACATATAATTTGGTTTGTTCCCTTTTCATCCGTCCATTAAGTCGGGAATGTTTATATATATATATATATATATATATATATATATATATATATATATATATATATATATATATATATATATATATATACCTACTTCATTTATTCACATAAATTTAATATACGAAAGTATAGATTTATGCGTAAACTTTAAGTATTTACTTCAAAAGTGCTCAATACGTAGGTAGAGCTAGTTAGTAATTTATAAAATGTATATGGCGATTAAGCTACACTGAATATTCTGCGTTTCATCCAACTATAGGATTCATCAGGCTTATGCGCATAAGCCTGATGAATCCTATAGTTGGATGAAACGCAGAATATTCAGTGTAGCTTAATCGCCATATACATTTTATAAATTACTATATATATATATTTAAAGTGATGGTTGTCTAGTTCCAACGAGAAAAAAAATGTATATTTAAAAGAGTGTAACCATCAACAATTGTGGCTTTTTTTTTTTTAAAGGTTTTCATCATAAATAAAAATATGATGAAAACCTTTAAAAAACCCACAATTGTTGATGGCTACACTCTTTTAAATATATATATATATATATATATATATATATATATATATATATATATATATATATGGTAATTTATAATATATATATGGCGATTAAGCTACACTGAATATTCTGCGTTTAATCCACTGTAAGATTCGCCAGGCTTATGCGCGAATTCTGTGGTTGCTTCTTGTTTTTATATATGTTGAGGATATATATATATATATATATATATATGTATATATGTGCATGTGTGTGTACACATAGGTATATTTATATATATATATATATATATATATATATATATATATATATATATAAAAGGAAGGAAAGCGTCTACCGTAAACCACTAACCTAGTTCTAAAGCAGACCCTTTGTTCGATAAAATGCATGACCATTGGCTGATAGGAAGGGGCGCGATGGATACTAGAAAGCTGATTGGCTAACTAGAAATCCTCAACATATATAAAAACAAGAAGCAACCACAGAATTCGCGCATAAGACTGACGAATCCTGCAGTGGATGAAATGCAGAATATTCAGTGTAGCTTAATCGCCATATATATTTTATAAATTACTAACTAGCTCTACCTACGTATTGAGCACTTTTGAAGTAAATACTTAAAGTTTACGCATAAATCTATACTTTCGTATATTAGGTTTATGTGAGTAAATGAAGTAGTTATACATATATATATATATATATATATATATATATATATTCGTATTCCTGTCTGTTTGTTCGTTTGTTTGTTTACAATTTGATTAATATATACAAAAGGTTCCCTACTTTACTCTCTCATTTATTTCTATATATAGTTTCATTCTTGGAAAATAGATACAATTAAGAGATCATTTGCATATTACATTAAGAAAAATCGATTTTATTAAATAGCGGTATCTTAATTAACGTTTCTAGCAAGATAATTGTTTTAAGTGTTCTACTTAAAATTGTTATTTAATAAATTTTAAACAATAATTATATTGATAACATATTCAATTAAATTTATTTGGAATTATTATTCCACATGGAATTTAAACATTTTTTTAGAGTTATTTGCCCCTTAGAATCTTCCGAACATTTCATTTGTTTGCTGTTATTATTGTATAAACAGCTATACAGAAATCGGTAACATTTTACGATGTGGCCTAGCGTCGTTTAATACCTAAACAATAAAGATCTACTGCCCCCCTCTTAATTCCAAAATTTACATTTTCTGTCTTTTTTTACGTTAATCTCATCGATTACCGACTCACATTTCTAATTAAAAAAAATAAAGGTAAATGTTTACGACATGACCAAGCGTCGTTTAACCCCTAAAAAATATTAGGACTTACTTTTTTGGTCCTAATACGTTTAAGCAACCTTTATAAATAGTATATATAAAAAAAAAGAAATTTTGAAA
>NC_136499.1:115624625-115727125 GCF_053919585.1 Euprymna scolopes | reverse complement strand
CCTGATAACTCTTTCCCAAATCTACTTTTTCAACTAAGCTCCAAGCCCTGTCCCATCGCCGCAATGTTGCATCAATGTGCCTGTTTTACAAATATTTTTATGGAATGCGTTCTGCTGAACTCGTTGCACTTCTGCCCCACTTTACGTACATATCCCACACAACCCTGCTTGGCAACAAAATCTCACCTCTTCATTGTTGAGGTTCTTAATTGCCACACAGCTTCCTACTTTAATAGTTTCTTTCCTCGAACAGCTAGACTTTGGAATTCCCTCCCTGCTACCTGCTTCTCTGACTGTACCGATATGCAGAAGTTTAAATGTAATGTAAACCAACATCTTGTTAATCTTCCCTAGGTCTGGTACCAAATAGTAGTCCCTTACGTCCAAGTGGCAATATACCTTGTTAGGGGTGAACGTGAGTTAAATAAAAAAAAAAAACAATAAAATAAAATAAATATTATTTTAAACTTCAACACAACAGACCAAGAAAACATTTTATGTAAAACTTTAATGCGACAGACGGACGAAAATACTATTTAAAATTTGAGTGCGACAAATGGTACTTGTATAGTTTAATCAAGACATTAAAAAATGAAAATATCGAAAAAAATGTTATATTGTACGTATCCGTTATGGAATGAAGTTGTCCGAAAAAAAAATTCATTTAATTTCATTAAGTAGTTTTTTTTTGTTGTTTTTTTTTTTTTACAGCGAAAAAACAATTTGCTACCGAGCAAAAGGTTCGATTTTTAGGAAGAAAAGCTAGTATTAAAAATGGGGAGGGAATGTCGGCGCTTTAAACCGAGTTATCTCCCCGTGTCGTGTCCAAAAAAAAATCAAAGATGGCTACCTTCAACGCACTACTATAAAAACGTGTTTTTCCGCTGTTAAAAAAAAAAAAAAAAAAAAACTACTCGTTCTAATTAAGTGAAATTTTTTTTCTGAGATCTTCAGTCCAAAACGGATAGTACAATACAGGGTGGTCCCCCCCCCAAAAAAAAACGGGCCCCTACACTAATTAGGCCCCGTTTCTTAGTGTTTTGTCCGAATTAAATGAAACTTTGGTCATAAGTAGTTTATTATATTCAAACATCACATCAAAATACTAGGGTCTTTGGCCTTCTTTTCTCCGTTGACTGTACAACATACAAAAAGACTATTTGAAACTGTAATTCGGCAGACCAACGAAAATGCTATTTAATACGTGAATGCTGTATACAGACTGACAGACAGATACTTTTCTGAGGTGATTGGCCGAATTTACAATAACAAGAGAAAAAAAAAAGGAATTCTAACAACTGTCTCTTTTTTTTTTTTTTCGTTTTTCTTCTATTTGTTATTATTTTTGTCAGCCGCCATTAACCTCTTGACTGGCTACGGGGATTTTTGACGCCAACTCCAAAACGAGTCTGATAAGATCTGCAGCAAATACAAAGACGACTGACCAAAAATGGCCGACACGTTGCATAAGCGTGAAAAGAACCCGAAACTTAAGTGATATAAAAAAAAATGACCATTACACTTTCCTCCGTCCACTTTCGTTCGGACAAGGGCTGATACTCTTTTTCTGGGCGTCATAAACGTAAACTGCGAGGGAGATTGAGTTAGTTCAATCGGAAGGATCTGTTAGAGAAAACTGAACAGATCGGAAGATAATTCACCAAGACTCACGAAATGTATAAACACTCCTAGTTTAGGTAATCGGTAAAGATCGCGCCCGTCAAACAAGACGGCCACCTAATGTTCGCTTTTATGTACAAACGAAAACTGAAACGAAATTCGAAACCAGCACCCTCACAAAACTTGTGAAAAGAAATACTTTTGTGTATGTATGTATGTATGAATGTATGCATCTATCTATCTATCTATCTATCTATCTATCTATCTATCTACTATACTATACTATTATATAAAAGGAACTTTGTCTGTGCGCAGGAGTTTGTTCCCCATGGACTCCTAAACGACTGGACCGATTTTTGTGAAACTTCAGACAAATATACTTTCTGTGCCTGGTAGTGTTGTTTGATAGGTTTTCTATCGGAATGTCGTCGATAAGCATAATCGATAACTGAAATAATCCGATGAAATAATGAACAGACGATTTTGACCGAAGCCTTATACAGTCTGAGAGCACAAGTGTGTTTAAGAAGTTTTATTACCGCACAAGTCGAAAGGCGCGGCATATAAAATAAATAAGGTTCTTTGATATGATAGGGCCGCGTTCGAAATGAATGTTTCGATTTAGAGTACCACTGAACCATGATTCTTGACTTTTGCACTTTAAATTTTTATTCAAGCCATTATCACCGCACAAATAGAAAGGCACGACACATATAATCATCAGTAGGTTATTTAATATGACAGGGGCACGTTCGAAATTATTGTTTCTGCTTAGAACACAATGGAACCATGATACTTGTCTTTTGCATTTAAAACTTTAATTTAAGCCATTATATTATATAATTTTTTATATATAAAATCAACAGTACGTTCTCTACAGTGCAATGTAAACTACAATGTATTGTGGACTAAGTCACTGTGGAGAGGCATGTTAAACTTCCTTGCAGTGCATCTTTGCATGTCTCCAACTAGAGCAGGCAATTAATCGATTTGATTAGAAAGTGGTCGATTTCATTGATTTCGATAACAATAAAATATTGGAGGTTGAAACATGTGTTGATCTGCATTCAATTCCGGGCAACGTCGGGTCACCCTACTAATTCTTGATAAACTGCAGAAACGACTGCATAATTTGATTAACAGAAAACTTTTCCTATTCTTTGCAACCTGACTCGCACAGGCCTTATGTTGTTAGTCTCAGTCTGTTTTTATTATTATGGAAGCGGGGTGGGGGGATTTTTCCCGGTCGTAAAATACGCTTAAATATGATATTTTAATTTGTCCAGATTTCGTATATATTATTATAGAGTCGTGATTTCAAGAATAAAAAAAAATATTTAGGTACCGTAAGATAGAATCGTAACCAAAGCATTCAAAGCTGGTGACGTTACCACTGCACCAATGTGACACGCATATATTCCAATTAAAAATTAAAAATAAACTAAAATGAATGTGCAAAATGTTTAACTTTGTTTTTTTTTTTCAGTTTTGATCCATTTTTGATCTTTTAAAAACTATGTTAACCGGCTAAAGACCTATAAAGAAGTACGGCCCGTATACAAAATTCAACCACATGATGCCCGTAGTGCCGCTTAGCGACTTTTAGTTTTGGAGGAGATAGAGTTTGAAAATATTGAGACAGACCGACAGACAGACCGACCGACCAACAGACAGAGAGATATATAGTTTTTATATTTTAGATTATGGCATGTGGTCTTTAGCATTTTCGGTGCTAATGCAGAGAGTGATCCGCGTTATATTTTAAATCGTATTTCCACGTTTAATTAAAGTTTTATATGTTTTTTTTTTTACTCAATTGTAAGGGTAAAAAACACTCTCCCCATGTTAAGAACGGCTTTTTAAATAATAACGTTATTATTTCAGCAAGGATCACTCTCTGCATGAGTACCGCATTTTCTTATGAATTCCCTCCTTAATGTGTTTAAAATTGTTTAACTCATTGGTTTAGGCCTTCGGGGCAAGATCAAAGTGTAGTATCTGTTCCGGCAGATACTGCAAGCTATGACTAGCTATGACTAGCAAAGACCAGATGTGGGGGCAACCCCACATGCCTGACCTTTAACCAGCTCCCATTTCCCACCTCTCGGGAGCTGGTCCCCCCTTTTCCCTTCCCCCTCCCTTCACTCCTCACATTAAAAATCGGCCTTGTGCCTAATTTGCTCGGTGGGGGAGCAAATAAATACCATCTGTTCTTCAGATGCTGCACTTCAATTTCTTGTTCTCTTTCGGTGGAGGAGAAATCCTTCACGACTGAGAGAATGTTTATTTTTGTTCCTTTTCTCCACGTTAAAAACCGACCCTGGTGTCTAACTCTGTCCCGTGGGGAGGCATTGGTTTAGGCCTTCAGGACAAGATCAAAGTGTAGTATCTGTTCCGACAGATGCTGCAAGCAAAGACCAGCACAGACCATATGTGGGGGTAACCCCACATATCTGACCTTGGTCAATGTAGGGGCAACCCTTCATACCAACAGTGCTTATCCAGCTCCCATTTCCCACCTCTCGGGAGCGGGTCCCCCTTTTCCCTCCCTCCTCCCTCTCTCTCCACATTAAAAAACGGCCTTGTGCCTAATTTGATCAGTGGGGAAGCAAATAAATAAACAGTATCTGTTCCGGCAGATACTGCAAGCAAAGACCATATGTGGGGGCGACCCCACATATAAGACCTTGGTCAATGAAGGGGCAACCCTTCATACCAATTGTCACTATCCAGCTCCCCTACTCCCCGGGGAGTTGGTGCCCATTTCCCCTTCACTCCTCACATCAAAAATCGGCCTTGTGCCTAATTTGCTCGGTGGGGGAGCAAATAAATTCTCTGTTCTTCAGATGCTGCACTTCAATTTCTTGGTCTCTGTCAGCGGAGGAGAAATCCTTCGCGACTGAGACAATTTTTATTTTTATTCCTTTTCTCCACGTTTAAAAACGACCCTGCTGTCTAGCTCTGTCCCGTGGGGAGGCATTGTAGATAGGAACTCATTGGTTTAATGGTCGCCATCAATTTTCTGTTTTGATACGTCGGTATAATATTGCTTCTTTTGCCAGTAGTTTCTTTCCAAGAAATTCAAACTTATAGAATTCTCTTTCTGTTAACTGTGTTTCTACTACCTATCCCCACCCCTTTTTTTTCAATACGGCCTAGATCCAAGTACATCCAGCAAATAGCACACGACGCCAACTGTGAACCTGAAGATCTGAGGCAGTTGATGGAAGACAGGAAACTCTGGAGAGAAAGAGTCACATTGGTCCGGGCAAGGAGCCAATCCTGATGATGATGATGGGGATGATGATGATGGGGTCAATAGTCATCCGTGTTTGTAATAATCATCTTTTGTTCTTCTCAGCTACTTATGTCACGTTGTTACGTAATACACACGTTTACAGACGGAACCCAACACGTTGTATGCAGTCTACGTCGCAAAGGAACACAAGATAATAAATAACTCGTCTCCTTATATTTCGCAACAGCAACAATTATTTCCTCATTCTCCCGCCACGCGTGACTTCTCGTTACGGTTGTGACGTATCTCACGCGATTGTCCTTTTCATAGTTTTTGTTTTCCCTACCTGTGACGTCATTCCACACGCATTTGCATACTCCCCTCCGAGCTCTGTTACAAAGTGGCTTCACGCTTTGTCTGGAGCATTACATTAAATATTGAATGTCTGCTAAACTAAATTTAGCAATAAACAATCCAACCTCTCACTTAGGGCAAACGTCTTAACGTTCATATCTTTCAGTTCGAATGTCTTAACTGTTGAACCAAAAGGCCGATACTGGTTGAAATAGATTTTTGTGAATATCAAATTAGTGTTAAGCACAGCTTTCAGTATTAAATGTAAATCAGGGATTTACGCCGTGGGGAAGAACATCAATGGTATTTGCGCCTTGAACGTAAACATCGGAGCTAGTCACGCTATTGACGATCGCGGGCGCGAGGTGGGAGGGGCGAGTCATCGATCGAAGACTAAAAATCGAATTTCTATCAAACCTGCATATTCGATGGATTAAGCGATTTGAGTCAGCCACGCGGATCGCCGTTTCGATCAGCCAACGCTTTTCTCCCCAACACCCGTCCTTCGAGTCTCCTCGTAACGATGTATCGGCTCGGTCGAGTGTTTTCTCGGGTCAGCAAGCAATGCGTCTTTGAAAGGATTGCTATTCACGGGCTTGTCTGTAACTGGCCTGTAAGAATGAAGTTAGGTTTTAAGAATAGACTAACAATAGTCCAATACCACGGCCACCGAGAATAAGAAAAAGGCCTGTTAACTGAAAAATGGCTGCAGGCAATGTAGGTAAGATTTGTCAAACTTTCAGTACTATATGAGGGCCATTTGAAAAAGAGCAATAAAACATTTTTAAAAAGAAAAAGGAAGAAAGTTCGATTAATAATGAAACTGAACTTTATTCAATATAAAATATAAATATTATCTATGTAAAATTAATTTTAAAGCAATATACAATTTAATACTGATAAAACTGAATTATGAATTTCGGGAACAAACAATTAAAGAAACATTGAACACAAATATTTTTTGGCCTTCGGAATAAGATCACAGTGTAGTATCTGTTTTTATGCTACATTTTATTTTTCTATCCTCGGTCGGTGGAGGAGAAATCTTTCATGACTGAGACAATTTTTATTTTTGTTTCTCTCCAGAGAGCCCTTTATTAAGAAGCTGGATTTTTCTCACAAGATTATATGCTGAAATATTTAAATAACTATTACTTTAAATACAGAAATTATATTTAAAGTTTTGGTTTTCTGTTCTTCTATGTCCATTTTTCCGCAATGTTTTTTATCAAAATGTGTAGCGTATTAGTTGTCTCACAGGCCATCATCAGTGATCGCTCACTGGCAGTAACCTGTGGTGTTCCCTGGAGACCAAGTGAGAACAAGTCTCCCCAGATTCCCAGTGTTCACCACCTCTTGACTACTTGTGCAAATGATTGCATGTTATCGCAACAGCCGTTGTCACTGATTTCTCGTTGGCATCGGCCATTGGTGTTTCCTGGGGTTTCGGTGAAAAAATGTCTCCTCAAGGTACCAGATTTGAACTGTACACTTCCAGTGGAGATTTGATTAGTACTCTCCCACTTCGGTCTTTCCATCCTCTCTGACCCTTCACAACTAGTTGGGGTGGCGCCAGTCGATGTCATCTACACCAGATTTTTTATTATTATTACTATTATTATTATGATCATCATCATCATCATAATAATAAGGGTGCTTGTTCAGTGTACGCACGTGTATTTTAAATATTATTTCCAAGTTAAATTAAATTTTGGGTTTGTATTACTGTACACATAGATTCAAAAAAGGTGTCAAAAAACAAACAAACAAACAAATATGTAACAAACAAATGTTATCAAAGGCAAAATAAGTTACTCTTCTACCTACCTGGAAAGGTTTTTAGTGGTTTTACTCACTTTAAAACGTGCAATCGCTTTGAAAATCATACAATGTTTATCGATATATTTTATTTGTTATATATTTGTTTTTTGACAACGTTTTCGAATCTATGTGTACAGTAAAACAAACCCGTCATGTAAATTATTTATAGTTAAAATGTTATAAAAAACAAAAACTTGAATTTTTAAATATATTTCAAAGAAATAAATTACGCCCGGTGCTAAAATATTGAAAATTCATCGATCGTAAAAAAAAAAAAACTGCCGTGAAAAATGCTAACTTTAAAATATTTGAAAATACCCAGTGAAAAGTTTTATTTATTATTAAAAGAAAGGACTGAAAAAATATTATATAAAAAATTTTTGTTTTGCAGTAAAAAAAAAAAAAAAAAAAAAAAATGGAATATTTGATTTCTCCGATGGAAATTAAAGGTTCAAAAACGAGTTCACTTACTATATTTTGTGAGATTAAAATTCTCCCAATGTGCAATTATTATAATTATTATCCAAATGGAGAATTGTTCTTTCTCTTTAGAACATACATGGACAATCGTAAACACATATTGGTAGCCATGGATAATCGGTAGCCATATTTTTTATGCATGTTAGCGTGACCACGTGTTTGAATACCGGAGACTATCTATACCGACAAATTAATCAGGAAGTGACGTAACGCTGTCATGTGCATCGGCCTTTACTCTCGGTAGCCACACCAATACTCAATCACATAGACACTACATGCGTTTTTCGTTGGTTAAGCACACCTCCGAGCGAAAATATTAACTATATTTATGAACGAACTCGGTAACGTACATATAGGTACGTACACAAACACCTATAAATTACTTTCTAGTAAAAAAAACAAACAAACAAAAACTCTATATTTTATAAAATTTTATCTATATTACACAAAGTGTTCTCTATAATTGTATAAAATACGCCTGTATTCAAATACTTTTTAACTATACTTATATAAAGTTTCTTGTGTATTGGTATTCATATTAAACCCCCTTTTTTCTATTAATATTATTTGCTTGCCTTCAAAAGCAAAATGTGACACAAGGTCGTTTTTAATGCGGGAGTAAACCAGCTCCCCGAAAAGAAGGCAAAAGGGGCACTCTGGTAGGGACCAAAAATAATAATTGTCGCAATATAACGGGTTTCCCCTCCATTGACTGAGACAAATTACTTTAAGAGTAGTATCGGAACAGATATTACACTTTGATCTTGTTTATATAGTTTATTTCGTTTTAAAAAAAAAAATTACAATCAATTTTTTACAATTAAAAGTAAAATTTAACAAAAACAAGCTTAAGCCGAAGGACATGAACAACAGCAAAAAAAGCAAGGCTGCTTTCAATTTATTTAAAAAGAAAACACAACATTGTTATATATGGGTTATGGAATTGCATTCACTAGAAAAAGATCTAGCTAATTTGCATATTCTTTTAAACATTCATTTTAATTAATTCCCTATTAGTTTTTCCGATTTTCTCATCTTTAGTTAACTATTACGTGTAATTATATTCATGCAGATATTCTACATGATTTATAATTGCATAATATTAGCGAAAAAAAGGTTATAGTAAACACAAACCTCTTTCTATGTATATATTTATATATGCACATCTATATTTGTTTAAAACATTTTACCTACCAAACTCCTTTGTCAGTTTTTTGGTCTACGGACATAAATCTTAATATATAGGGTATTCGAACTCATACGGAACATTATATTTAGGTTTTAGCCAGGGTAAATTGGTGCAAAAGTGGGGAAATTTTGAAAAAAAATGGAAGTTGCCAGGTGAAAATCAAGCGATGACATTACTCATATGCATGCGTAACGTAATAGCTATTTGTTCACGTTTCAATTCCTTGTAGCAAACATGTTCTTATAGCTCAGGCATTGACGTCAAAGGAAAAAAATTAAATCGTAAGCTAAACGTTTTGGTTTCGATTCTCGGTGGTTGCGCTCGAGTAATTTTTTTAAAAATCATTACTATATATTGGGTCTAATGTAATATAAAAATAATACGAAATCTTCATTAACCAAAATATCATATTTAAGCGTATTTTACGGCCGGGCAATGCCGGGTGGCCTGCTAGTAGAATTATAATCTTCACAAAGCCTGCAAATATTTATGTAGTTTCGTCCCATACAACCAAAAATATGAGCATTTCAATTTGGTTACGAGATGTATATTTTTAGTAATCGACATACAGTCCCGTTTCGTTGTATCACAACTCATCAGTGCCGCTAGAGTAGAACCTCTCCCAAGCCGAGAATTGAACCTAGAACAATCGCGCTGACAGTAAGCAGTTCTACCGACGGGGAGTGAGATAAATACCAAGCAGCGGTTATGCCCCTTGCCAGAAAGAACGAGTCACTGATGTAGATTAAAGTGTAATCAATTGCATACAGCTGTTTCGTCGTGTCATTCTTTCCTAATGTGGCAAGAAATGGTGATTGTTTCAAGCTGCGGAGCGAAACTCGATCGATTGGTCAGTAGATTTGTTATCGTACCTTTGCTCTCTCATGTAAGGATTTTATTGGCTGGGGCTTAGCACATTCAGTCCAAGTCGCAATCTGATGTCAAAGTCCAAACTCACAGTAAGTTATGAGTTGAGATTTGGGATACATCAGCGCAAGAATAAATACAGTGGATGAATATCTTAGTGTTATACGTAACTATGAATTAATCAATAAGTCATCCAGTACATCTCTCTCTCTTTATATATATATATATATATATATATATATATATATAAAGTAAGTTATAAAATATGTACGGCAATTAAGCTTCACAGAATATTCCGCGTTTCATCCACGCTAGGATTCATCAGGCTTACGCTTGAATCCTAGCGTGGATGAAAGTGGAATATTCTGTTGGTTGGTTCGTTGTTTTGGTTTTACAGCATATCAACCTTTTTCAGGTTATTTAATGCCGAATCTAGTTATTTTGAGGAACGATTTTTAACGGAGTATATTTGTTTTTTTTTTTAAGTCGGATTCTATTTAACCCATAGTTGGGACCCTAACAGGTACTACCACTTCGGGTCAGAGTGGACCTGGGAGCAATGGCAATTAAAGGGTGGCTCCACACTCCCCAAGCTGGGGCCTCACCATCGGATGTAGTTTTAGATCATATCCAGGTCCGGAATATTCTGTGTAGCTTAAATGCCATATATATTTCATAACTTACTACCTAGCTCTACCTACGTATTGAGCACTTTTGAAGTAAATACTTAAAATTTACGCATAAATTTATACTTTTGTATATTAATTTATGTGATTAAATGAGGTAGTCGTATATATAAATATATAATTCTTATAGTAAATAATTATATATATATATATATATATATATATATATATATATATATATATATATATATATATATATAAATATAAAGATTGTTTATTTATTTATAAGCGATTCTGTGGTTAGGGTTTTTTTTCTTTCACTCTCTGCTTTAAAGGAAGAGGTTATCTGCCCTTTGTTTATAGTCGCCCCCACATTTTTGTGACGAATTATTTGTAATGAATTTATTATTTAAATATTTTCTACGTGCATAAAATTAAGTTATCTATAGACATGACATGATTCAAAGTTGCACTTCTCATCACTATAGCTAACCTTATTGAGATCTGAACTCATCGCCGCTCGATACGTAGCCTGATGCCTTAACACCGGACCACGAGATCTCAATCATTCTATGCACAGTTGTTATCGCTTTTAAATGTAAAAGTGTTTATTTATTTATTTTTTTTATAAGCGATTCCGTAGTGTTTCTATATTTTTTTTCGTTTTTCTTTTACTCCCTGAGTGCTTTAAAGGAAGAGGTTATCTATGTGTGTGTGTGTGTGTGTGTATATATATATGTGTAAGTAAACTATATATATATATATGTGTATATGTATATATGTATATATATATATATATATATATATATATAGTTTACTTATTATTAAATAAAAGTCACTGTGTGTGTGTGCGTGTGTGTGAGTTCTTTCCTCATAAGTTCCGAAACGGCTGAGCCTATATTTTACACATTTCATACAAAGCTAATTTATAACTCCAGTAGATTTTTGTACAGAAATTCCGCCGATAAAATCGAAAACCCAAAACATTCAATCTTAAATATAGCTTTTCTCTCTTATAGATAAATAGATAAAAAAAAAAGAATTATTTTTACAAGGGAATATTTTTCGTTACACCGGCCAAGGGAGATAGTAAAATCTCAGAAAAACATTTCTTCTTAAAAAAACAAAAAACTAAAAAACAAAAACAAACAAACAGAATTATTGTTATCTGGAAATGTAACCCAGCGACTGATCCCCTGCTTAAGCACGGGTGTACCTCACCATTTTATTTTTTTTATTATTAATGAGTTCAATTTATGATAAAAAAGAGACACCATTTAAAATCGCCACAAATCATTTCTCTGTTTGCATATTTAAAAAATAAATATTAATCAGAAGTGTATTTTCCAGAGAATTCAATGTCAAGCTCCAATACCAGCTGACATGATATTGTAAACAAACACAGACGGAATTTAATGAACGACATTATAACTTACTATATATATATATATATATATATATATATATATATATATATATATATATATATATATATATATAAAAGCTGGGGTACCCGGCGTTCCCCGTGTGTGGCGAGATGGGGAGGGGGAATGAAAACACCGGGTAGAGTGAGGTGTTAAATGTGAGAACTTTTTTTAAATTTAAAAACATGTGTTTGTACTGTAATGGCTTGCGGGATTACCGTTTGTGAATTTTTGATTAAAGAAAATAATCATTTTACCCCAAACACTTACTTTAAAGCAAACTTCGTTTAAAAAAACAAGTTTTATTTGAAGTTTTATTATTTTATGTGACTTTAAGTGAAATTCGAATTTATCTTTTTTATTTCGACGACGAAATCATCTTTGCTTAGTTTACGATTTTTTTTTTTTTTCTATAATCAATTATAAAGTTAAATTCAAGTACCGTAATATTCCCGTTTTATATTTAAACAATAATAGATATTTTAAAAATATACACACACTTAAAAATAAAACAATAGTAAATTTACATGCGGGCTTTGAACGTACAGCAGACCACGTCATATAAAAAGAAAAAAAAAACACGTAAATTTTTAAGTCTTATAAAATTTTCGCCGTTAATGAAAAAAAAAATGAAGAAACTTATGTGCGGAGTTTGAACCTACAGACCACGTAATGCCCCCCCCCCCAAACATCAACAACAACAAAAACAAAGAAAACACGTTGTCAACTTACCCCCAGTAGAATTTTCACGATCCGTCATTCTATCATTGTCGCTAAGCTACGACATGAATAAATAGATTATCGATTACCGGAAATTATCGGGGGTATTCTGAGACAAAACTTAGCTAAGCTCACTTCCAGCGTTATACACTAAAATTCTGTAAATTTTAAAGAAAATCTGTTCAGCCGCTTCGGAGTCTATAAGGAACGAACTCAAACACACAGACAAAGTTGCATTTATATACTTGTAGAGAAGATATATTGGGTTCAAAAAAAGCCTACAGAAAATGGACTCTGATTTATGAAAGTATGATAGGTTATGAAAACGAAGGGTTGTAAATTTGGGGGTATCAAAACCAAAGCAAAATATGATGCAAGTAAAAATAAAATAGATAAACCCCATAATTTATTATACCATACCTGTTAACACTGAAACACTTATCACAATATTCTGTGGATTTATATTAAAAAAACTTGTTAAACTTTGTGACATATTTCCATTCTATGGAGATCAGGTGCGAACGAACACCCCATACTTTTATTATACCATATTTTTTCAAACTGAAACATAATTATCAAAGTATACTTACGCAGATAGATATGAAAAGTCTTTATTAAGTGTGTGCCTAGTTCCATTCTCTGGGGGCCAGGCGCGAACGCAGACTCCACAATTTTATTATACCATCCCTGTTTAAGTTAAAACATACTAATAAAAGTATTTGTATGTACATCTATATCAAAAACACTTGCAAACGTTTTTTTTTTTTTTCATTTTTAAATTTTTTATTTCCATACTTTGTGGACCAGGCGCGAACGCAGACCCCACAATTTTAATAAACCACCGTTTTGCCAGATCAAACATACCAATTCCTGTGTCTCGATACATCTATCATTATATGTAATCAGGTTTTTAAAATAGTCAACCATATAGGAGCCTATTCGTGACCCCCCCTCACACACACATTCAGCTTTATATTATAGATATAGTCATATTTTTTAACAGACAAATGGCAAGGTCATCAGATACATGGCTTGGGGTATATTGGGGTGGAGAGGTCTCTCGTAAGCCGTGGTGAAGCAACCTTTCTAAGAGAAGCAAATCTCTTATTTAAAAAAAAACATAAAGCGGGAGACTAGTACCCGCATTAATCTGCTCTGCAGTTTAACTTGTTACTGGCTATCTTGCTCTTGCTTGTTGCTGGATCTCAAGATTTTTAACCGAGAGAGAGACTTAGCTGTCGTACAAAGCTAAGACTCTGTGTATAGATACTCTCTCAGGCATTTGTCTATTAAAATGGTCCTGTGGCGATGGAAGTCATTTTTTGGCTCATGGACTTTAAGTGTCTGAGGGAGTTGCACTCGTCTGACAAGACGCTGCAATCATATATATATATATATATATATATATATATATATATATATATATATATATATATGAATCTCAAAACGGAATAATCCGTTACAGTGAAGTGTGAGTGTTTATTCCCTTTGCCATGAATATGCATCAGATCGCTAGAGAGACTGGTCTGTATCCTCAGGATTAATAACCGCCTAAGTGTTCTAAAATCCCTTTTGGGAGATAACTGGACGTGGTAGCTAAAGAAATTCAAACGCAACTTATTTTGGATCGTATAAAAACTTCCATTTAACATTTATTGAATTGATGAGTTTTAGAATACTATAAAGTTAAGCGAGATCTTTGCATATCTTTATATTTTTACTCACAGGTGTGTATATAAACTATTATATACACGTGCTTTGATGTTTGCCGTTGTTATTAATTCAGGTCGCTTTTTGTTTTTTTTTTTGTTAAAGTTACCCGGATGTTGATAGTCATACAAAATACGCCTTATTTAAAAGACAGTTATAGAAAAACCTCAGGGAGAGACAGAAATGGAGATAGGGAGAACGAAAGAAAGAAAAAAGATAGATAGGTAAATAAAATAGAGAGATATATAAATAGGTAGAAAGATAGGTAGTTAATTATGTACGTACGTAGGCGGAGAGAGAGAGAGGGAAAGAGAGAGAGTGTGTGTGTGTGCGCGTACGCGTGTGTGTGTGAGAGAGAGGGAGAAAGAGAGAGAGAAAGAGAGAGAGAGAGAAAGATAGAGAGAGAGAGGGGGAGGGGCAGATAAACATACCTCGTCTCGCAATACCCAGTCAGACTCAATGCGCTATCCGCCATTAGTGGCAGCACTCAGAGACGTCTTTCTGCTTGAATTTTGTCCAGCTAATAGACACAAAATCCTCATCCGGAAGTCATCGATTTCTGTCCTGGAGTCACCGCTAATATTCAAGGTGTCATTCAAACCTTTCAAGAAAAAATACTATCTTCGTTAAGTAACACTATTGCAAATACTAAATTCGCGTGGTCCAAACACCTCCGAACAGGTAACGTAACTTGGAATAAATACATAAACGATAATGCCAAACCTGCTGCAAAGATCTTCCTTTTACGGGGCTAGGAAACTCCTTACACCTGACAGTACCTAATGTAATGTTGTGGGAGAAAAGGTGATTTATTCATATCTGTCTTTGTACGTGAGTCTATTATTTAGTGCCTATGCGTGTGTGCCGTGACCGTCTATGTATGTATGTATATACATGCGGTTGTGTCCCTTTTAATGTGTGTATATATATGTATTGTATATATGCATTTTGATAAAGTCGCCATACCCCCCCCCTGTTTTTGGTCTTTTCTGGGGATGCTTTCTTCCCGTCACTGGTTGATGCTGGAAGAACATCTTACGAATAAACAGAGCACCGATTTCTAGCATGGCTTCTTTATTTCGTCTAACGAATGAACGGGATGGGGAGTATCGCATTGCCGACCACTTAAACTTTCTTCCGTTTCTTTCTTCGACGCATCTTCGCTTCTAACTTCGTCCAAACGCAGCGTTTTCATGCGAACCAAAAGATCTCTATCTCTCTTTCTGTTTCATGTGTTTCTTTCGAATCACCCTCTGTTGTTATCGCTGATCCTAGCTACCTGGTTGAAATAAGCCCTTCAACTTCAAATATCAATAACACTCTCATTTATTCATGCTTGGTATATAGTTACAACATTTGTGGTAATACGAGGTGCCTTAAAAAGTGTTCATACTTAAAATTGTTGTGAACCCTTGAAAAGGCAGTATGTTATTGCTATGCATCTTATGAGATGACTAACCAATTTTTATGATTCCAGGTTAAATCGAACAGCTACAGTAGGAATTGGAATGCATCATACTACAGCCTGATTGCCACAGCTGGTAAATTTAAAAGAACCACATGCAATAAAAGTCTGTTTTAAACTTGGAAAAAATGTCACAAAAACATTTGGAATGCTTCAGACTGCTAAATATTAATCAGACTTCTAAATCAGACTGCTAAACATTAACCAGGGCATTCATTGTCAAGCACAAGTATCAACTGACGTAATATTGTAAACGAACACAGACGGAATTAGATAATCGACCTTGTCATTATCATTTATTTTTTCGAATTAGTTCGTCTGCACGCAATCTGCATAAATTAAAATATCATGTTTAAGCGTATTGTACAGCTGAGCAACGCCAGACTGCTAGATAGCTCACAATAAACCCTTACATTTCAGTGCCAGTGTACCTTGTTTTGAGTTAATTGAAGTAAAAGAAATCCTGGCATATGTCGTCATGTGTCAGAGATATAATCCCTCTTACTAGAGATACTTTTACTTGTAGCAGCTATGGTGTTGATTGGATTGAGTTGGCTTACTCCTAATCAGGAACTCCAACTCGAACTATCGCAGTCCGATTTCGACGATTCATGGCCAGGTCACAGGAAATGGCTATAGGTGCTCCGATTAATCAATAAGTAACCAGTAACCGTCCTTATCGACCACTTTGCAGATTAATCGATAATCGGTCGACTAATCGGTTATTCGCCGATTAATTACTTTTCTCTTTCCTAGTAAATTGAAACAATTTCATCATCAGCAAATTACTCATTAGATGGCCTTGACACATTAACAGAGTAACTGCCAATTTAACTTCACATTTATTATATGCCTGACTGTTATTATGACCTTTCTGTCTTTTTGTATTTAAATGAAATTACAAAATACAAAGTATAATTTCCAAATCTTAAATGAATATAATTAAACAACTAGATAAGAAAAAAAATACAAACTGCACAATACAAATTCCAATTCTTAAGTGATTAACTATAAGATGAAGTTCTGCTCATATTGAAGTATGCCGAGGTGGTTACCTTTGCTCTGCACCTGCTGTAGCTCTACTACTTCTTCTATTATTGCTGTCTTCCTCCTCTGCTCTCATAATCTTATCAGTATTTATAGTTGAATACGCTTACGTTTCAATGTAGAAACATTAGAGTTTCTTCATTCTTAGGATATAGCCCGTTCCTCATAGGCCCTGTCGGTGGGGCATTAGAATACGCCGACTGCCCCCCTGCAGAGGGTAAAAGTCCCTCAATGGGGGTCCTGGATATGACATTAAACTATATCCAGTGGTGAGGGCCCAGCTTGTGGACTTTTGGGAGTATGGAGCTACCCTTTAATTACCATTGCTCTCAGGTCCACTCTGACCCGGAGTGGTAGTACCTGTTAGGGTCCCAACTATGGGCTAAATAGAAACCGACGTTTCTTAAATCATTTGTTGACATCTTTGCTGATGACACGACCATCTACGGCAACACATCAAAGGCTGTATATAACAAAGTTCTCTCTGATTCTCTCTCCTCTGATCTCGAGCGCGTGGTTCAATGGGGGAAGACGTGGCTGGTTACCTTTAATGCATCCAAAACCAAACTCCTATCCTTACATCATCAATGCTCTGATCTCCATCTGGCATCAATTGGGATGGATGGCTCTCGTCTGGGTAAGGCCCTGTGTTTTGACAAGCTTCTGGGTTTGACCTTTACTCCTGATCTGAAATGGAACACGTACATCAAGTCTGTTGCCAAGGTCGCTGGAAAGATGGTGGGATCCTTCTACCGCTCCAGAAGATATCTCACTACTGATGCAATTCTCTATCTATATAAAAGCCAAGTACGTCCAAGGATGGAATACTGTTACGATATCTGGGCAGGAGCTGCTAAAAACAGCCTATCCTGCCTTGACAGAGTACAAAATAGACTTCGTGGCTTAGTGGGGGATGCCCTTTTCTCTACCCTGCAACCTCTCTCCCACAGAAGAGACGTTGCGAGCCTATCCTTGTTTTATCGTAATTTCCATGGCAGGTGCTCGTCTGAACTCCAATCTCTGGTCCCCCCTCACCAATCTTTCACGAAAAACACCCGTGTAGCTGAATCCACTGTGAAAAATTCCCCCCTCTATATCTGTGCCTAAATCAAAACGTAGATTCCATGAACAAAGCTTCTTTCTTAGAACTGTACGCCTGTGGAACTCTTTTCCGTCTGCCTGCTTCCCACCGGACTACAACTTGGATGTGTTCAAGTCCAACGTTAACAAATTCCTAATGAACCGCCACCTTAAGTAAACACTTCATCAAATCTCCACACTAACGTAATGTACTTGCAATAACCCTTATCCCTAAGTAGCTTCCAGGCCTTGATAAGTGATGATCACTGTGTAAAAAAAAACAAAAAAACACACAAATATATTCTATTAAAAAAAATTGTCTTCAAAATCTTTGGATTCGGCATTAAATAACCCGAAAAGGGTTGATATGCCGTAAAACAAAAACAACCAACCAACCGTTCCTCATAGTTTCATGCATAATATGATCTGTATTAAAAAGCCCAGGATGAAAGACGTGCGGTTAAATATTTTGAAGCCAGTTTAGTAGCAGTTGTAAGGGCTTCCGTGTCTTTTTAAACTACTGAAATGGATCATAACCTTTTGTATGCAGTGGTAAAGCTACGTAATGATCAAATTCTTTTGTGCACTTATGAATAAGGGATTTACATTTTTAGAGGTTATAGTGTGCTTCTTGTCGTTCTTTATGGATTTCATTTTTCGGACTCACTTCCTCATCTTCGGTGGGGTTTTTTTTTTCACTACGTTTTGGCCGTATCATCCTTCGAGCTTCTTCAAGTGTATCTCGAACTCGGGAACTATTTTTTTTTTAAATTTCGAACCCAACCCTTTATTGTAACGGGGGTACCATGTTCTCGTTCCATTCAGGCCGTCCCTGCTGCTACCGCTTAATGCTTTTGCTGCTGAGTCTATCGCTGTCGCTTCCATTGTGTTGATGGACAGTTTAAACGCTCAAGCAAGCCAATTCATCTGAGTTTTATAATTATATAGATGTATGCATCATGATAGTGATTCTAAGTTCGAGATACACCTGAAGAAGGTCGAAGAGTGATACGGCCGAAACGTAGTGAAAAAAACAAAACACCGTCATTCTGTTATACTTGCAGTTGCAGTCTGCAGATTTTAATCGGCCTCTACCAGCCCTACGTTTGGACTTGTTATTGTAGACTTATTTGAAGCTACTTCATCAAAACAAAGTTTATGACTTTCAATGTGAAGGGAGAGATCAGGGCTTTGGTTGGATCAACACTGAAAGAAGTCGCTGAGTTTACGTATCTGGGCAGCAACACAGTTTCCACAGAGAGAGATATCGGAATTCGCATTTCAAAAGCATGGGCCGCATTGGATGGGCTACGTTCAGTATGGACTTCGAGACTGTCTGACAAACTGAAAAGGCAGTTCTTCAGGGCAGTGGTACAGTCTGTCCTTGTTTACGGTGCTACAACCTGGACACTCACCAAAAGATTGGAAAGAAAACTAGACGGCACATACACCCGTATGCTAAGAACAATATTAAATATATCTTTGCAAAATCATCCCAAGAAGCAGCAACTTTATGGCAATCTATCTGCCATATCTAATACCATTAGAGAAAGACGCCTACGATTTGCCGGTAATTGTCTGAGGAGCAAGCATGAATAGGTGAGTGGTGTATTGCTATGGACTCCACGACATGGACGCACAAGCAGAGGACGACCTAGATCTACGTACATCCAACAAATAGCACACGACGCCAACTGTGAACCTGAAGATCTGAGGCAACTGATGGAAGACAGGAAACTCTAGAGAGGAAGAGTCACATTGGTCCGGGCAAGGAGCCCGTCATGATAATGATGATGACTTCATCAAACAGACTTGGAAAAAATACAGTTTTGCTTTCACTTTAATCTTGTTGACCGTCAGCAGAGCTTGATAAATTAATTTGCTAATTGATAACGAAGAGCGATAACAGTGAGAGACTATATTTCCGTTAGTTTCAATGATTGTCTTCACAACCTGTTGAGAAAATAATGAGTCATTTATTGAGAGTTATAATCTACTAGTCTACCCGTTGGCCCTTAAAGGGTAAGATGGAAAATGTTCAAAATAAAAAGTGATTTTGAGATTATATTGTCTTTTATTGTCTTGAGAAAACATTTTTTTAAGTGGTGAGTGAAAAAATAAAACACAAGAAGCCTCCAGAGCACTAATTCAAGCACTAATTAAAATTAAGGAGGTCCTACTAAAAGAACTACTATAACTGTTTATACCTCTCCCCCTTTCTTAGAAGAGAAAATATTTTTTCAATAAGGCCTGAAAAAAATCGTCCAAATTAGCAGGAGCGCTTCTAAAAGCAATAAATATGGTTATAAATATGATTATAGTTATATATTGTATATTTAAATCATTTTAACTTAACGGGGTAAATTACATTTATTTGTAAGGAAAACCACGTCAAAATAATTTAAAACAAAATATATTGTTGACCTTGAATAACAGTAGTAGCTTTTAATATCGGACCTAAGACAGGGCGGCCATGAAATAGGTAAGCAGATGGAGTTTTTGAAACCGGAAGTCAGAAACCTGATGGACGGTTTAAACGCTCAAGCAAGCCAACTGATCTGAGTTTTATATATGAAGCATAATAGTGATACTAAACCACATTCTCCGACACCAGCAACCATATTTGCTCCTGACACCAGCAACCATATTTGCTCTGAATCCTGCAAGATTAAGTAAAACTTTATTAAAGATTTTATACTCATCCAGAACATTGTGCAATTCTCTTATTCTTGCACCTGTGTGTGCACCAGGAAATGAAACAACTCTAGGCACAGTTCTGCACTGTTGAAAGTACGTAGAAATGTTCAATTTTAACAGCACATGGTTCGTAGCGCCAACTCATTCATGTAATTATTATGTCAATGCTTTAAATTTATTCGGCTCTTAACTCATCAGAAAAAAGGGAACACTGTCAAACTCAGAAAGTTCGCATTATTTGTAGTAGCTGTCCAAATATCTGTAGTCAAAGAAATTCTGCTAATTTCTTCAAAGGCAATTGAATTTTTGGTTTTACTGTTGTAAATATATCTGAAATGAATTTTTTCAGTGAAGTACTTTTTTGATGGAATATGGACATATGGACGAAGTTTTACAATAAATCTATTAAAATCCAATGCTACAGAATATGGTTGAATATCAACAGCAATCATTTCTCTTGTCAGATATCTCTTGTGACCTGCGGTTTTTTAAATATTCTACATTTTCTTCTCGGTCAATATTGATTCTCTAGTCATTTTGGTGCTCTGCTAGAAGTTTGTATTTGCTGCCACTTGTTCTTGGAATGTCTGTACCTGAACATTCATTGTGTTTCATTTTCTTATCTGCAACTTTTGTTTCTTCTGAATGAAGTTTTCTTAAGATTGTTTAGCATATTTTGCTGATTTGCCTCCCCTTGATGTGATGGCTTGATATAGCCTGTAAAACAGATGTATTCTTATTCTTGGGATTGGCATCAAAATGTGACCTCTGACCCCGTCCAAGTCACAATGGTCATGATCGTCTTCTCTCCAGGAGTTCTCTACCGGATTCTTCTGCATCGCAGGCCACGTCTATCGGGTTGATATGCCAGTTTCTGCTGAAAAAAATTAGCTTCTCATGCAGGCAAAAGAAGATCAACTCAGATATCTATATTCTACGCACTTAATTCAAACGAAATTTACAAAGTGTGTTCACATATGTACAATTGTTCAGTTCGATTTCATACAAAACACTTTTGAATCTTATTCTCCTCGGTTTACGGTGACGGCGGTCGATGAGGGGGCATCTCTTTGATTAGTGTTAACTTCTCTCGAGATCCAGCTCAATCTGAGATTTTTGGCGCGGGCATTCGCTTATATTTCAAGGGAAGGGTTGGAAAACCACTGGGCCAATCACCGATCAGCCCGTAATTTCAGGGGCTGTCCTGATCCCTTACACGGCCCGAGAATCTGTGATCACAGCTCAACTCCGTTCACACGATCAGAGAGGTTAACACTTTAATCCCCGGTTTGGCTTTGTACTCAGAAGGCCAAGAACGAAATTATATTTTGTTCTAGCTTTCAAAATTACATCATTGTCATTTTTCCCAAACAATAACAAGTATATGGCTGTTTTACAAAACACAATAAATTCATAACTTAACTCTCCCTTTCAGCCAGGTTACCCGCCGTTGCCCGGGCACCCAATAATGCTTAGCAGTTGATATCAGCATAGTTGCCCGGCCTTACTCAGGGTTTCGGGTGTCTCAATCTCTACCAGGCCACGAAAATATTTCCAGCACAAACTGGTAACCATAATGGTTGATGTTTGTCGCCAATATTTAATTGTTTTTTTTTATTATTAAATTATTATGTCTACTATCTATTTAGTAATTTATCTCAATAAAATATGCATTATCTAAACCAGAAAAATGCACACATATATGCATATACATGATGATTCCAACGTCTTGTCAGACGAGTGCCATTCCCTCAGATATTTAAAATCCATGAGCGCAAATGCCTGAGGGAGTATCTATGCAATGATGATGTTACAGAGTCTTAGTTTTGTACGACAGCTAAGTCTCTCTCTCTCGGTTCAAAATGTTGAGATCCAGCAACAAGCAAGAGCAAGATAGCCAGCAACAAATTAAACTGCAGACAAGCTTAATGCGGGTATAGGTCTCCCGCTTTGTTTTTTAAATAAGAGATTTGCTTCTCCTAGAAAGGTTGCCTTCACCACGGCTTACGGGAGCCCTCTCCACCCCAATACACACACACACACACACACACACACACACACACACACACACACACACACACACACACACACACACACACACACAAATATACACTGTGCTAGTTGGCCGTTGACCCAGAAAAAGAGTTCATTCGCTCTTTGGAAGGTCTTGTTTTTAATCCTTCAGGGAGACTAGCCACCCTCCTCACCAAACAAGTCTGGTGGGGGAACCAGTTTAGTCGCCGGTGACCCGACCATGAGGCAGGTAGTACTGGGTTACATGGTACCAGTAGCATATGACATGACCTGACACACATGCATATACATACATACATACATATACATTTGTAGTCATCGACATACAGTCCTGTTTCGTTGTATCACAACTCATCAGTGCCGCTAGACTAGCATCTCTCCCAAGCCAAGGATTGAACCTAGAACCACAGAAACGACGCCCGCAAATAACTCGTCGGAATGTCTATTTGAATAGTCATCCGCCACCACTTTACAGTGCTCAAACCGCCTGTTTGTAAACAAACAAACAACGAGCTTCGCATTTTTCAGCCAATTAAGTAGCGGGTGAGATTATTTACGACAATGCTCTACCTAAAGAGGGGGACTTAAAAATATATATATATATATATATATATATATATATATATATATATATATATAGGTTTATGGGAAAATATGTTTATTCAATTATATTTCACCTTTTATTTATACCAGTCATTTAATTTATGAAGCTCACTGTAACCAAAGAGAATATATAGAAGTCTATATTTCAAATTTCAAGATGTTGACCATCTTACCGTGTAATTCTTTAAACATGTAGAAATGTTCAATTTTTAACTGCACATAATTATGAATATAATAATGTAAAACTTTAGTAAATTTCACCTGATTAGTTTAATATTCAAATATTCAATGCAAATACGTTTCTGTTTCGAGAGACAGTGCATACCTTGTGTAAGATGCATGCACGTGTAATTGTGAAGCAAAGGTTGGCTAATACAAACCAAACCTCTCTTGAGTCGACAATGCCTTATTCTAGTGAAGAGAAGGAGTCTACAACGACAGGAAATAATGCCGAGACAAGCGGAGAGCTCATATAGCACCTAGTATTCCCGAATTGTCACTTATTTTATTGCTGACCAGGCTCAAAGTTGCTTAGTTTCGGTAATCTAACGGAAGCATATGTCGGCGTGATTATGCAGTATAAAAATATTACACTGAATATAAATATAAATATATTGTAGAATATATAATATGAATATTCAATTCGAATTTATTTTGATAAATTACTAAAGAAAAAACTGAACACCACTCAAACTGTATACAAATAGATAAGTTTTTATTTTGACGTGAAACATAAGATATAATGTGTATTATTAAATAATATCAGAAAAGAAACGGATCTTAAAACATAACTATGCTAGCAGGGTGACCCGACGTTGCTCGAGATTGAATAATGATCAACGAATGTTTGGCACTCCCATACTTTTATTGCCATCGAAATCGTCCATTTTTCAATCAAAGATATTGACTGCCTGCTGTAGTAAGGGAGCCATCACGGTGGCCGGGAAGAAGCTGCACATGCCTCTTTGCAATGACTTAGTTAACAATACATTGTTGTCAACATGGCATCATAGAGAACCTAGTGTTTATCTTATGAAATTATTATATATATATATATATATATATATATATATATATATATATATATATATAACTAAAATGACCTTGCAGCGAGTGATGTAACCCACTTTCTGGTTTACAACATCGGGTTGCGCATGCGCGCATAAACATTAACCCATAACAACGTAAACCAATAAACACAAACCGCTTCTTTTGCAGATTTTGACCTGCGCACTGAAATATTAACGTTATTATTTCGAAATTATTATTTAACATGCGAAGAGAGGGGTTTTGCAACTATTCTTTATTACAACTATACTGTCGCTATTTTCTTACAACTAAACAACTTTAACCCGTTGACAAACATAGGAACAATTGTAGTAAAACCAACTACTACTACTCTCTATCCGTTCCTTTTCCTTCCTTCCTTCCTTCCTTCTTTTTTATTTTTTTTTGTTTACATTTCTAGATACAAAATAGTTGTGTGAGAACGGTGAATTTGTTGACACATTTGATAATCTGTTTCAATATTAGTTTTATTTTATTTTATTTATTTTAGGTTTTATTTTTTGCCTCAGGTTTTATTAATTGTATTTTTTTTATATTTTAAGTTTCTATAACTTGGTTGAAGGATTCAAATATAGGCTTTTCATTCTTATATTTCTCATCGGTAGGTTCATGTGCGTTTTTGCTGCTAAATGACTTTGGTCAGCGTTCGATTCGTAGGAAAATCATGTTTAATTTTCGATTTTTGAGCGATTATTCGGAAAAATAGGTAACTTTACACGAATAGGGATAATTTTTTTTCATGTTTGAGTGATCCGTCCGTGATTTTTTATTTTAATATACTTTCATAGAAATGTTTCTGTTATGTCAAAAAAAAAGAAAAATTTCTTTACGCCACAAGTGTCACGCTCATACATGAATTCCATAGCTAATATAACATACTGACCCAACCGGACACGGATATATATATATATATATATATATATATATATATATATATATATATATATATATATATATATATATATACAGAATTGCATAAAAGTTTAAAATGCAAAGTAAAGTTTTATGCGTCAATTGTGTTTTTAACAGAAACTTTCATTTCGAACGCGCTCCTGTCTTATCAAAAAATCAAGTGCTGATTTTATATGCCTGGTCTTATTGCTTGTGTAGTGCTAACGGCATAAATCTGTGGTTGAATAAGGACAACAGTGGATGGTCACATTCAATGCTGCAAAGACTAAGTTTGTTTTGTTCAATAATTACAAGAAACTTTCTCAACCAACTATAGCTATGACGAAAGATACATTACCTGAAAGTATTTCTTTCAAACTCCTCGGCTTAATATTCACAGGGAACATGAGTTGGAACAGATACATTGAAAGCATTGCCAGGGCAGCTGCAAAGATGTTGGGCCTTCTCTACCATGCTAGAAAGTTACTTACGCCTGAAAGTATCCTGTACTTCTAAAAGGCCACCATTCGCCCATGTATGGAGTATTGTTGCCACATTTTGGCTGGTGCATTCGTTACTAGTCTCTCCCTCCTGGACAAGGTTCAAAAGAGAGTCGTCAGTCTGAAAAGTGCTGAACTGTCATCTAGGCTTCAGCTTCTGTCCCGTCGATGAAATTGTGCATCCCTCTGCCTATTCTACAAGTATTTCAACGGTGGATGCTCTAACGAACTACAAGCCCTTGTACACCTTCGACGTAAATACCCCCGATAAGCAGCAAAATCCCACCCCTACACAGTGGAGATCCCTTCGAAGAAGGCCTTCTACTCCAATAGTTTCTTCACCAGAACTGATGGACTTTGGAATTCCCTTCCAGGTTCCTGCTTTTTCAACTGCACTGACATGCAGAAGTTCAAATGTAATGTAAACAGGCATCTTTCTGCTTAACACCGTACATAAAAGCCCTGCAACTTATGGCCCCGGTAATCGCCTCCTACATCAAAGTAGCACTGTGATTGGAGTCGAAATGGAATTGAAAAAAAATAAAGGTTTCAAAGGAAAAAGTCAAGTATTAACCTTCAATTGTGTTTTAAACAGAAACGCTTATTTTTAACGCGCCCCAGTCATATCAAAGAATGTACTGTTCATTTTACATATCGGGCAGTTCTGTATGGTAATACATTCTCAGATACACTTGTTTCATTGGATTATTTCGATTATCGGCTGCCGATACTTATTGGAGACATACCGATACAAAACCTATCTAAAAACACTGCCAGGCACTTAAAGTACCTTCGTATGAAATTTCATAAAATCGCACCAGCCGTTTTCGAGTGGAAAGGGAACGAAGTCACACACACAAACTTCCTTTTATATAATAGTAGATAGAGAGATAGACAGATAGATAGATGCTAAACTATAATTTATCAGATAATTAATAACGTATAATTATAATAAACTGTACATTATTTATGAACCTAGCATCATCTATTAAGCGTAAAGTATTTATAAACCTAAACCTATATATTATATTACAATTACTCATTGAGATTAAATTATTATTATATAAAATAATTATTATATAAAATTATTATATCAAATTATTATTATTATATGAAATTATTATTATATGAAATTATTATTATATAAATTATTATTATATAAAATTATTATTATATAAAATAATTATTATATAAAATTATTATTATATAAAATAATTATTATTATATGAAATTATTATTATATAAATAATTATTATATAAATTTATTATTATATAAAATAATTATTATATAAAATAATTATTATATAAAATTATTATTATATCAAATTATTATTATTATATGAAGTTATTATTATATGAAATTATTATTATATAAATTATTATTATATAAAATTATTATTATATAAAATAATTATTATATAAAATTATTATTATATCAAAGTATTATTATATGAAATTATTATTATATGAATTTATTATTATATGAAATTATTATTATATAAATTACTATTATATAAAATTATTATTATATAAAATAATTATTATATAAATTTATTATTATATCAAATTTTTATGATATAAAATTATTATTATATGAAATTATTATAAAATAAAATTTATTATTATATAAAATAATTATTATATAAAATAATTATTATATAAAATTATTATCATATCAAATTATTATTATATAAATTATTATTATATAAATTATTATTATATATATTTATTATTATATAAAATTATTATTATATGAAAGTATTATTATATAAAATTATTGTTATATAAAATTATTATTATATCAAATTGTTATTATATAAATTATTATTATATAAATTTATTATTATATAAAATTATTATTATATAAATTATTATCATATCAAATTGTTATTATATAAATTATTATTATATAAATTTATTATTATATAAAATTATTATTATATCAAGTTATTATTATATAAAATTATTATTATATAAATAATTATTAGATAACATAATTATTATATAAAATTATTATTAGATAACATTATTATGATATAAAATTATTAAAATATTGATTATTATTATATAAATTTATTATTATATAAAATAATTATTATATAAAATAATTATTATATAAAATTATTATCATATCAAATTATTATTATATAAATTATTATTATATAAATTATTATTATATATATTTATTATTATATAAAATTATTATTATATGAAAGTATTATTATATAAAATTATTGTTATATAAAATTATTATTATATCAAATTGTTATTATATAAATTATTATTATATAAATTTATTATTATATAAAATTATTATTATATAAATTATTATCATATCAAATTGTTATTATATAAATTATTATTATATAAATTTATTATTATATAAAATTATTATTATATCAAGTTATTATTATATAAAATTATTATTATATAAATAATTATTAGATAACATAATTATTATATAAAATTATTATTAGATAACATTGTTATGATATAAAATTATTAATATATAGATTATTATTATATAAATTTATTATTATATAAAATTATAATTATATAAAATTTATTATTATATAAAATTATTATTATATAAATTATTATGTATAAAATTATTATTATATAAAATTTATGATAATATAAAATTATTATTATATAAATTTATTATTATATAAATTTATACAAAATCTTAACAGTATTTATTAAACTAATGTTTTTTTATTAACTTAAGATTTTCCTGAACTTAAATTTATTGTATTCTTCTAACTTTCCTTCTTTTTCTTCTTCTTCTTTTTATTTTCTTATCTTCCTCTTTTTCTTCTTTTTCTTCTTTTTTCCTACTTCTTCTTTTCTTTCTGTTTTTCTTCTTCTTCTTCTTCTTCTTCTTCTTCTACTTTTCTTCTTTTTCATCTTCTTTTTCTATTTTTCTTGCTTTTTCTTCTTTTTCTTCCTATCTTTCTTTTTCCTTTTCTCCTTTCTTTTTTCTATTGTTTTTCTTCATTTTTTTCCTTTTTTCCTTCTTCTTCCTTTTTATTCTTCTTCTCTTCTTCTCCTTCCTCTTTCTTCTTCTTCTTCTTCTTCTTCTTCTTCTTCCTCTTCTTCCTCTTCTTTCGTTTTCTTGCTTTTCAAATGTTTCCTTTTCTTATTATTTTCTTTTGAAATACAGATACAGCGTTCTTAATTAAGGCAAGATCTTTTCAGTAGATTCCTCTATACATCTGCACACGCGCGCGGTCACATAATGTATGTAATAATCTATATGTTTATATCTATATATACACATATATATGCACTTACACACACACACACACACACACACACACACATATATATATATATATATATATATATATATATATATATATATATATATATATATATATATACAGCCTACATGTATACGCACGTATGCATTTAGCTTTTTTCTGCACATAGAGATAAGTGGTCAGTATATTTGGCTAGTAACTTCGGATATGTTTGGTGTAAGTCTTTTGCTCAGAACAGCTTATGTCCGCACGCATGCGCATCACTAACATGGCCGACATCTTTATCTCAGTCTTAATCAGTTTCGTTTTCTTTGCCTTTTGTCTCAAGTTGATGCGCTACTCGGACAATTCATCCTCATATCATGATGATTATCATTATGATATGTACTTAGATGTGCATATCCGCCTCTCTATTCCCTCACCATCTTCTTATCTCTTCTTATCTCTTCTCTCTCTCTCTCTCTCTCTCTCTCTCTCTCTCTATATATATATATATATATATATATATATATATATATATATATATATATATATATATATATATATATATATATATAAATACTTAATTTACTCACATAAAATTAATATACGAAAGTATAAATTTACTTCAAAAGCCTGAAGAATCCTAGAGAGGATGAAACGCGGAATATTCAGTGTAGCTTAATCGCCATATATATTTTATAAATTACTAACTAGCTCTATCTACGTATTGAACACTTTTAAAGTAAATACTTAAAGTTTACGCATAAATCTATACTTTCGTATATTGATTTTATGTGAGTAGATTGAGTACTTATTACTTATATATATAGAGAGAGAGAGAAGAGAGAGAGAGAGATTTATATTTCTGTGAAAAAATATTTTTTATTCAACCATATTTCGTTTTTTAATATACCACTCCTTATTTAAGAAGATCAATGTAATTACAGAGCATATAATGAATATATGACAAAAGTCTATATTCCAAATTTCTTGATGTTGACCATCTTACAATTTATTCCCTTAATTCAGGAATTATGGTTAAGAAATATCCACCACTGTTCTTTTTGTGGGCTTCTATCCTGATTGTTGTCGCTCAAATTGAACTTTCAAATGTTTTATTCTCCTTCTTATCAGGTACGTTGATCTTGCTGTAATTTTTCTTGTATTGCTGCTGTCAGCTGAAATTTATACAAACATCCGTCCTCACCAGCATGGTCTCTTGTAATAGAAAAAACAAAACAAAACAAAAAAAAAACTTGAAAGTAAACTACGAGAGTGAACTTACATTAGACTGCTTCGGGCAGTGGTAAACTTAAACAGAAAAACACACTCAACCATTAGCCGTCTGTATGGTCGGTTGTCCACGATCTCTTCAATAATAAGAGAAAGGGCGTAATATTACAGACTTTGCTAAAGGTGAGATCGTCAGTAATGTGCTACTGTGGGATCCTAAATACGCAGCCGTTAAAGTAGGAAGATCTGTTAAGACGCACACAAAATTATTGACAGAAGAAACTTGCTTACAACTTGGAGAAGTTCCTGAGGGCATGGCAGATGGAGATTTTCCGGAGGAAAAGAGTCAATTTAGTCCAAGCAACCACCCGATAAGATGACGATTGCAACTGATTCAGAAAAAAAATATGATTTACTGCAAAGTACGACTCGATGAGTTTTATCCGCTGCTGCGTCGTATAGCGTCCAGTTGAATGTATATATATTTACAGAAGAATCATCCGATCCTACTGTCGACACCACATTTAAAATATGGGAAATAATCCAAAACAAAACTTTTGGATAAAAAAAAAAAATAGGGCGCTTTCTGGGGACCATCTTTACATCAGTTTAACTGAAATACTAGATGGATTATTCGAAATATTGAACAAATATAGTCTGATCGAACAAAAATACAGTGTTATTTAATATTTGTCTGAAAATTATTATTATTATTATTATTATTATTATTATTATTATTATTAATATTATTATTATTATTATTATTATTATTACTGTTATTATTATTATTATAATTGTTATTATTATTGTTATTATTATTATTGTTATTATTATTATTATTATTATTATTGTTGTTGTTGTTTCTGTTGTTATTATTTATCTACATGAGATTTTATCGATATATTTCTATATTTACTTCGACAGTGCTCGATAAGTTAGTAGAGTTAGGTAATAAGTTTTGAAAACATATATGACAATTAAGCTACACGCGTTTCATCCTCGTGACGAAACGCGAAAAAACTGTGTAGCCTTACTGTCATATATATTTTTAAAACTTTATATATATATATATATATATTCATATATATATAGTAAGTAGAGTTAGGTAATAAGTTTTGAAAATATATATGACAATTAAGCTACACACGTTTCATCCTCGTGACGAAACGCGAAAAAACTGTGTAGCCTTACTGTCATATATATTTTTAAAACTTTATATATATACATATATATATATATATATATATATATATATATATATATATATATATATATATATATATATATATATAGTGTTTTGTCCGAATGAAATGAAACTTTGGTCATAACTAGTTTATTATATTCAAAACATCACATCAAAACACCAGGGTTTTTGGCCTTTTTTCTCCGTTCTACAGCATAAGTTCTAGATGGCCTCCATTTAGCTTTTGTTTTTTTGGGTTACCCTATATGTATATATATATATATATATATATATATATATATATATATATATATATATATATATATATATATATATATATATATATATATATATATATATACAATAGAAAATGCATGAGAACTAATATGGTCAAGCTTAAACATGGAAAAGTAAAGGAGAAGTGGTTAAAACTGGAAAAGAAAAGGACAATATATTCTAGTAAAAAGTATAATAAATTTATAACATAAAATATTGTAGCATTAAGAATTGATCATATAATCAATTCTTAATGCTGCAATATTTTAAGTTATAAAATTATTATATTTTTACTAGAATATATTGTCCTTTTCTTGTCCAGTTTTAACCACTTCTCCTTTACTTTTCCATGTTTAAGCTTAACCATATAAATTTTCATGCTCACATTTTCTATTGTGATCCATGATTTTTCAATTAAAAAAACAATCTCTACATTTATTTCTACAATATGCATGAGGATGATAGAAGTACTTCTGTCGAAAGCGCTCGCGATTATGGATCCAACATATACAATTTCGAGAAAAACACACAAAGGACTATTCGGAGATTGGAGAAGATAAAAAGGAAAATTGTAAAACAGAATAATTCCGTGCTATTCAATAATATTTGTCTAAATGAGAAAATGCTGCCTAAATGTACACAATATATATATATATATATATGTATGTATATATATATATATATATATATATATATATATATATATACACGAGCAAACAGTTAATAAAACATGTTAAAAAACACTTTGAAATGAGTTAAAAACATATTTAATCTGAAAAGGAAATATTAGATAAGTGGATAGTCCTTAATCCGCGGAGTTTCGAAGAAATACTTCCTTCTCATCAGAGGGTAGGAATTAGCAAAATGCGGGATCGGATTATTTATTTATTTTTTTGTATATATATATATATATACTAAATCTGGACAACTTAAATATATTTAAGCGTATTTTACGACTGAGCAAAGCCGGGCGCCTTTCCCACTATATATATATATATATATATATATATATATATATATATATATATATATATATAAGTCACTACTTACCAAGGCCCGAAGCCACTCGTGGATAAGGGTTAATGAGGTTACAGTAGTCAATGAGATAATATCGTAGTAATCGTTAGTATTGGAAATTTGGTAACTTTTATTACTTAAGGGGATGGTTCCTGAAGAATTTGTTTACATTGGAATTGAAAACTACAAAATTGTAGTCAGCTGGAAAGCAGACATCTTTGTTCAGGTATCTACGTTTAGTTTTAGGCACAGATAAAGAGTGCGGGAGATTATTGGTAGTAGTTTCAGCCAGACGAATGTTTTTCGTGACAGTTTAGCGAGGGAGGACCATAGAGTGGAGCTCAGACGAGCACTTGCAATAAATATAATGATAAAGCATAGACAGGCTAGCAACGTCTCTATATTCATATATATCTATAACATAAAGCTGAATGTCTGTGTGTATAATATAAAGCTGAATGTCTGTGTGTGTGTCTGGTCACGAATAGGCTCTTATATGGTTTACTATTATAGAAAACTGATTACATATAATGATAGAAGATGTATCGAGACAAAGGAATGGGTAGGTTTGATGTGGCATAATGATGATTCATTAAAATTTTGGAGTCTGCGTACGCGCCTGGTCCACAAAGTATGGAAATAAAAAATTTAAAAATTAAAAAAAAAAAAAAACGTTTATAAGTGTTTTGATATAGATATACATAATAATACTTTGATAAGTATGTTTTAACTTAAATAGGGATTGTATAATAAAATTGTGGGGTCTGCGTCTCCGCCTGGCCTCCATGGAATGGAACTAGGCACAAACTTTAATAAAGACTTTTCAAAGAAAGAAATATGGTATAATAAAATTATGGGGTGTTTGTTCGCGCCTGACCTCCATAGAATGGAAATATGTCAGAAAGTTTAACAAGGTTTTTTAATATAGATCCACAGAATATTGTGATAAGTGTTTCAATGTGAACAGGTATTGTATAATAAATTATGGGGTTTATCTATTTTATTTTTACTTTCATCATATTTTTCTTTTGTTTTGATACCCCAAAATTCGAAGCTATCTCTTTACAACCCTTCCTTTTCATAACCTATCATACTTTCATAAATCAGAGTCCATTTTCTGTAGGCTGTTTTTTGAACCCAGACTACGACGGGTACTTTTGCTAGTATATATATATATATATATATATATATATATATATATATATATATATATATATATATATATATATATGTGTGTGTGTGTGTGTGTGTGTGTGTGAATTTAGGTGGAATGTCAGCTATACAAATGGCAAAGTAGAAAATAGGTAAAAAATAACAGTGTAAAAATGACAGAGTAACAATGGCAACGGTAAAAATGGCAAAAAATGGATGAATAAGAAATAGTAGTAGGAGTACTAAGCCCTATTTAAAATTTAGATCAATCCTTTTTGAACATTGTCGAATTGCTATTTATGACTACTTATCCGATTTTGCTATTTATTTTGGTGTTTCTATATAACCACGTGATGATTAGTTTACCTAGCTAACCAATCGCATTCACTTTTATTTCCGCCCTGGGTTAAAGTTTTCAGTAATCTATCGCCGAACTCCACTCAGACAACAGTTTTAGCCGACTTCTACTTTCTATTCTATTTTAAGCTTTGTAACGCACATGTTGAATTAATATTTGAATTTACCTTTACACAAGCGTGCCAATTCATGTTGTTATATATGTGGCGATATCCTAAAGTTTATTCCGTATGTACAGTTGTTTGTTATCTCACTTTTATTATATACTAGCTTGGGTGCCCGGCGTTGCCCGGGTGTTTGTGGGTCTGTGTTAAGCAAAAAAAAAAAAAAAGAAAATGTGGTAGTAGGCAGGCTCAAACCCGTACGGCGAAGGAGGAAAAAAAACCGTGAAAAAAGTGAGGTCTTTGCTGTCGCGCCTATCGCCAAACCGGAAGTGACGTAGTTTTAAATTAAGGCTAGCAATCGAAAAGAGGGAATGATTTTCGAAAATATCGACGAAAAAGCGACCTCTCACTGTAAAAAGGTGCCCAGCTGAGGGTGAAGGAATTAATGTTTTTAGTTAATTTTTTGATATCTGTTGTCCGAAGAGTCGCGCTTCAAAATAATACCGATCTTGTGTAAATCCGCCGCCTCTGTCGCAAGTTTTAGGCAGACATACAAACATACATCAATACATTTAAACAGATTTTTGCCCTTTATAGTATAGACGTGGGTGTGAGTGTGCGTGTGTAGGTGCGTCTATCAATTTCTGACACAACGTAAAAGGCTTCACGCTTACATCTTTCTCGCTGGATAAATTCAGATGAAAACACTTGATCTCATCTCCGACCACTACTACCAGTCTATTATACTCTAACCGATTTCTTCTCCCCTTCCCTTCTCCCCTTCCCTTCTCCCCTTCCCTTCTCCCTTCTCTCTTATTCTCTCTCTCACTCTCTCTTTTTTCTCCCTCTCTTTCTCTCTCTCTTCCCCTCTCTCTCTCTCTATATGTATATATATGTATATATATATGTATATATATGCATATATATAGAGAGAGACATATATATATATACATATACATATACATATATATATAAGCGCTAAAGGTTTTAATGCCTGTTCGTAGTTGCGCAGTTCAACTTAACTTCTCTCTATTTCTACATTTCTCTCTCTCTCTCCCCCACTCTCTCTCTCTCTCTCTCTCTCTTTCGCTCTCTTTCCCATGCACTTTTTTTCACTCTCTGTCTCTCTTCCTCTCACTTGATCTCTCTTACACTCGTTTCTCAATGTTCCTATCTCTCTTGCTCTCCCTCTCTTCCTCTCCCCCTCTCTCTATATCTATTTCTATCTCTGTCTATCTGTCTGTCTCCACAGCATTGCTATTTTCCTTCTCACCTCTCTGAGCCGAGCTCACCTCCTCCACTTGTCTTCGTCCATCTTTTCCTTCTTGTCTTTCCGACTGTCCGTTTTCTCCATTGTCCAGTCGAGGCTGATCAATGGCGGTTGGTCAGTCTCAAGTGTAAGTCCATTGGTCGCACATTGAATGAGTAGCCGGGATTATTGGCGGTAAGCACCTTAAGCGGGATATGGACGCCGCTAAGCACCAGTCACATGCGAAGGGAAATCACGAAATAAATCGGTGGACGGACAGGAGTAGGGTGAGAGGGTTTCAAGGAATGTGGAAGGGTGGGGGGGCAGAAAGAGAAGGAAACGCTGGTAGAGTAAGAGGGGGTTACCATTTTTGAGGAATAGGTTAGCGTGTGGGGAAGGGAGTGAAGGGGAGTGAAGATGAAGCTCGCACCAAAATCTTAGATCTTTAGAATTTATATCATCGAGAGATTCTGCGAGTCGACTTTTTAGCGTAATATGAAATATACTGTTCGATTTGATGTGTAAAGAAAAATATTCTCTCTCTCTCTCACACACACACACACGCACACACACACACACACACACACACACACATATATATATATATATATATATATATATATATATATATATATGTGTGTGTGTGTGTGTGTGTGTGTGTGTGTGTGTGTGTGTGTGTGTGTGTGTGTGTGGTGTATGTATGTGTTTCCCTAAAACTTCTGACATTGATGGAAGGGAAACTAAAACTTGCTACTATATTTTCAAAGGGTCTGAAATAACTGCAAGGGGAGACTTGATTCCAAATACTTCTCATATGTTATATCTCCCCTCTTTTGGAAATAGGGCACGATTTCTTTTTTCTTTTAAACCCACCCCTGCTGGGTGGTCTGGTCATTTACGGCACCAAATTGAGCGTTTTACAGGGTTACCAAAGAAAGAAGCTCAGTCGAGCACCTGCCATGAAAATAATGGTAGAACTGAGATTAGACACGCAATGATTTTTCTGTGAGAAAGAGGAAGAAGAGATCAGAAAATGTCCTCGCTCACTAGATTTCGAAGTCAGTTTATTAGTTTGTCAAATCATGAAAAGTACATACAAAGTGGAACGATAGAATTGTCGTCCTATAAAAGACCGCATGATTCCATTTCCGTTTAATGAAAACCGGATATCCTTTTTAGTCGCAGACCATCTACTAGTTGGCCAGTTGTGTACAAATCCCAAAGATCGATAGGAGCCTTCTATCATGTCTTAAAGTGACACAATGTTTAACGACCGAGATTGGAGATGCGCCGCTCTACAACTCATGCTCTCTATCAATCCAAATTATGAAAACAGGACCATTGCCAGCACATTCAAACTGCATCGCTGGATTGCCACGAATAACAGCAACGTGCACTATGTGATGAAAACAATGTTTCCGGCTATGGTTATGGTCTTTGGTGTGGTTTTAAATAAGGGGCACACCATGCTACCTCACATCTTCGAAGTCGGCTTGAAAGTAAACACCGAATTGTACCTGGATGTGATGAAGAGTGTAGTGATCCTCTAGCGCAGCGGTTCTCAACCTTTTTTTTTACCCATGGACCCCTTTTCCCTTCTTTTTTTTCTTGGTGGACCCCCTTATAATTTTTGGTCATAAAACAATATTCTATTTCTCAATATAATTTTTAGAGCTTTTAATAAACAAATAAATATTATATAATTGAACTTTATTTTTAAATGAAAACTAATTTAATACAAATAAAGTATTTTACAACAATCATAATAATGAAAACTTGATTAACGCTAACTGTTTTTTGTGTTTTTGTTTTTGTAAATTCACGTAATGGAATGTGTGTGTGTGTGTGTGTGTGTGTGTGTGTGTGTGTGTGTGTGTGTGTGTGTGTGGTTTTGGTACTTATGCAGGATACGGGCCGTGCTATTTTGTAGATAGGATTTTTAAGTTATACTCAATTTTTACGGTATGTTTTGTTCCATTAAATTGTTAGGTGAATGTACATACATCTCAACCTTTTCCCGGCTATCGCCCCCAAAAGCTATTTTTGACTTAAGTTAATTCATAATCGCCTCCAAGAATAAATAATAACAAATATTGTAATTATGACTAACCAATACTAGAAACATTTTGTACATGCAAATGGAAAACAAATTAATTAAAAATAATTTTATTGCAAATTTACAAGAAATGTAGAGAGTCTAACTAGTGTGAGCCCTGAGATTGGTGATGTTTCGCTAAAAATTCAATGTCAGGTTTAATATTACTCAAGCAGATACGAATATCTCCACGAGAAATAATGTCAAATCTGTTTCGTTCCTTCTGTAAAATGTGATTCACAGCGCTGAATCCAGTTTCGACAAGATATGATGTTGGGAAACACAAAAGGATTTTCGAAACGTGATGCTCGTTTTGTCGCTTGTTGTTTTAATGCGTGTTCCTCCTTTGGTCGCCGGCTGGAAAGAGCAGTAGAGAACTCGAATTTCGCGCTAAGTCTTTTTTCTTCGTTTTCCTTCGGAGCTCTCCGGAAACGGTGCACGCTCAGTGTGTCGCCGTCCGACATTAGTTCCGGATATTGAGTTAGTGTTTTGTTTATGTAAATATGAACGAATCTGTAATATAACAGAGCGAATGAAAATTGTAAACACTTGTAAGACAATGTCACCGGAGAATCGGATTTACTAAAATAAATTGAATATTCAAAACTGACAATTCATTTACAAGAGAGCAATTCATAAGTCACGTGACCAAGGTTTCGCACTAATAGTTTAGCTACGCGTTTATAATTTCAAAAAATTTAAAAAGTTTACTCGCAAAAATGTCAAAATTTTTCAGATAAAATTGATTGAAAATGCCCACCAAAATTTGATTTTCGCCCACTAGGGGGCGATTCGCCGCCCGGTTGAGAACCGTTGCTCTAGTGCAATCAGCTGGCCACTAGCAGACCCCGGGTGTAGCAGCAGGACTCGGCTCCGGCTTTCAAGTCCAAAGAGACCCAGGCTTGGTTTCTAGAAGGAGTGCTACAAACATTGCATCCTTCTCTCACTGGCCCCTTCCTCCCCCGATCTGAACCCGTTAGCCTGCTTCGTTTGGTCATATGTCGATAACATCACCAACATGACCTCCCACAACACCAAAGCCAGCCTGATCGCCACCACTGGCCAAGTATTCGCCGAGCTCCCGCCGGCGCTTGTGGAAAAGGCATGCTCCCAGTTCCGGACCCATATCGAGGCGGTGATTTAGGCTGAAGGCTGCTACATTGAATAGATGTCAGTTACACTAAATAATCAACTTACCTGAATTAATTTTGTCGATAAAAGTTTTAAGATAAAGCTGCAGTATTGTTTTCTTTAAGGCGACACTTTTATCGTTCCACCCTGTACTTAGCCATCCTTCTGCATATGTGGCAACAGTACTGCATCTTAGCTTGTATTTGACTCTTGTAAAGGTACGGGATTTTGTCGGGAATGATGTACTTTATGGAGCGGTATGAAAGAACGGACAACACTTCTATAATGAATTGAATCGCACAACTGAAAAGATAGGAATGGAGTCGGAATCGAAGGCAAATAGACTAAAAATAGATATTCGTTTTATTTTCTTTCTTATTCATAGACGCCATCTTTATGAGCGTTGCGTGCAGACACTGGCGCACTCAGAAGGGCAACTATTCAACCACGAAATCATTGGTCAGTTCATGTCGGAAATTCAAAGTCGTATCGCTCCTAACTTTCTCTCTCTGTCCATCCCAATGTTCTCTCTCTTCACCCGTTTTTCTTTCTCCAAACTCGAATTTTTTCCTCTTTTTTAACTCTCTCTTTCGCCAACTTTCTTTTTTATCAAGTAATCCCTTTGATTTCTCTCGTGTTTCCATATTTCCTCCGACTCCCTGTATCTTTTTTCACTCCTTTTTCTCTCTCTGGCCCGCAAATATCTGTCTTCCCCCAACTCCATCCTTCTCTCTTCCTCCTAATCTTTTTTGTTATCTTTCTGTTCTATGTTTTAACCTTTTTCTCACAGTTTTCGCTTCAACTATATCTGTATCCAACTCTCCAACTTTAGCCTTCTCTCACTTAAACTTTCTTGCCTCTGACTGTTTCTCGTTCTACCTCGTTTGTTTCAGCTGGTGCCACAAGCCGGCGATAGCATAAAATTACTTGCTAATATAACCAAAGCAATAGTATTTGATGCACATAAACTTGAAACCATACCAAAGACTATAACCTGTGGCATCACTGTTAATCGTGGTAATCTGGCGATGCATGTTGAGCATGCTGGAAATGGTCCTCTTGTCATAACTTGGATCGGTAGAGAGCATTAGTCGCACAGCGGTCCATCTCCGATCTCGCTTGTTTAACACTGTGCCACTTTCAGACATGATAGAAAACTCCCATCGCTCTTGGGATTTGTACTCTACTGGCCAACTGGTAGATGGTCTAAAACAAAAAAAAAAAGATACCAGTTTTTATTCAGGCGGAAATCGAATCATGTCGTCTTTACTAAGGTGACAGTTTTATCATTCCCCCATGTAATTAATTTGCTGCACGTTTTTAAAACGAAGGTGCATACAAAAATTTAGTTCGATTGAACCCGTAGATTCTGAGAAAAGTTGTAACGGACAGACAAACAATATTTGAGACAAAGAAATTTCGGGCAAATAAATAAATACTATTTGAGACAGTTTAAGAAAAACGAATAATTATATTTGAGACAAATAAAAATAAATCATATTTGGCGCAAATAAATAAATAAATAAATCCTATTTACGTCAAATTAATACAAAAATTATATTTGATGAAAATAAATAAATACTATTTCCGTTAAATAAATACTTGAATTATATTAATGCAAATAAATACATAAATTATATTTAAAACAAATGAATAATTAAATCTTATTTGTGTCAAATAAATACATAAATTATATTTAATACAAATAAATACATAAATTATATTTAATACAAATAAATAAATAAATCCTATTTGCGTCAAATAAATACATAAATTATATTTGATACCAATAAATAAATATTATTTGCGTCAAATAAATACATAAATTATATTTAATATAAATAAATACATAAATTATATTTGCGTCAAATAAATACATAAATTATATTTGATACAAATAAATACATAAATTATATTTGATACAAATAAATACATAAATTATATTTGATACAAATAAATACATAAATTATATTTGATACAAATAAATAAATATTATTTGCGTCAAATAAATACATAAATTTATATTTGATACCAATAAATAAATATTATTTGCGTCAAATAAATGCATCACTTATATTGATAGAAATAAATAAATGAATAAATTCTATCTACATCAAATAAATACCTACATCATGCTTGATACAAACAGTAAAAATAAATACATTGCGAAAGAATTGTTATTTCATTCAAAGAAATAAATTCTATTAGAAGAAAAGAAATGAGAAAATCTATTGGAATAAAAGGAACACACTACTTGAAAAAGCAAAATAAGAAAGGAATACGTGAGAATATAGTGGGATAGAATCGTAGGAAAATATATAAAGAAATGCTATTCGAGTATATAAAAAACGATACTGCTAGAGTCAAAGAAATAAATAAACTAAGTAAACTACAAATAAAATATATATACGAAATAAATGAAGTAACAATCTACTTAATATAAAAAAAGAAATAATTAATATTGTAGACAAATAAATAGGATTAGAAGAAAAGAATGAAAGGAATTCTTTACACTCAAAGCAAAAGATATACAATTAGAGAAAAAGAATGAAATAACATTACAGATAAAAGAAAGAATGACTAATAGAGGCAAATATAGATAGAAATACTATTGGGAAAAAAAAGAAAAAAAATGAAAAGTTGCAACGGACAGAACTTGCAAGAGGTCAACTGGTAAGAGATATTGTTTTTATAAAAGTAACATCCTTGGCATGCCATCCGTGCCGCAGCCATTGTTCCCAGACAGTTCACGTTTTATTCAACCAAACATTGTTTGTCACGTCCAAAGTTTCGTTGGCCTCTCCAGCTGCTTGGGTCGCCTGGGGTGGCGGAGTGCTGTACCGATTCACAGTGGATACCATCTCAATAAGAGTGTGAGGGAAAGGGAGTTAATACAAACACATTCCCTTTTCATACTTTAAACGCCTCGAATGGGAGACAGCGATCACACTTAGTTTGACTTATCCGAGAAAAATCTATGGAACACCTTAAGGAAGAATAATTACCAAACACATTTGTTTCAATCAGAACGGCCCTTTTGACATCGTTGAAGACGAGCTATTTGCATTCCGTTGGTTAAGCATGCTTGTGTCTCTCGTAATTACTGATCGAAGAATTCACTGCAAGTTTTTTTTTATTCAATCGAGGACGTAATAAAGTAACTCATCGTTTCTTGTTCTTCTCCTTACGTTTCGATAGTTTGTATATATTGTAATGCGAACTAATGCTTTACAACAAGCACGAGGGGAAAAATAAATGAACACATATCTAAGGCAATAGAGAAACACATCCAATCTGTAATGGAATGGGGACAAAAATGGATGGTCACATTCAATACTGCCAAGACTAAGCTTGTTTCCTTCAATAATTACAAGAAACCTTCTCAACCACCAATAGCTATGGCGAAAGATGTATTACCTGAAAGTCTAACCCTTCAACTTAACGTTCACAGGAAACATGAGTTGGAACATATACATTGAGAGCACTGCCAATGTTGCGGTAAGGAAGGTGGGCTCTTTTTACCATACTAGAAAGTTACTTACACCTGGAAGTATCATATACATCTACAAGGCCACCATTCGCCCATGTATGGAGTATTGTTGTGACAATTTGGCTAGTTCATCTGCCACTAGTCTCTCGCTCCTGGACAGGGTTCAAAAAAGAGTCGTCAACCTGATAACTCCTGAACGGCAATCTATAATCTTCAACCTCTGTTCTATCGAAGAAATGTTGCATCCTTGTTTTACAAGTACTTTAATGGTAGATGCTCCGACGAACTACAAACCCTTGCACTCCGTCGACATAAATACACCTGACACACACCGACAAGTAGCAAAATTCCACCCCTACACAATAGAGATCCTTAGAGGTAAGAAAGCCTTCTACTTTAATCGTTTCTTCCCAGGAACTACTAGACTTTGGAACTCCCTTCCGGGTTCCTGCTTTCTCAATTGAACTGAAATGCAGAAGTTCAAATGTAATGTGAACAAACATCTTGCTGCTAAACTCACTATATATACCCCTGCAACGTATGTTCCTCGATAGTAACCCCATGCATCAAAGTGGAACTGTGCCTTGTTTGAGGTAAAAATGGAATAATAATAATAATAATAATAATAATAATAATTATTATTATTATTATTATTATTATTATTATTATTATTATAAAATATAATATTTCAATTCATGCAGATATTTCGAATAAAATCAATCCTCTATTGAGTTTTATATACTACGAGGAATAATCTGCGCAAAAGAAAATAATAAAATAAAAAAAATAATAATGATAATGTCGTTCATCAAATTCCTTCTGTGTTTGTTTACAATATCACGTCAGCTGATATTTAAGCTTGACGATCTTAAACATACTATCTTCTGTTATATATATATATATATATATATATATATATATATATATATATATATATATAAAGAAGAATTTTTACAAGGGATTATTTTACGTTACATCGGCCGGTGTTACGTAAAATATTCCCCTTTAAAAATCTTTTTTATCAGAGAAAGACTATTTGTAAAATCGGATTTTTTTATTCGATATTTATCAGACGAATTTCTGTAAAAACCTATCTAAGAACACTGCCAGACATATAAATTAGCTTTTTGTGAACTTTGTCAAAAGATAGACTCAGCCGTTTCGGAACCTATAAGAAATGAATTCACACACACACTTACTTTTCTATAAGAGTAGAGATAGGTAAACGTAGATATATGTAGATATATTATTTTATAAAATCTTACTGTCAATGTAGCTAAAGGGAATGCACGGCGGTCAAGTGGTTAACGACACAGACTAACGATCTGCATGTTCCAAGTTCGAATGCATTTCGTTCCACAAAAGTTACTTTCACTTAGAATGCATGCAATCTTCTAGTATTCTCTTCCGTTATGTTTTTACATAAATATATTTTTACTAGAAAGATATCGGGGAAACCAATGCCAACAACCAAATCTTCGGATTCATACGATATGATGATAAATGCAATTAAAGTTCTAATGTTATAAATAAAGATGGAGAACTGTTGTCACATATAGAGAGGAGCTCCTAAGAATACCCTTTCCTCCTTTGAGAAGGTACAAAACCGCTTTCGAAATCTAGTGGATGGAGGAATTTTTCGCCTCCATACTCTCTCTTTCCGACAAAAGAGACGCTTCGAGCCTATCTTTGGTCTATCATTATTTTTATGGTAGATATTCTATGCCCCCTTCCTGTAAAACATTCGTAACACATACTTATCTAGCTACCACAACTGTCAACAATTTTCCCACTCTCTTTCTGCGCCAAAAAATAAACGAACATTTCATGAGCGAAGTTTCTCTTCCTGAAACTCTCCTCTATGGGAGACAATGCCGTGGAGCAACTTTCCAGCTGACTATAACATGGTCGTTTTCAAGTCTAATGTAAATAAGTTATTGTTTTGCAGTATATATAATTAAAAAGTATCCCTCATTATCGATCATCTCGTCAATCTAACACACACAATGTCAAATTCCATAGATACCCATTGTTTATCGAGTCTGCAAGGATTCATTTTTATGTTTGCAGGTTGAACCAAATAACGTATAAGGCAATACAAATGAAGACTCAACAAACAACGGTAGATCAATAAGAAGTGTATTAGGAAAAGTATATTTACAGTATATTTACATAATGGTTGTCAGGTAAGAGAGTCTTGGCTGGAGAACATATCTGCTCTCGGCTCGGCCTTCGGTGGCTTCTGGTTAACATACACTCAGACTAGCCGATTCTTGCTATTTATGAGTAATATTATCCACATATGTAAATGAGTGGGTGCCACCACAACACTTATAAACCTAGAATTGATTTTCGGACCTTGACAATTGTACGTACGATGATGTATAGAAAGGAAACTTGGTTAATAAAGGTTGATAAAAATTCATACTTACGTTTTTTAAAAGACATAGATATAATCAAGTAATACCTAATGGTATTAGCTCTGGGTGAGCTATGTTGGCTTCCTCTCAAAGAGGAAGTTTACAGGGGATATGAAATTTATAAGATATCCAGGTCATGAGAAGTTAATATACAGCGCCTACCATTCCCAAGGTCATCTATCTTGTACTGGCCAGACTCCACGTCGCTTAACTTCGGTGATCTAATGAGAACATGTGTTTCAATGCGATTATGCTGTACTTTTCATTCCAAAATAATATCCTGGTGCTACCAGATCGGGCTGTCTGAAGATACTGGTTTCTAATCCACTATTGAACGCGTAATCTGAGAATAAAACACAGTAATAAAATAGTAAAAGGTTATCATTCAATTTAAATTCATGTTACTTTAGACACAGTTTGCCAGGTTTGTACTGACTCCCTTTCATTAATTCACGCATTAAATTATCACGCCTTTGTCGCGCAATTAGTGCAAAAGACAAGCATCAATATTCATGCATTGTTTTTAATAGAGATGAACGTCTCCTTAATAGGAATGAACTCCTTACTATTGAACTCACACAATGTCGAATTCCATAGATACCCATTGTTTATCGAGTCTGCAAGGATTCATTTTTAATCTACTGCTATATGTTAATGGATATCTCGGGGTAACACACCTTGTTCAAATTATCGATATCCAATCTTGAGCTCTAGTTTATTACATACTCATTTGTGTCGCGACTAAAATGTATGCCTTTTTAATTCATTACAATATTTTGAAAGGATAGTGTGGGGTAACATATCGATGTCTAATTTCGTGGTCTTACATTTACACCGACTTTTGTATAAACTCTTGTGTTTCCACACTCAACGGATGCATTTTTAATTCATTACAACGCTTTAAAAGATATTGCGCTATAACATTTCTTTTTCAAGTTATCCATGTCTAATATCGAGGTCGAATATCTAAACTGATTTAATTGTATTCGAAACATCTTGTGTTACAAGTCTAAAAGAATTCCTCTTTGAACCATAACTATACATGGTGCCCATAAAGTCTGGATGCATAATCTACATGGTGCCCATAAAGTCTGGCTACATAATCTACATGGTGCCCATAAAGTCTGGCTACATAATCTACATGGTGCCCACAAAGTCTGGCTACATAATCTAAAGGGTGCCCACAAAGTCTGGCTACATAATCTAAAGGGTGTCCACACAGTCTGGATACATAAGCTACATGGTGCCCACAAAGTCTGGCTACATAATCTACAGGGTATCCACAAAGTCTGGCTATATATAATCTACATGGTGCCCATAAAGTCTGGCTACATAATCAACAGGGTGCCCACAAAGTCTGGCTGCATAATCTACAGGGTGCCCATAAAGTCTGGCTACATAATCTAAAGGGTGCCCACAAAGTTTGGATACATAAGCTACATGGTGCCCACAAAGTCTGGATACATAATCTACAGGGTATCCACAAAGTCTGGCGACATTAAGTAGCCAGACATTGTGGACACCATGTAGTTGTAAGTTATCGAAGGAATATCTAGATTTTTTATGGTGTAGAAATTTGTCAAAACTTTTCGAAAGGATAAAAGATGTAATGTCGTGGAAATATGGTTCGTGTATATATTCATGAGTTCTTTTTCTTTTATTTTTCATAAGCATCACCACTTATCAAAGCCCAGAGACAACTCGAGGATAAGGGTTAAGAGTGTACAGTAATCAATTGGACAATATACTAATCGTTAGTAATGGAAATTCGGTAATATTTTTTTTAACTTAAGTGGAACGACTCATCAAGTCCTTGTTTACGTTGGACTTGAAGACAACCATATTGTAGTCAGCTGGAAAGCAAGAAAAACGGAAGACAATTCCACAGGCGTGCAGTTCTAAGAAAGATAAAGAGTGGGGGGAATTATTGATAGTATTTTCAGCTAGACGAGTGTTTTTGTGAAAGTTTGGCGAAGGGGAACCATAGATTGAAGCTCAGTCGAGCACCTGCCATAAAAATAACGATAAATCGATAACGATATTACCGTCTAGTGTTGTATGCGAGTGTATATGTGTGTATATACGCGTGATCGTCTACTAAATATCTGTGTATATGCATTAAAATAAAGTTCATGATAAAAAATAATATACATGAATGTCGTCACAACAGAAAGGATGTCAGGAGCTGCTAGGGAGTTCTTATCATGCCTTGACTGAGTTAAGAATGGACTTCGTAGCCCTTTTCTCTTCCCTGCAACCTCTTTCTCAAAGAAGAGACCTTGCGAGCCTGTCTCTCTTTTAACGTTATTTTCATGGCAAGTGATCGTCTGAGCTCCAATCTATGCTCCCCTCGCCAAACTGTCACCAAAAACACTCGTTTGGCTGAAACTACTACCAATAATTTCCCCCACTCTTTATCTGTGCTTAAACCTAAACGTAGATTCCATGAACAAAGCTTTCTTTCTTAGAACCGCACACCTGTGGAACTCTTTTCCGTTTGCCTGCTTTCCAGCTGACTACAATAAGGCTATCTTCAAGTCCAACGTAAACAAATTCTTGATAAGCCGTTCCCCTTTAGTAATCCAATTGACCAAGTTTACACTTCTAACGATAACTATATTGTCCTTTTGAACACTGTACACTCTTTAACTCTTATCCTCGAGTGACTTCTGGGCCTTGATATGTGGTGATTTCCTTAAAAAAAAAAAATAAAAAAAAACATTTATGGTTTAAACATCTGGCCAATCTTTGGTTTTGTCTTGATGGAAACGCTGTAATGAAAATTCTCCCCAAGAACGATAAAGCCTCGGGTTTTATTTTCGGCAACTTTATATTCCAAAGTGTTTTTCTCTCCTTTTGAAAGATGTATGCTCCTTAGCTCTAACTCCTCTCTTCAACGACCCCCTTCACACTAATTTCCATGTATCTCAGAAAGACCGTCTACCTCACCTACTAACTGATTTCATTAGTATACGTCATTAAGATAATCACCTGATGTTTTTACGTGCCATTATTTCTAAGTTGTCAATTAAATTGTTATGATAACATTTTTAACTTAACATTCCTGGTAACTATTAAATGTAAATAAACATTTAGTCTTAATATTTTTATCATTGCATAAAAAAATTTTTAGCTGGCAAATCTTTTGGCCTGGACAATCTATATATTGATACGATAATGTGTGTGTTATTTTGTGTCATGCTTACATCCGGGTCGTTTAATTGTTATGTACTTTCTATTTTTTGTCATAAAAAATTTTACAAAGAATTCTTCATAAATTTTGGTTTCGGTTTCGATCATAGCTGATGGCACTTAAGCCATCTATTTTTTTTTTTAAATAAATCATTTTATCAAGAATTCTACATAAGTTTTGATTTCGGTGATGGCACTCCAGTAAATTATTTTTCTTTTATTTTAATTTTATCAAAAATTATTCTTAAGTTTTTATTTCCGTTTCGACTATGGCTGAAAGAACTCAACTTTATATATATATATATATATATATATATATATATATATATATATATATATATATATATATATATATATATATATTCATAAGTTTTTATTTCGGTTTCAATTCAAACTAATGCACTCAAATCATATGGATATATTTTTTTATTTTTGAAATCGCAACTTTATAACATGTAAAAATCAATAGAACATTAACTCTATAATAATACATACGAAATCTGCACAAATTAAAATATCATATTTAAGCGTACTTTACGACCGGTCTTTGCCGGACATTCGTGCTAGCTTAGATAAATACTTTGGCAGTTTTAACAAAAAAGCTGCAATAATATCAGAGCGTCTCCATTTACACTGAACATCTACAGAATGCCAACATTAATATATTACATGTGAATGAATCCCCTGAGGAATTTCCACATGCCCCGCTTGTCATAATAAAAATAATAATCATCGAACAACACACATTTTGGCGTTGCCCAGTCAATATCCAACACTGATAACGACGTGGTAAGTCGCGAGTAATATTACGCTCGGCTTATTTTCTTGGTGACATATATGAGGTCATCAGTGGTCAAAAGTCAAACTTTTGAGCAGTATTCAAAATAGTCACATCAGTTTCCAACGCATTTTTGCCCTCATTGGTGCAGTTGGCAAATATTTCCCGATGACTTTTCAAGGCGATTACGATGACTATATCCGTTTTTAGTTGCCCCGTTTGACCTGGAAAAGGGTCACACTCTTTTGTGGGTCTTTTATTATTGGACGTTAAAGTGGATTGAGCTGGCATCTTAAAAGCACAGCACTTAGGAAACACGATTAGACGAGGGTTTAAAATCGCGCCCTTTTTTTTTTACAATCCTCTATCGTTCATTTAACTCGTTTCTTCCTCATTCTTTCGCTGTATGCATTTCTATATTCGCTCGTCTGTTTTCCTTTCTTTCTTCTTTCGTTCTTTTTTCTTCCTGCCTTTCCTTTTCATTGTCCCCTTTCTTCTTTACTAGCATTTCAGCCCGGCGTTGCCCGGGTGTTTAGAGGTGTATGTTGAGGAAAAAAAAAAAAAAAAAAAAGCGGTCAATTTTTTAACTTTGACCCCTATTAGGATCCCTTAACATTTATTGTTTTGGACTCAAATCAAGTTATTAAGTTAGATCCATGTCCAAGGAACCTATATCTAAAATTTCAAGTGTTTAGACCGAAAATTCCCGGAGGAGTTTGGTAGAGTTCTGAAAGGTCAAATCGTTTAACTTTGACCCCTTAACAGCCTAATTTCTGGCCGGAAAACGGATTACAAAGAGTTTCCCAAATCCCAGTAACCTGTATATCAAATTTCGAATCCGTAGACTAAAAATTGACAGTTATTGCGTAGGGAAATGTAGATAGACAGAAAGACACACAGACAGCCACACAGACACACAGACACGTTCAATTCACTTTTATAGATATACTAGCATGGGTGTCCGTCGTTGTCCGGGTGTTTGGAGGTGTATGCTGAGCAAAAAACAAAAACAAAACAAAAAACAAAACGGTCAATGTTTTTTTTTAACTTTGACCCCTATTATGACCCCTTAACATTTATTGTTTGTCCAGCACGCTAACCACTACGCCACAGAGCACTGCAGCTTAGTTTAGTGATTTTAAATAACTTCACATGAAAGAACTACGAAGCCAAACCGGTGTTCTCTTCTCAACTGTTCCTTGTGAACGATCCCCAAACGGTGTTAAGTGGTGGCAGGGGGAGGAGGAATTTATTAGAGAGAAAATATTTTACCACTTCCATTGATCTTAACCGATTTTGGCCGTGACTTCTCAGCAGAAAAAGTATAGAAATCTAAGATTATCGAGGAATTTGAGAAATAATAAGCCTATAACACACCTCAGATATTGTTCTGCCGTTTGTGCATATTATATTTGCATGAAATATCTTGATTTTTAATCCGATTAAGGTCAAAATCCGACGGGAAAAAATGAGTTCATTTTATTTATATAGATAGAAAAGAAGATAGAAAAGAAGATAGATAGAAGATAGAATAGAAGAAGAAGAAGAAGAAGAAGAAGAGAAGAGAAGATAGAGAAGAAGATATATATATATATATATATATATATATATATAATATATATTATATATATGCATATAGTATAGTATATTATATATTATATATTATATATATGTATATAGTATAGTATATGTTATAGTTCAAAACGATTCATAGACACGCCAAAGTCAAAGGTCAAATCTAATCAGTTAATCACCGTATTAAAGTATGCTAGCAGCGTTGAGACACCCGGCATTGCCTGTCGTAAAATACACTTAAATATTTTAATTTATGCAGAATTTCAAATATACATGGTGGTCACTAGAAAAGCGGGAATTTTGAAGGTCAGCTGAGACCCTGAATAAAATGCGTGATTGCTACTTTTTTTATTGATACCGTGTGAATGTTGTAACAATAAATTATTGTTTGACGCTGCAGTGAAGTGGACGGACGACATTTTGAGTATCTATGATTATAATATAACATTTGTCTTTGAAAAACTTTGTAAAAATTATTTTTTGTAAAAATAAATTTTTGTTTGACGAATTTCCCGCTTTTCTAGTGACCAGCCTATATTATTATAGCGCTAATTATCCATCGATTATTACATATAATATTGTACCCAATATATAATAGTGGTTTCAAAAGGAAGCCAAAAATATAACTTGCGTGCTATCAGCCAGAATCGAAACCGAAACTTTTAGCGCTCGCCAATGAGACGTTGAAATACTGTAAGTCGGATGATAGAAATATACTAAGCTTAACGTACAAACATATATATATATATATATATATATATATATATATATATATATATATATATATATATTTGCCCATGTGTGGAAGACCAGTTTAAGTAGACTTACGATTGACATCACAAGTGCATTTGAGAAGTTTTATCACCGCACAAGCAGAAGCGCTCGTCGATAAAAATCAACAGTTTATTCTTTGATAAGACAGGAGTGCGTTCGAAATAAATGTTTCTGTTTAGAGCACAATTGAATAATGGTGCTTGCGTTTTTCGTTTTGAACATTTTCATGCCATTATAAAAAATAATTTTATAAAATCACAGTACATTCTCTATAGTGCAATGTAGACTACAATATATAGTGGACTTATTCGCTGCCGCAATGCTTGTGACATTTCCTCCAAGTATACCGCGGTGGTTTACGAGTAGAGTAGGCGATCGATTGATTTGATTGCAAAATTGTCGATTTCACGGATTTCGATATTAATAAAAATATTAGATGTGCGAAACAGTTGTTTATCCTCATCTTCCAATTCTGGGCATCGTCGAGTTTTCTGCTAACATATTTATATCAACCAAACATATGTCATATCTATATGGGGGCGGTTGTTGAATGTTTTTTTTTTTAATGTAAATCTTGATATTATTTTTTTTATTTTTATTTATTTGCGAACTATTATCCTCATCTTCCAATTGTTGTTTCACAACGTTTCGGCCAACTACTCCTGTGGCCTTCGTCAGGTGGTTAACCGCAACGGGATAGGAATTTCGAACCTCGAACTGAATCCACAGCAATTACTGCCTTCCATAGTTGTCGTGTCACCATGGTTTGGCCAACTAAGGCTCTGGCCAGCTTTAGGTGGGATTGAAACCGCTATCTTTAAACAATGATAACCTGGAACCGTAGATATTCTGCATCTTTATCCACTGCGCCACGGGCTCGGTCGCGATTAACCACCTGACGAAAGCCCGAGGAATAGTTGGCCGAAACGTCATGAAACAATAACTAAAAGATAAGGATAATAGTCCGTAATAAATAAATAAATACATAATACGCATTACTCATTTTAATTTTTTTTTAAATCCAATTATTCTAATAAACAAGTTAAAATAACTGTTTTCTTAGGAACTATTTCCTTACGCACACTCTGTGCGTAGGAATACAAATTGATAAAACTCTTTGCCCGTAAAAAACAGTCAGTTATAGCCCATTGCCTTAGAATAAGTGCTTTATGACAAATTGATGCTTGAATATGGTTAAATGAGAATAATAGTATGCAAATAAGTATATAAAAATAAATAATACAATTTACTCATCTCAAAAGATTTCCAATGAATTTAGTAAATTTTGGTGTTGAAATTTCAATGGAATAGTTCAATTGTCACTTCACTAACAATAATCCAGCACCTAAATAAATCTTTTCGAGAGAGTGCATATTAGTGTAATCCTGTAGTTATGTACACATATAGGCCGGTCATCAGCGTCTGGCCGACCCACGTGTTACAATACATGTCTTGGAACGTGTATGAAAATCTGTTTATTAGACGTCTCTTTTGTCTAGGCGAAAAGAAAAAAAGCATACCTGAGATGGGTCTGCCTGGGCTCTTCTCATCCAGGCCCGCTTCGTTTGACTTAATAAAGGCACAATCAACGCACGCTGCAACTTTCAATACAGGCACAAACAACGCACGCTGCACTTCAATTTCTGGTTCTCTGTCAGTGGAGGAGAAATCTTTCACGACTGAGACAATTTTTATTTTTGTTCTTTTTCTTCACATTAAAAAATGACCCTAGTGTCTAACTCTGTCCCATGTGGAGGCATAGTAAATAGGGACAACGTACGACACAATAGAAATATATAATATCTTAACTATTTTATTTTACAAAATTTATACATTATATATAACAATATTAACACACAGATCATACAATTACCATAATAATTAATACAATTAACTTAACACAATTGGGTCCTTAAAACTAACTAACCTTACCTAGTGCCCCCCTCCGCTCATTTACGGAGGGACAAAAATATACGTCTTACCCCATGCCGTCCAGACGAAAAAGAGATCGAGAAAAGGAAGAGAATTGTGGGATTGCATTCTGGTTGCTTATTTCAATGTATCCATCCGCTTACAGCCAAATCACCCCCTGGCCATGCTGAGGCTGGGGGGGCACCACATCCAGGGCACGACGATATAGTACCGCAGTTACGTAATTCTGGAAAAGTTAGTTTTCTGTAATTACTGTTCTTATGACGTTTAGAGAATCTCTTTATAAGTTTAAGGTTCGTTGATTTTCAAACTTATATTATTACTTGCAAGTCGACCTTCGCCAGGCATGTTGATCGCCATTCCAAGATAACGACCAACATGCCTGACGAAGGTCGAAGGCTACATTGACCGAAACATTGTTCGTATTACTTGTTTTGATCGTACTATTGTTCTCATCTTGAGTGTTATTAAGATGGTGCACGTGCACTCATGGTGTGACAGATTAAGATGGTCTGTAACTACGGGGACACAATCGTGGATGTTGAAGGTTTAACTACTTATTGCAGGAAGTAATACGAAGTGCTTCAATAAGCTTCCAGACTTTCTTGTGTGGTCACTTTTATTGATAGTACACACATAAAACTGTAGTCCCCTTCGAAAAATTCTCTTTCGGGTACAATAAACTTGTTGTACCTTTGAAACATCTTCTGAAAGGCCCTTGGAAGTCCTCTTGGGTGAGCGTGTTAATGACCCTCGTCACAGCCTCTTTCATCTCCTCAGTTGTTTCATAACGACAGCTTCTAAGTTTTTCCTTTAGCTTAAGTCATAACCAAAATTCACAGGGAGCAAGGTCTGGACTACAGGGTGGGTGAGGAACTGCCTTGATGTCAATCTTGGTCAAATAGTCTGTAATCTTCTCTGAGCGCCCTTCCGACAAACTTCACGTAAAATTTTCACATCTTAAGTTCCTCGGGAATAATTTTATGTACAGTTCGCACACTGACATCAACCTGTGCACTTATCTCTATAGACACACAGCGGTCCTTATCCATGTAAGTCTTTATTTGGTCAATCAACTCTTTATTTTTAGTTACATCTTTCTGTAATTTTAACACACTCTGACTAAGACATTAGCAAAGTATTTTTAAACAAATATGCAAAATTTAAACAGTCTTCTCTTATCTTCTAGCAGGTTACGTGAACATCCGAAGAGATGCCGAAGCGAGTATCCAATCAGTTGTCAGAAGATAAATTTCAAATAAAACGTGAAATTCAGTACGTCAAGAAAAAACTTATTTTAAAACCGGAAAAGACTTTCCACAACCTATGTCAACGTGAAATAACCTCTCCCCTATGCTTAAATTGGCTTTCTATTCAGAAATCCAATCTTAGCATAAGAAAGGGAAGGCGCTGAGTGTTGAATTAACCGTCTAACGCTCTTGGTTCCGTTCCTTGTTTTAAGAAGTTCACATAGACTCATCATTGTTCTCTTGTTTTCGCTACACAAACGGTAACAAAGGTTCCTTAATATCCATATTAAGAATGATTTTGTAATAAAAATGCAAATCTTAGCAAAAAAAGGGGGGTATGCTCTGAGTATTGAATGAATCGCTTGGCACGTTTGGTTTCGGCAATTTCGAGCTCCGTACGTAACCTGCCGGAAGATGCCGAGTTAAAATTGTCACAGATTGGTTTGTTTAGTTCTCTTCCACTGCAATAATTTAACACCAGAAAGTGGAATTGAGAAGGCGCTATAGGTGATTAGCAATATTAGCAATAAACTAACCTCTTCTCAAAAAAGGGAAAGCAAAGCCTGGAAGAGGGAACCTCCTAGAACTGCACAGAAATAAACTCCCACAGCAAAATCACAGGAATGGTCTAATCATTGTTTAACTTTAAATACGATGTTTTGGGGAAACAGCAAATTTGCCAGAGATTGACAACAACGCACTGGCTCGACAGCATTTTGTCCCGATTAACCTCGAACCGTTATAAATATTTTCCTGTCTGTGAAGTGGTCATTATTTTAAGAATAAATGTTTTCTCAGATGCAGTTTGACATGCTTTAGCTGTTCGATCGACGCATACCCCCAATCCTCAGAATATGACATCCTTCGAACTGTGGTTGAAGCAAATACTAATCGCATTCGCTGGAAGTTTGTCTTCACGGTTGCGTCTGGAATGCCAGTGGTCCGGGTGTGGTGGTGGTGGTGGCAGAGGCATTTTTAATCGATTTGTCTCTGAACACCTGCGTTTCTCTCCGGGTCCTTCTATAACAGTTACACACGTCCGAGCGCTGTTGTATTAGCTTATAACCCTCTCCTGATCCTGGACCTTTTTTTTTTTTTTTTTTCTAATGGTTGAAACCACACACAAAGGTGACTGGACGGTTAGGGAAACTGACCAGAACAAACTTTATCCCTTCGCTTGTAACCTTCGTTGATAAGCAGTATACACAAGATCCCGACACCTATTCAGATGCTGTGTTTGTTTTCCGCCGCTTTAGTGATGTTACCGTTTGTGTAGCGAAAACAAGAGAACAATGATGAGTCTATGTGAACTTCTTAAAACAAAGTAAAGAAATAAAAAAAGACAATTGTGCGAAATTACAATAAATTAATCGCATTTGAGAGGCGCTTAGACATCCATATACGATGATCAGTCAATCAGTTCATCTGTAACACTTCAGTTTTTATGTTAACTAGCAGGGTTGCTCGGCGTTGCCCGGTCGTAAAATACGCTTTAATATGATATTTAAATTTACGCAGATTTCGTACAGTAGCCCAATATATAGTAATAATTTCAAAAGTAAAAAAAAAAAAAAAAAAAAATGATGTGAGTGCCCTCAGCTAGAATCGAAATCGAATCGAAACATAAAGAGTTTCATGATTGAAACTATATCTATACGTTAAACAAAGACTAAAGTTTATTTGTGCAGAATATGGTTGGACTGTAGAAAGGGATGTAACTTTAATTAAATACTAGAAGACAATGTACCCGGCGTTGCCCAGTATTAAACGTAATGTTACACTTCCTTAAAAAAAATGAAGTAAAAAAACGGAAATAAACTGAGACATGTACATGCAAGTATTATGTTTTTTTTTCTAAACAGTTCACTTCTTGTAAGTAAAAAAAGAAAAATACTCGCGCAGAGATCCAAACCAAAACCTAAAGACAGCGAGTCAAGTACAATAGTCATTAGGCCAGCTTGCCGCGTTCATTAAAATGTGTTTACAAACCTTGTGAAACCGTTTGATAAACAGATAAATATCTAATGACCCCCCCCATGTACCATTTTTCTGATTTTGATCCCTTAACATCCCTTTTCCCGGATGAAAACCGATTAAAAAGTTTTCCACATGTCTGAATATCCTATATCCTAAATTTAAAGTCTATAGATAAAAGGTTTTTTTTTTATAGTAGACAAGATGCAAGTAAGGGCGGTCGGGCGGCTCACAGTGTTTTGTAATTATATAGATTTCATGGTTAAATATTAAATATATTGTTGTGGTGTATCCGCCCTACGGATAATAATGACCTTTTCTACTTAATATAAAAACCGAGTGAATATGTCTCTCAATCAACTTTATTACATGTTATATTGTTGCATCCGTCTATGACGTATGCCCACAATCTTTGTTTGTTGTATTTCCTTTTTTTTCTATCACATCGCCGAAATGTTTTATCTTTGTGTCTGTTTTACAAGTATTTCAATGGAATGTGCTCCGAAGAACTGAAAGAACCCCCTCGATGGAAATACTCCCGACAAACTCGACAAGCAGCAAAATCTCACCCTACACTATAGAAATTCCCAAATGCTGGGAAGCCTTCTACTCTAATAGTTTCTTCCGTAAGACTGGTGGACGTAAGACTGGTGGACGTGGAAATTCCCTTCAGAGCTCTTACTTCCCTGACTGTACTGACACGAAAAAAGTTCTCCTCTGATCTCGAGCGCGTGGTTCAGTGGGGGAAGATGTGGCTGGTTACCTTTAATGCACCCAAAACCAAACTCCTATCCTTACATCATCAACGCTCTGATCCCCATCTGGCAACAATTGTGATGGGTGGCTCTCGTCTGGGTGAGGCCCCGTGTTTTGACAAGCTTCTGGGTTTGACCTTTACTCCTGATCTTAAATGGAACACGTACATCAAGTCTGTTGTCAAGGTCGCTGGAAAAATGGTGGGTCCTTCTACCGCTCCAGAAGATATCTCACTACTGATGCAATTCTCTATCTATATAAAAGCCAAGTACGTCCAAGGATGGAATACTGTTACCATATCTGGACAGGAGCTGCTAAAAACAGCCTATCCTGCCTTGACAGAGTACAAAATAGACTTCGTGGCTTAGTGGGGGATGCCCTTTTCTCTACCCTGCAACCTCTCTCCCACAGAAGAGACGTTGCGAGCCTGTCCTTGTTTTATCGTTATTTCCATGGCAGGTGCTCGTCTGAACTCCAATCTCTGCCCCCCCCTTCGCCAATCTTTCACGAAAAATACCCGTCTAGCTGAATCCACTGTGAAAAATTTCCCCCACTCTATATCTGTGCCTAAATCAAAACGCGGATTCCATAAACAAAGCTTCTTTCTTAGAACTACACGCCTGTGGAACTCTGTTCCGTATGCCTGCTTCCCACCGGACTACAACTTGGATGTGTTCAAGTCCAACGTTAACAAATTCCTAATAAACCGCCCCCTTAAGTAAACACTTCATCAAATCTCCTCACTAACGTAATGTACTTGCAATAACCCTTATCCCTAAGTGGCTTCCGGGCCTTGATAAGTGGTGATCACTGTGTAAAAAAATGTAGACAGCTATATTGCTGCTCACCTCCCTACGTAGTGTCCCTGTAGATTTGATCCCAAATTGTAAATCATTATACACACCTGCAACAAAAATTCCACTATTTCACGCATACACACATACAAGCACACATACAACACGCACACACACACACACACACGCACACACACACACATACAAACGCACACACAGACATACAAACGCAAACACTTGCAAACACACATACATATAAACAAACACAGACAGACACACATATACACATATACAAACACACATACGCAAACACACATACAAACTCACACATATACATACAAACACACACGTACTCTCAAACACACACAAACATATACACATATACAAACACACAGACACACACATACATACATACATACATACATACATACAAACACACATATACACACATACAAACACACGCACATATACACATACAAACAATTACGTTCAAATGGCACTGTGCCTTATTTTGGGTGGAATAACCGTTAAATATATATATATATATATATATATATATATATATATATATATATATATATATTACAAGGTAGTCACCACTTATCAAGGCCCTCAAGCCACTCGGAGATGAGGGTGACTGCATGTACAGTAATCAATGGGATAGTATCGTAGTAATCGTTAGTATTGGGGATTTGATAAAGTGTCTTACTTAAGGGGGCGGTTGATCAGAAATTTGTTTATGTTGGACTTGAAGACATCCAGGTTGTAGTCAGGTTGAAAATAGGCAAACGGAAGAGAGTTCCACAGTCGTGCACTTCTAAGAAAGGAGCTTTGTTCATGTAATCTACGTTTTGGTTTTGGCACAGATGAAGAATGGGGAAAATTTTTGACAGTAGTTTAAGGTAGACGGGTGTTTATCGTGAAAGACTGGCGAGGGGTACCAGAGATTGGAGCTAAAACGAGATGACTGCGTTTTGTTTTTCTTTTGAACCCTTTCGAGATTACAACATATGCAGATTCAATATATCTATTCCTATATGTTCTAATACGATGGACGTTTTATAAGTAATGCCTCCTGTTTTTATTGCACACGAATGGATTAGAGAGTTTTGCAAATTGCGTTGGTTTCCTGGCTGAACTAATGCATTAATGACCAGAAAGTTTAACCTCGCAATTGGAGATATTGACAGTATCAAACTCTAAGAAAGAACCCCATGACATGGACGTGAGTTAGAAGATGGAGTACATTCTTGAATTCCTTCATGCATAAAAAAACGAACTATTGAAAACGGTTATATATTATATAGACTGCTATCTCAGAAATTCACATTTTTTGTTTTTTTTACACAGTGATCACCACTTATCAAGGCCCGGAAGCCACTCAGTGATAAGGGTTATTGCAAGTACATTACGTTAGTGTGGAGATTTGATGAAGTGTTTAATTAATTACACACTAAACTATACTATAAAAAGGCCGGAGGTTTCATCGGCAAAAACATTGAGAAAATAACACTAAGATGAGAACAGTAGTTCAGATAATGAAAATAATACGAATTATCAATCATCATCACAAAAATTCAGAAACACTTCGACCAACTCATCCTGTGGTTTTCTTCAGGTGGTTAACCGCTATTGGATATGAATGCTGAGTTTTATAACTGTTTCCTTAGTATTACTGCCATCCGTAGTTGTTGTTTCACCGGGATTTGGCCAACTAATCTTAAGGCCTGTTTTGGGTAGGATTAAAACCGCAATCTTCAGGCAATGCTCACATAGATCTGCAGAGACTTGACGCCTCTATTTATTGCACAACGGGCCCTGTGGAATAACAACAACTATGAAGGCCAGAGGATAAGTTGGCCGAAATGTGTTGAAACAACAACAATTATGAAGATGAGGATAACAGTCCGCAAAAAAATGAATGCACAAATTATAACACCTCATATCAAAGGATTAAAAAATTTTTAAAAATCTAAATATTAATTTATTGTTTGTTCGTCCAATGTCACAAAACATCATCGTTGCAAAATATAAATTAATGAGAAAGGAATTATCTCCCTTTATAGTCACTTTTTAACAGAGAACAAAATTATTAAATCCATTTCCTCTCCAACAATTTCCTCCCCCAAAAACCCTGGATATCTCGTTTCCGGTTTCAAATTCGCTATTTTATAAATTTTAAAAGTCATGTTGAAAAGAGACTGTACGTAGTTTTATTATAATTTCTTTAAAAAAAAAAACATTTAAAATGTGAAAACGAATTGACATCTGTTCTTTTAATTTTAATTTGTATATAAAAATGTATTCAGAAGAAATATAATCAGAAAAACAAAACAATGTGTTGTGTGTTAAATTTTCATTGAAAAAATCTGAATTTTAAAAATCAATTATTTTTAGTTTTCAAGGGTAAAAAAAAATGCTAAAAGTTGTTTTAAATTGGTCGTTAGTTGTTTTATTTTATTTTCAATCATATTATCTATAAATGTGTTTAAAAAACATGGCTATCTGTTTACGGTTTCAAATTCGCTATTAAATAAAAAAGTCATGTTGAAAGAAGACTTTAAGTTGTTTTTATTATAATTTCTTTTTAAAAAAAATTAAATGTGCAAACGAATTGAAATCTGTTCTTTTATAATATATATAAAAATGTAATCGGGGGAAAAAATAATGTGTTGTGTGTTGAATTCTCATGGAAAAAATCTACATTTTTAAAATCAATTCTTTTTACCTTTCATGGGTTAAGTAGAATTTGCTAAAAGTTTTTAATTCGTCTTTAGTTGTTTTTTTTTTAATTTTTAATCATATTATTTATAAATGTGTTTTGAAAATTTTCAATTACCGTGGAATTTCTATGAGGTCTTCTAGTAATATATAATACATTTGTCATTTTTTTTTTAGAAATAATGAAGATGATTCATTTATTTATTATATTTTCATTCATTCAGTTAAAATAATTGTGTGCTTATTTTCTAACCTTAAAATCTACTTCCATTTATTCTTCTTCTTCTTCATCATCTTCTTCTTCTTCTTCTTCTTCATCATCTTCTTCTTTTTCTTCTTCTTCCACGATGTATTTGTTTTCTTGTGTTTTTCGTTACATTCAAAATGGCCGCCGCGCGTTGTTTTCCGTCTACCCTAACCCCGCTCTTGTTAGAATATTGAAAATAATCCCCGGGAACACAGCGTTGACGGATCGGCAGAAAAATCGACGATAAGTTTAAAGTTAATCTCCCGGATTGGATCCCCGTAATCTGCCGTTTCTATCTCTTCTGAGGGTCTGCATCATTGGAAATAGATCACCCCAGAAATCCGAATGTTTTCTTTTTATCTGATATCCCGCCCCCCTCCCCCAGACTGGTTCAACATAAAAGTGGTCAGAAAAACGAGAATTTTAGGCTTACATCTGTTTTCAGATTTATTTAAAATATTTACTGAATTTCTCATTTGCCTCTTTTTCTCTTGTAAACGCCCTCACCCTCTCTCTTTCTCTCTCTTTTTCTTTCTCTCTCTCTCTCTCTCTCTCTCTCTCTCTCTCTATATATATATATATATATATATATATATATATATATATATATATATATATATATACTATACAGTCCAGCTTTGCTCGGGGCCTATGAAGTGTCTATAACTTTATGTGCATATATATATATATATATATATATATATATATACATATATATATATATATATATATATATATATATATATATATATATATATATATTAAAAAGTTTGACTCATGTCCAGGTAACCTACATCCTAAATTTCAAGTGTTTAGACACAAAATTGGCGGAGGAGTTTGGTAGAATCTGCAAAAGTAAACTCTTTCAACTTTGACCTCTTGGCAACCAAATTTTCATCCAAACTATGATTAAAAAGTCGGCTGACTGTCTGAAGACGCTTTACGTATAATTTCAAATATTTAGACCCAAAATTTGCTGAATAGTTTGCTAGAGACCGCAAAAGTCTAATCTTTTGTAACTTTGTGACCCGTTGGTTGCCAAATTTTCGGACTAAAAGCGATTAAAAAGTTTACCCTTTGTCTGAATGCACTCTATACAAAACTAGTGGGGGTGCCCGGCATTGCTCTGGTTTTTGAAGGTGTAAAAGAAAAAAAATGTTTGGGTAATTAGGTAGGCTCGAACCCGAAGCCTTGGGGCGAAGGTGGAAAAGAAAGTGTGAAAAAAAACTTGGCGTCTAACCGCTCAGCCACGACGGGACAGGAACTGAGAAGAATTTTAATTTAACGATTAAAAAGTTAAGTTACAGGTGCGTAAATTTAATGGGGTCAAACATCAGACGATAGGGAAAACTTAACTTTGGCTGTAAGCCAGTTTCCCCAAAGATGTTGGGGAAACCCACTCTCCATAAAAAAGGGAGTGACCGAATGAATAGAATTGTCTGATATAAGGGGGTTTCCCCGCATTGATCAAAGCTGATTGCTTTTCTGGTGCTTCCGGCGCGAGTGTTAAGTAGACTCCCTTGTAAGTGGATTCAGTTTCCCTTATATACGGAAAAGCTACACCACACGCGGAGAATGAGAAATACCGCGAAAATAGTGTGTAAAAGTCGTTTAAATAAAAGATAGACGCGACCTCCCTTCGTAAATCTTACATATTATAATCTAGGGGGTATATATAAAGTTTTAAGAATGAGTGACCCCACCGAGCGCCCCCCACCAAAGCATTTGCCGGGCATGCACAAAAATGCACACACACTAACACACTTTGCCTTTTATACATATAGATTTAAAATGTTTTGACCAAAGACTTTGACCCATTAACATTTATTGTTTTGGGCTCAAATCAAATTAAAAAGTTTGATCCATGTTCAAGGAACCTACATCTAAAATTTCAAGTGTTTAGACCCAACATTGGCGGAGGGTTTTGGCAGAGTTTTGAAAGGTCGAATCGTTAAACTTTGACGCCTCGAAAGCGAAATTTCTGTCTGAAAACCGATTATAATTTTTTCCCTAAATCTCAATACCGCTTATGTCAAATGTCAAGTCTGTAGACTAAAAATGGACAGAGTTATTTGGTAGGGAAATGTACACACACACACACACACACACACACACACACACACACACACACACACACACACAATTAAACTTTTATATATATACTAGCAATTCAGCCGGGATTAGCTCGGATCCTATTTATTGTTCATAACTTGCCCTATGTGTGAATCCATTTTATGTAAGATTTCAAATTTTTAGACTAAAATTTGCGGAATTTCGTAGAGACAGCATTGGTCATTTTTTTACCCAAATTTTGATCCCTTAGCATTAATTATTTTAGTCTCCAATCAAAATACAAAGTTTTACCCATGTGCAAGTTACCCACATCTTAAATTAGACCCAAAATTGGCGGAGGAATTTGATCGAATCTGCAAAGGTCAACTCTTTAAACTTTGACCTTTTGACATCCAAATTATCGCCCCAAAACAAATTAAAATGCTTTCCGCATGTCTGAAAACCCGTTATGTATAAATTTTTAATGTTTAGACCCAAAATTGGCTGAGTAGTTTGCTAGACACCTCAAAGATCAAATCTTTTGAACTTTGACCCCTTGGCAGCTCAAATTTTCGACCCAAACCGATTAAAAAGCTTGCCCTATCGCTGAATACGTAAAATTTCAAAGGTTTAGAGTAAAAATTGACTGAGTAATTTGTTAGAGACCGCAGAGGTAAATTATTTTTTTTTTAACTTTGACCGTAATTTTGACCTCTTAACATTTATAATCTACATCTAAAATTTCAAGTTCTTTGACCAAAAATTTGCGGAGGAGCTTGGTAGAATTTTCAAAGGTCAAATCGTTGAACATTGACCCTGTGACAGCCAAATTTCTGGCCGAACACCATTTAAAAAGATATTTACTGAATCTCAATACCATTTATATCAAAATCTCAAGGCTGTAGACCGAAAATTGACATTGTTATTTGGTAGGGAAGTGCACACACACACACACACACACAATTTCACTTATATATATATATATATATATATATATATATATATATATATATATATATATATATATACTTCAGAAGTAAATTATCTAACAATCAGCTGGTTTGGAAACCTAAATTGTTTAATTTATTGAACTATTTGCTAATATTTTCTCCTCTGACGAGATGGTAGACATCGAAATCCTATAGGGTAAGGGAGTTATAATATTTCAAATGTATTCTTTATCTTACATAGAATAATAAAAATCTTTTGACTTGAAATTTAAATATTTCACGTCATAAATTTTTAACCTACATCGAAAATTTCAAGTGTTTAGATCCAACATTGGCGCAGGAGTTTCGTAGAGTCTGCAAATGTCAACTCTTTCAACTTTGACCTCTTAGTGGCATATTTTCGCCCCAAAACTGATTAAAAAGCTTGCTGTATGTCTGAATACGCTTTATGTAAAATTTCAAATGGTTAGACCCAAAATTGGCTGAACAGATTGCTAGAAAGCGCAAAGGTCAAATCTTTCGAACTTTGACCCCGTTGCAGCGAAATTTGCGGTCAAAAGCCGATTTAAAAGCTAGCTCTATATGTGAATACACTTTGTGTAAACTTTCAAATATTTAGACCAAAATGTAGTTGAGTAATTTGGTAGAGACTTCAGAGATTTTTTTTTTTAATTTGACCCCAATTTTGACACCATATACATTTATTGTTTGGGGATCAAATCAGATTTAAAAGTTTGATCCATGTCCAAGTAACCTACATCTACAATTTCAAGCGTTTAGACCCAAAATTGACGGAGGAGTTTAGTAGAGTTTACAAGGGTCAAATCGTTGAAATTTGACCTCTTGACAGCCACATTTTGGGCCAAAAACCGATTAAAAAGATTTTCCGAATACCCCTTATGTAAAACCTCGAGTCTGTAGACTGAAAATTGACGGAGTAGTTTGGTAGGGAACACACACACAGACAATTTCCCTTTTATAGATATATAGATTAGGTAGGATAGTAGTTTTCGACACCCATAGCACAAAATAAAAAGTAAAAACTAGTAAAATAAAATTAATTCATTGTAATTTTTGCTCTATATTGAAGGAAGATGATGGTTTAAATCGTATATAAACATTATTTTTCGGTGAAATTTATGTTGAATATCGCGAAATGACAGAAACTTAAAAACTGACAAAATATAAGTTTTTTTTCGAAAAACAGCGAAATTACACATTAAAATATAGGAAAAAGGTCAGTACTATATATTTTGTTAGAGTTTTGGTTTAAGCATTAGTCAAGTGAAATATTACAGTCAAAGTTTTTCCTTTGGTTTGAAATATTATGACAACGATATCTATAGTGGTGTATATATATGTATTTAAAAAAAAACTCATCACTTTCAGACAACACATCCTTACAACAATTAACTTCTATAACAATTAACTTAACGGCCCTAATGGACACATTTTCCTTGTTGATTACAGTTTATTTATATATTTTTTAAATTTAATTTTCAACACTAACAAGGCACAATGCTAATTTAAGTAGGATGCTACTATCGGGGACATAAGTTGCAGGGATATTATGAAGGGAGTTGAGCAGAAACATGTCTGTTCACATTACACTTGAACTTCTGCATGTCAGTACAATTGGGAAAGCAGAATCACGGAAGGGAGTTCCAAAGTCTAGCAGTTCTGGGGAAGAAACTATTGGAGTAAAAGCTTTTATTACAGTGAAGGGATGGGATTTAACTGCACGTCGAGAGGGTACAAGTGCTTGTAGTTCGTCAGAGCATTCACCATTAAAGTACTTGTAGAACAGGCAGAGGGATGCAATATTTAGTATATGTGACAGAGGCTGAAGCCTAGATGTCAGTTCAGGACCTAACAGGTTGGCGACTCTCTTTTGAACGCTGTCTAGGAGTGAGAGACAAGTAGCAGATGCGCCAGCCCAAATGTGACAACAGTACTCCATACATGGGTGAATGGTAGCCTTATAAAGGTATAGGATACTTTTAGGCGTAAATAGTTTTCTATCACGGTAGAGAGAGCCCACCGTCTTCATAGCAGTTTTGATAATACTCTCAATGTATCTATTCCAGTTCATGTTCCTTGTAAACGCTAGGACGAGGAGTTTAAAATAAGTATTTTCAGGTAATGTGTTTTTGGCCATAACTATTGGTGGTAGAGAAGGTTTCTTGTAATTATTGAAGAAAACAAGCTTAGTCTTGGCTGCATTGAATGTGACCTTTCATTTTTGTCCCCATTCAACTACAGATTGGAGGTCATCCCTTAGTGCTTCTGCCATTTCCTTAGATTAGTGTTCATTTGTTTTCTCCCCATGCCTGTTATAGAGAGTGGTGTCATCAGCAAATATACCCATCTTTTATCAGGGAGGTTTAAATTATTTCTATTAAGTTCCTCTTTATTTTAAAAAATAATATTAATTTTTTTAATTCCGAAAAGCAAGTCTTATATAAATTTTAACGAAATCCTTAAATTAACTTCACCTGAAACTTACTTTCAATTCAAAATTTGTGTATGGAATTACGAACTAAAACGCCTTTTTTATTTAATAGTAATCGAAAAGAAAATTAATTTACTTTTAACTCATTTTCAGTTAGTTGGCTTAGAAATTATATTTTTGTTCTAATAATGAAAAAACAAGTAATATAAGTTACGCGACGATTTTTATAAGTGAGATGCGAAGCCAAACAAAATGGTTGTCTATTAAAAAATATTAATGTTTGATTTCTAACTATATATTTTAAATGTCTGCTTATTCATAATAAGTTTTGAGAGTCTGAAAAATTCAATCTTTAAAAAAATAAATTATTTTGGAAATATTTGGAAATTTCACAGGCGAAAATTTTAAATTTAAAAAATACATAAGAGAAAGTTTTTTGTTTAAACTTAAAAAAAATTTGACATATTTTCCAACCTCTTTATTTTTCGAAAAATCGAGAAAATCGTATAAATCGACAGCGATTCTGACCCGAAATTAAATATATTTTATTTCATTATTCTAGTATATTTTAATATGTAAAAAACACTAATATATCAATCCCCTCCAAACAAAAATTTCTGATAAGATGGCGTTAGGGATGGGGAATTGTGGGATTTCATTTATTTATATTTATTTATTTTATTTATTTAAAAAAAATATTCCTCGCTTTTTAATACGTTCCTTTGTTTCTAGATTTCAAATGTTCCTTTTTTCTTTATTTTTTTGTTTGTTTTTAAGATATATAATAAGATATATTCATCTATATTTGCGGAAAATTTCGTAGCTATAGTTCTCTAGTTAGAGGGCTTAGTTATTGTTTGGGTCAATTATGTGGACATACTATTATGCACCTAAATAAATAAATAAAAAATAAATAAATAAATGAATGAATAAATAAATTTAAAAAAAAAATTGTCAATAGGAAAATTAAGTCGCCACCAGAAAAGAAAAACAACCATAAAACACTAGGATAGTTGAGTAGAGCATGACATTACTTCCGATCAAAGTTAAAGCTTAGGCCAATAAATAACCGCCAAGCTATGAGAACACCTCTCCACTGCGACAGCTTAACCACACGAAATCGTACTTTCTCCTCCTCTCTCACTTTTATTCCTTTCCTTCACCACACCTTCTTCCTTACTGCTCACATCCACAAAGTATACGCTCCACTTTCTTCCAAAACGTTAACCACACCTAAATATTTTATAAAACCAATGAATTTTGACTCCCGTTTTAATATCGATTATTTTTTGCTCTGATGAGGTGTTATTCTTGAACTGGGATTCCACTGAAACATGTATGCACATATGTAACCAATAATGTTTGCATAATAAACAGACTATACATCAACTCTGTCTTGCATTCAGCAATCTTTAATAATCACATGAGATTCTACGAAAACAATCGATACAACCATTATATATATATATATATATATATATATATATATATATATATATATATATATATATATATATATACACATGGTGATTGTCACTTCTTGACGGACCTTTTTTTGCCTATCTTTTATATACACATATATACACTTATACGCACATACATATATACATGTGGAGATGTGATCAAGATGCATCAACTCCTATTTTCTGTGAGCTGCGACGTTGTCTAGCTTTGGATATATATATATATATATATATATATATATATATATATATATATATATATATAATTTAAAGGAGATTAGAATAATAGTCTAAAGAGCTAAGTGTATTTTAATGTAATAGTGAAATTACTAGTTGAATTAAAATACAGGAAATGCTCGTTGTAATTTAGATATATAATAAGCTCGATAGTTAAATGTCCTAGAGCTAATTCAATATTAAGTAATGTGATTTATAATCTAAAAATTAAAAAAAAAAATTTTTAATTTAAAAATCAAATTTTAATTAAATTAAAAATCAGTTTCATAAGAAGGAACAACAACAAAGTCAATTATCTGTACGATCGTTTCGGAAATCCGTGCTTTTTATTTGTGGTATACATGAAGTCACGTAGAACAATTATACATAGTTTTTTTGGTAAGCACGGTCTCCTCATCAGCAACTTTAGGAGGATTTCTATTGAATTGAAAAGACACCAAAAATAAACCTAGCATTAAAAGTAAGGCAGATGAATCTGAAAAATTGAAATAAAAGGTTTGGATTTAAAATTTATAAGAAAATTAGTATAGGTTAGAGATAGAAATGAGTAGAAAAAATATATATATATATATTTTTTTTTTTTTTGAATTTACATAATAAATTTGATTTAAAAATATATAGAGATAGTTACCTTTTAGTTTTTCTTTTTTTGAAATCAGGAACTGTGTTTAAAGTAGTCATTTAGATGTTTGCTATAGCTTTTTATTTTATTGAATGATGAATTTTAAAAGGGCGACGCTCGTGCAGTAAATTGTTTCCGTTAGCGTATTTTGATTTAAAGACGCTACAGTTAATATATATAGAGAGAATATTTATTTTGCAAGTTTTTAAGGGGAGATAATTGTCATGTGTTATTGGCTTTATTTATTATTTGATTTACGAGTCTAAGGGCGGTAATTGGTCTAACTTAATTTATTAAAAAAAAAAATTGTAATCTATTTTTACTAATGAGTAATTTTTAATGATTTAAGGTGGTTTATATTTATTAAATTTAAACCAACGTTGATGATTACATGATAGAAGCTCGTGTCTTGAATTTACTAGTTTGGTTGTGCTTTTTATATCTTCATATTTTAAAATTTTTAGGGTTTCTTTTGTACATAGTGTACAAAATTTATCTCCTGGTTTATATGATTTGCAAGTCTCAATTATTGGCCATTTTAAGTTGAAAGAAATATTGCTATTTTTTAGTTGCCAAATATAGTTGGATAGAGTAGTTTGGTTTGATAGAGAGTTATTTTTAAAAGAATGTTTGTGCGTTGAAATTCTATGTTTTATTGGGCCAGATGTGGAACCAATATATATTACCTCTTGATTATTATGATTATTTTCCGTTAGGTTTATTGTTGGATTATAATGTGGTGGGTTGATTAGTAATTGATCGGTAGATTGATTTAAGTTGGTGTTATTATTTAATCTGGTAGTTGAGTTATGGCTGTTGATAGGTTCTTGTATATTTGGAGTTTTTTATACTGTGCAGCTATAGATAACATTTTTAATTTTACATGAGCCTTGTAGGGGACATTTATTTTTTCTTCTACAGTTACAGTCCGATGTATTTTGTATAGTTGTATTTTGTAGTTTATTAATTTTCTTATTATTAGAGCTAATTATTTTCTGATGAAGGTTAGGCATAGTAGAGTAAGAGACTTTAATTGTGTTCTTATTGAAAATCTTATTATATCTATGGGGGGCTTTAAAGTTCTTATCTAATATTTTAAAAATTCTCTAGCTATGTTTGTTTCTAGGTTTTTGGAATACTGGGGGTTGAACCATAGGATCTCCTTGTGTCTATTCTTACGTTTGCGGGTTTTAGTTTGTTGTTTATTTGTATTATTATCTAATATTTGTAGTTTGATTTTATCTTTTTTTGTCTCTTGGTTATTTTTCTTAACTCGTATACGGGAAGACATTGCCATATTATATGTTATTACGCTCTTAATAGGTTTATTTTTAATGCAGTTTATGTTTCTATCATTTTCATTTATGAATTTAATTTGTGAATTATATCCAGAGTTTTTAAGGGCTTCATTATAGTATTTTTCATTTTTGGTAAATATTGATTTAGTAGAAGACAGTCTAGAAATTCTTAGAGCGATATTGGGAACTATTGATTTTAATATTGATTTAGGGTGGTTTGATTGATTGTGGACATATAGAAGTGATTGGTTAGGTTTATGGTATGGTTCAAAGGTAGAATTCTCAAGATTTAAGGTTATGTCTAAGAAATTAACAATTTTTTTATTAGGGTCGATTTTTATACTAAGTCCATAATTTTTAAATAATTTATGTAGAGCTTTAATTGCTTTTTCATAATTTTTATTAGTAGAATTCGTTATGAAAAGTGCATCATCTCTATATAGCCCTCCTTCAAGTTTGAATTGTTTATGGAGTATACAACGTATTTCATTTAAAAGGAAAAGGCCAACTAGATCAGTGACCTGAGTCGAGTCCGTCGATCCCATTAAAATGTTGCAGTGGTTAGGGGTATTTTTCCTGGTCCAATATTTATTATCAAATGTTATTAAAGACTGTCTAGCTATAAGTATTAGTTTAGTTTCGTCTTGAGTTATATTAGTTAATTTTCGTGCCATTAATAGAGATTTATTAAGTAGGATAGGTGATATAGATTGGTAATATGATTCAATGTCAAAAGAAAGAAATTTAATATTATTTTTATTTTGAATATTAGAAAACCAGTCGATTACTTGGTTGGAAGATTGCCATAGTGGGTATTTTATTATGGATTTAATTTTGGGGATAATTCTATCTAATATGTTTTTACTAACCAGTCCTATATCTGATTTCGAGGGGCAAATGAGTCTAATAGTAGGGTTAATATTGAAGCTGTGTTTGTGGTCTTTTAAAGTAAATCTCGGGGTACCTGGTACCGTTATTTCTGTGTATTTATCTATTTTAAGTTTAGCTAAAATGTTTTTTGCATCATTATTTATTTTATTTAGTGCTGATTTATTAGTAGTTTTATAATTTTTATTAAGTTCTTTATATATTAGATTTTTATATTGTATATAGTCCATTGTGTAGAAATTTCCAGTTTTATCTGCCGGTACTATGAGTTTATTTTGGTGGCTTGTAGAAATAGATTTTGAAAATTTATTTATTTTTTTAAGTGTTGGAGTGATATATTTTTTATTTTTCTTAAATTTAATATTTTTAATCAGGTTGATTAAGTCATTTTCAAAATTTTCAGTGTCTATGTTTCTCTTAGGGTTTTTGTATGTTTTTAGTCTGTAGTATTTCGCTGCTTTTCTTTCTTCATTGTCTTGTCTGAGGATGGTTTCTTTTATTTCTCCAGGTTGGTGGTGTATTGGTTCTGTGGTTTCACTTTGGTAATTATAAAAATGGTAGGCTTTCCATCTCAAGTTCCTTATAAATGTATTTATACTTGTAATTAAGCTGGTTATAAAGGTGTCTTTAGGGGGTATGGGGATGCATTTAGTTGATAATTGTATGTCCTTCTTATGAAACATATCTACAATTACGTATATAAACTCAACCTGTTATAGGGAGCTGATAATTTAAAGGAGACTAGAATAATAGTCTAAAGAGCTAAGTGTATTTTAATGTAATAGTGAAATTACTAGTTGAATTAAAATACAGGAAATGCTCGTTGTAATTTAGATATATAATAAGCTCTATAGTTAAATGTCCTAGAGCTAATTCAATATTAAGTAATGTGATTTATAATTTAAAAATTAAAAAAAAAAAATTTTAATTTAAAAATCAAATTTTAATTAAATTAAAAATCAGTTTCATAAGAAGGAACAACAACAAAGTCAATTATCTGTATGATCGTTTCGGAAATCCGTGCTTTTTATTTGTGGTATACATAAAGTCACGTAGAACAATTATACATAGTTTTTTTGGTAAGCACGGTCTCCTCATCAGCAACTTTAGGAGGATTTCTATTGAATTGAAAAGACACCAAAAATAAAACCTAGCATTAAAAGTAAGGCAGATGAATCTGAAAAATTGAAATAAAAGGTTTGGATTTAAAATTTATAAGAAAATTAGTATAGGTTAGAGATAGAAATGAGTAGAATATATATATATATTTTTTTTTCTACTCATTTCCGAAACGATCGTACAGATAATTGACTTTGTTGTTGTTCCTTCTTATGAAACTGATTTTTAATTTAATTAAAATTTGATTTTTAAATTTTAAAATTTTTTTTTAAATTTTTAAATTATAAATCACATTACTTAATATATATATATATATATATATATATATATATATATATATCCAAAGCTAGACAAGGTCGCAGCTCACAAGGGGCAAAAAAGCCAAGACTCGAGTTTCGCCCTCATTTAAGTTGATCAGTTGAACACGTCCGATTTTGAAACCCGAGCTCCTTGCATGCTAAGCGAGCACTCTACCAAGAAGCAAACACGCCACGCACACAAGAACGCCTATTTACTTACACACACCAAAAGCACCCGCGGCATAGTTCCGACAGCGGGATGAACCTACCTCATACCGAATAAAGGAGGTGGTCATACAACCAGCTATAACCCGACCCGACGTCTTACAAGTAGGAATTTTATACTCGTAAGGACGATGCCACCACGACACGCTATCAATAATAAAGTCCTGAGAATGTTAGAGATTATATAATCATTTATTTTTTTATTTTTATTATGGTGTTCGAGCGTAGGAAAATTTACTTTTGATTTTAGGCAAAATTGCAAGAGATGGTCGAAAACATTTCGTGAAAGTTCAAATATTAGGGTGGTGCCAAAATAATGTCTTTTTTTATCAGATATATGCGTAAAAAACGACATTATTTTCGCACCAACCTTATACCTTAGATTCTGCAACAAAAAAAAAAATGAATATCGGTTTAAACATCAATTAAACAATATCCCCTATATTTCAGTTTCTTTAAAGGGATTTAAAGGGCCGTAGCGCACATAACAAGGGCACATTCGTGTTATTTCAAAATTCAACTATATCAGATATCCGTTGATTAGATCCATTTTGTTTTTCTAACGACTAAAGGTTTCACACTGTTCAATGACGAAAAATAATATGAGAGGATTGAAAATAATGACGAGAATGAAGAAAATTTGATTACTTATGTGCACTGTTTATGGCACATATTTGTTGTCATTAGATTTGAAGACGGTCATGTTCTAGTCTGCAGGGAACCAGTATTATCGTAATGTGTCCCATAGATGAGTCATGGTGTTTTATTGATATTAAACATGCTATTTCTACAGCTATTTTGTCATGAATTTTATTCAGCATTTTTTTTACAGAAAAGACTTGCCAAAGCGGTTTTCCATAAGTGAACAAATCCTCGCCGACCTTTCCTACGCTGATGACATTGCTCTTGTTAATAAATGCACGCATAAACTTCAAGTTTTTGTTGATGCATTCGCAAAGAAAGCAAAGGGAATAGGATTAGAAATAAACCTAGAGAAAAAAGAATGTGTGTCTATAGCGAAATCAGAATTTAGCCTAAACATAACGTTTCACAGTAAACCTATTAAACAGGTCACCCAATTTATTTATTTAGGGCATAAACTGATTTTCTCCAGTGATCACGAGAAGACGTTGAAACACAAAATCGGACTGGGTTTGGCGGCTTTCCAAAAACACAGAACCATCCTAAAATCAAAACTAGTGCTGATAACTGTTAAAGTAAAAGTTTATTTAATTTATGTCCTTCCAGTAGTTTTCTATGACTTTGATTGTATCACATGGACTAAACAACTAACCAATCGCATTGAGGTGTTTCAAAATCACGCAATGCGTTTCATTACGGGACATTACCTGATCGAGAATATCAAAATATTTACCCACTACTTCCCCACCTCCTCTATTTGATAAAACCAAAAGTAAAACTTTTAAACCTTTTGGCCATATGAAATGATCAACCACTGGACTGTGAAAGTTATGCTTAAGGGGGGTGTTTGGAAACAAAAGAGGCAGAGGAGAGCCAGGGAGATGGAGAGAAAATGTTTTTGATTGAACATCTCTCAACAGAATGGCGAAAAATAAGTCACGTTCGCAATCGGCACCAAAGGGAAATATGCGACTCATGATCCACCCATCCATCCATCCATCCATCAATCCATAGCCTTGAGCCCCTGGAGGGGCCTAGGCCATCTACAACTTTTGTAGATGCTTTTGTAGCGAGGAGTTCTTTTTACAGGGTGAGGGTGCTGGCCCCACGCCCAACCTTCCCAGAAGGTACATACAGTGCCTAGCCTTCCCAAATGGTTACCCATCACTGGCCAGACTCAACGTTGCTTAACTTCGATGATTATGCGAGAACCCGTGTATCAACGTGGTGCCGTACGATGGTGCGAAGCTAATATGATGCGCCTTAATATAATAACTTTCTTTGATACCCATCAGAAACCGTACTTTACCATAGTAATTTAGGACAACCCTTCGCAGTAAGTAATACATGTTAACTTACCACAAAAGCAAACACGCAATCAGTTTTCAATATGAGGGCAAATTCAGCTTCTTAATGCTTCACTCAGTATTTGAATGCAGATAGAAATCACAGACGCATAGCAGAAAAGATATTATGATTAAAGCTCATTCCAAAAATCATATTTGGTATTCTACGAGAATAATCAAATTCAAAGATAACACTCATCCTTCTCCATTTCTGTTGAATATTGCTCCCATTTTTTTGTATAGTCTTCCCTACTGTGTTTAAGCGAAAGCAGGTAAGAAAAATTTCGGTTTAAGGAGGATTGCATAACATTAGCTGCATTATGTTATATATATATATATATATATATATATATATATATATATATATATATATATAAGTTTCGTGATTATATTTGAAATTCTGAAAAAACAGCATATAAAGACATATATTCGATTTAAGAATTTATTGCTTGACAAAAGGAATATATAGAAGGTGTTATTTTAATTTCCTTAATCCATGGATTTTCAACCATAGCTCATCAGAGGAAATGAAATGCAGTTAGCAAAATGTTCAGCTGCGAATGGACGCTATTTTGCTTTTCAGCACAATTATTGAAAATAGTTTTTGAGTGGTTGTGGATAATTATATGGATAAAAATATACGAAAAGAGAAGTTGATACAACCTGGGTAGTCCATTATCGGAAGGAGTCCAATGTCATTCGGGGTTACAAATCCGGGTGGGCAGAAAATAGGCCCATGGGAGAAAGTGATGTTCCCATATAGCGAAAGCGTACTGATCCTTCTTGATATTTCGAAAAGTATACGGGGCTGTCTTATTCGTTGTTGCGTTGATTGTGTGTTATTTGCTTTGGTCCAAATGCTTTATCGGTGTTGACAGAGTATATCCGAAATTGGGTGGATATACCATTCCATTGTAATTATCCTCATGAGTAATAGAATTTGAACATTGAATTAAGTGTGCGATGAACCTCGGAATCAATAGTATAGTTATCAAAATACCAAAGATGGCAAAATAATCCAGGTATTGATATTCGGAAGAGCACGCTGGAACGGCTTGCTTGAGGTATGAGTCTAATAGAAAGATAGTTCGTTATCTTGTTTATATTGGATGAAGGAGGCTTTTTAGATTAAAGAAAGAGGAAGTGGGGTGAAGTAGAGACGGTAAAGAGGGGGAGGGGTTAAAGTTGGGCGAGCATAAAGGTCTTTAATGGAGCATTTTCGGTGGAGGAAGGGGTAATTGCGTTTTAGTATTTTTTAAAAGGGTTGAACTCTTGATTTTAAGTTCAAGTGGGAAATGGATATTCTTGTGATTTTCTATGTGGGGTGTGCGTGATAGGGGGGGGTTGCTGTTTTTGCTGTGGGGATGGGTGAGATGATGAGGTGGATATAGAGTACGTCATGGTGGGAAAATCTAAAATGTTTGGAGGGTTACTTAAATAAGTGAGTTTAAGGTTGGCTTATTTTAATTTTGAGTGTATAATTTAAAGGTGACTTGGTTAGTTGAGATAAGTCAGTTAAATACGTTTTTTGTCGTAGTTTGATCTAGTTTAAATGTTTGTTTAAATTTTATTTAATATATATATATATGTATCTGTTTGGAGGCGATCTATGGATGAGCCTGTTTAGTTGTTCGTTGAGTTGGAATTGTATATGGTGCATTCAATTACACACACACACACACACATCTATATATATATATATATATATATATATATATATATATATATATATATCATAATGCAAACACGCATATTAGAGAAGGGAACTACTTTTATAGCCGGGCGAATATGAATCCACGCGTACTCGAGTGTACAACTGCGCTCATAAACACGGCCGAGCATCAATGTAATCAAGTACAAGCATACAATTCATACTCCTCACAGCAAATATGCAACTACATAAGGGTTATGTCTAGAAAGCGATAAACGTCCGCACTCTGATACATAACATACGAATACAGAGAGCGTGTATGTACGTTTAAAGATATATATACATCAACAAATGATCGGGTTTATCTGGTGATTCTATTTCAGAGAAGGGTGTATTCACCAATTGCCAACAACGTTTTTATGGTCTAGGGAGATATAGATTGTTAGAGTGTATAGTAAACGGCCAAAGTGTGTAACTGTTAAATATCCATGCCCACATAAACACACGCATATATATATATATATATATATATATATATATACTTGTTTATTGTTATATAAATAACCTCACATTATTCATTGAACTTTTGAATAGTCAAGTCGCTGCCTGATGATATCTGTTGTTTGATTGAAACAAGTGGCTATTTGTAGCAGCGGGATGTGAGCATGTTTATATAACAATAAACAAGTATTATCAGCTCTTTTTATTGAGCACTATCTAACAAACTCGTTGAATTCATTAGTCCATTACTTTTGAATATAAAAAAAACGAGTATATATATATATATATATGCATATACACACATATACATATATACGTATATATACATACATATACATATATATATATATGTACACACATAAACAATTATACATACGCAGTATATATGCACACACACACACACACGTGCATACATACAAATACACACACTACAGCGCATAATTATATGTATATAAATTTAACATAAAACGAACGTCCACAAGCACACACATATATATATATATATACATACTCATATATAATGAAATGAAGTTAATAGAGACAAGAACAAGCACACATATATATATATATACATACACGCACACATATACACTTATATATGCATATACACACATACCCACATATATACACATATATATATATACAGCCAATCATGTATAGACACGTACAAACATATACTTACTCAAAACATGCATATGCATAAGAAACACGTAGACATACGTAAATATTAATATTGCTACAGCGCATAGAACCTCCACCCTCTCATGCGTGCATACATATACACTCATACAAACTTGAACCCATGCTCGTACATATAGGGGCAGTGTGCCGAAACTAGTTCAGGTATGGTGGCTTAGGTGGCTTTGAGCTGGCTATATTTGAATTTTTTCCTGCGTTTGCATAACGAAATAAGCTCATTTTTGGTGTTTATCGTGGCCTTAGGATATGTTATTATTGCAACTGCTTCTAAAGTGCAAAGGTTGCAGAGTTTAGGGGTGTATGAATTAGATTTTTCAATAAATCCCATTTTAGCGAGTATGGAATATTCCTATATTGGAGGTCTTTAATCAGAGTTGTTGGGGAGATGCCTCTATTGCTATTTGTATTTTCATTATTAAAGGAGCTTATATGGTTGGAAATTTTCAGTTCAATTAGATTTGCTGTTGCGCCGATATACGTGCAGGATTTTACATTTTCATTAATGGTGTTTAAGTTGTCGGAGTTTCTACTATGCGTGTGGGATGAACTTGTAGAGGGGGACGGGATGATTAGGTTCGAATCGTTTTCAGGATGGGATTCCTGGGTTACTTGGGTGTTATCATATGTATTATTTATAGGGTTGGCATAGTTGGGGGTGGTGGAGCTCTTTAATGCTGTTGGTTCAGTAGTTTATGTGTTTTGAGTACGATATTTTAGTGTTCCATCCTTTGCATTTGCTGTTGTGGTTGGGAGTTCAGTGACTGTACATGAATAGATTACGTCCTTGTGGATGCAATCGTTTCCTAAGGGGCAAGATTGTTTGTTTCGGCAATTACAATTTTGTGTGGGTGGAGTCTGTGGGGGATGGGCCTGGGATTTTCTTATTTTAGAGTTGTTTGATGCTATTATCGTTTGTGCTATGTTAGGCATAGTGGAGTAAGAGATTTTTATTGAATTTTTATTTAATATAGTGCTGTATCTATGGGGTTGTTGAAAGGATTGTTCAATTATTTCTAAAAATTCTTTGGTATATTAGTTTTTTATGCGTAATTATTGATTTATTTTTGTTGTTTTCCAGTTTATTACCTATGTATTCTATCTCATCAGTATATCCTGAATTGCGCAAGGCATTATTGTAAAAGGTTGCTGCTTGGCTAAATGTTTTCTTATTGGCTGATAGGCTTGCTATTATTTTTGAGACGGATGGTACTATAGAATTGATAATAGATCTGGGATGATTCGATTGCTTATGCACATAGAAAAGGTTCAAATTAGGCTTATGGTAAGGGGAGTATGTTTCCGAATTTAGATTTAGAGATATGTCCAAGAAATACTGTGCATTTTTTTAAAAATTAAGTTAGACTAATTATCTCCCTTACACCCTTCAAATAAATAAAGTAAAGAAAACATGACAATTATCTCTCCTTATAATTGAAAAATAAACCGTAGCGTCTTTAAATCAAAAATACGCTAACCGAAATAATTTATTGTACGGGCGTCCCCCCCCTTTTAAAATTCATCATTCAATAAGATAAAAAGCTATAGCAAACATCTAAATGAGTATTTTAACCATAGTTCCTGATTTCAAAAAGCGAAAAATTAAAAGGTAAATATCTCTATATATTTTTAAAGCAAACTTATAATGTAAATTCAAATCTATATTTTACTCTATTTATTTTATATCTCTAACCCATATTAATTTTCTTATAAATTTTAAATCCAGACCGTTTATTTAAATTTTTTCAGATTCATCTGCCTTACTTTTAATGCTAGGTTTATTTATGGTGTGTTTTAAATTCAATAAAAACCCTTCAAAATTTGCTGACGAGGAGACCTTGCTTATTAAAAAACTATATGTAATTATTGTACGTAACTTGATGTATATCACAATAAAAAGCATTGTTTTCCGAAAGGATCGTACAGATAATTGATTTTGTTGTTGTTCCTTCTTATGAAACGGATTTTTAATTTGATTATAATTTGATTTTTAAATTTTAAATTATCAATCACATTACTTAATATTGAATTAGCTCTAGGACATTTAACTATCGAGCTTATTATATATCTAAATTACAACGAGTACCTTCTCTTTCCTGTATTTTAATTAAACTAGTAATTTCACTGTTACATTAAAATACACTCAGCTCTTTAGACTATTGTTCTAAGCTCCTTTAAATTATATATATATATATATATATATATATTTCTTTACCAACAATGCTTCAAGCAAACTACTACCTACTCTTATATATATATATATATATATATATATATATATATATATATATAAGAGTAGGTAGTAGTTTTCTATTGTAATATTTATATATATGATATATATATACATATATATATGTATATATATATAGAGAGAGAGAGAGAGGGAGAGAGAAAATAAAAAGGAACAAACCGTATTATGTGTTCATCAACGTTTCGTCTTTATTTCGAGACTTCATCTGGATGAATGAGATTAAGAAACCAAAAAATATACCAGTACAAAATATTTGAAAATGTTTCACGTGCACAGTGTGACGCAGTTCTATTTCAGAGAAACGGAAAATTGATGTTGGAAATTCAAAAAGGAATATAAACTTGCGTTCATAGTTTTAAAATTAAATTAACGACTATATTACGTCACTAAAATTTCCTTCTCTTTAACAGCGCCAGCCCCCCCCCTCCTTTTTGAATTTCCAACATCAATTTTCCGTTTCTCTGAAATAGAACTGCGTCACACTGTGCACGTGAAACATTTTCAAATATTTTGTACTGGTATATTTTTTGGTTTCTTGATCTCATTAATCCAGAGGAAGTCTCGAAATAAAGACGAAACGTTGATGAACACATAATACGGTTTGTTCCTTTTTATTTTCTCTATTTTGTCGAAATACTATTTCCATTATTTTCATGTATATATACATATATATATATATATATATATATATATATATATATATATATATATATAGATGCGACTTATGATGATCCGTTTTATATTCGTTTTTTTTTCTTTTTTTACAATAATTTCTCTCGCTATACATCTATCAAATACTTGTCTTCCATTTACGTAGGATTTGCTCGAATTCTTGATATGTTTAAACAATCTTTTTGCAATAAAACATAAAATAAACGGATTATTCTGCTTCATGAACTGCTCGGCATGTTTTCGATCGACCCGACGATTTCAAAGGACCATTTTAGTCTATCGCTTTCACTTAAAATTCGCATTTCAGTCAAGATTCTGAAATAAAATTTTAGCCAACGACTAATTCCATCTAGATTATTTATCTTTCATTACGTACTACTTTGTCTTTCGCTTTTTTATGCTTATTTTTCCCGCCCACACGAAGTTTTTAGTTGCCATTTTGTTTTCAAACGCTGGCGATATGGTTGTACCAAACCATTGTTATTTTTTACACTTATTGATTTCTTTGTTTTGATCTGGGTTTAATATGCAAATTTTTTAGAATATTTTGAAATATTATTTGTATATAATATTTGTTACGTGATAAGGAATGTATTGAAGAAAGTTATTATGCGCGGAAACCAGCAAGTAGTTAAATTGGCGGATGAAAAACATGAATAAAAACGTCACCAATTAGCAAGTGCTAGCTCAACAACGAGACTTTTAGGAATAAAACGAAGAAACATTTAATAACAAAATATATTTATATCTACAATTTTATAGATATGCAAACTATGCTTTGAAAAGTTAAAGTTTGTTGAGAAGTTTTAAAGTTCCTGAATAAGAAGTAGATAACAGCGTCAGAAAGTTCGTTTCAAAGTTCTGTCGTGTGTATGCGCGTATATGTGTATGTATGTATGTGCGTATATGTGTATGTGTACATCTATGTATGGGTATGCGTATGTGTGTATGTATGTGTGCATGTGTGTATGTACGTGCGTGCGTATGTGTGTGTATGTGTGAGTATGTGCGTATATGTGTGTATACGTGTATGTGTATATGTGTATATCTATGTATGTGTATGCGTGTATATGTGTGTATGAACGTGTGTATTTGTGTATGCCTATGTGTGTATGTGTGTGCATGTATGTGTGCATATGTGATTATGTATGTATATGCGTGTGTATGTGTGTATGGTTGTATATGTGTGTATGTGTGTATATGTATGCGTGTGCATGTGTATGTGTTATGAATGTGTGCGTATGTGTGTATGTGTATGTATGTGTGTATGTGTGTGCATGTATGTGTGTATGCATGTGTATGTATGTGTATGTATGTGTGTGTCTGTGAATTTCCCTTCTATGTAACTGTGATATATCAACAAGCTTAAAGGAATTTTAGCGTGGGGGTGCATCAGACAGATATTTCTAGGATGGGCATTCTTGATGCTGAAATTTATTAATTTGTCATCTAATTTACATATGTGTTTGTGGTATGTTCAACTCCTATGTAAATTGGATGAAATCGCAGGTGTAACCACGGAAGAACCCTGATTTTAGTTGCCCAAATCATTGTTTTTATAGGAGTTTCGTATCGGCTCGTTAATCCGACACAAGATTGTTACTTTTAGAGTTTAAAACGATTTTCATTGGTTAAAAGTAGTGATAGGACGATTTTGATATTTTTCCCGATTCCGATACAATCACCGATTCCGTACTAAATTCCAAATTCTGATACAATTACTGATTTCGATTCCGATTCTTGATAAATCTCTAAATATTTAACAATATTTTTTTTCGGGGGGGGGGATCGGTATTGTAAAAACACACATGTTAAATGTGCACATAATTTCTCCAACGTAAACACTTGTGGCGGGGTAATCAAAAGCTTTATAATATGTATAATTTTACTAGCGGGGGAGGGGCACCCGGCTTAGACCAGTCGTAAAATACGCTTAAATATGATATTTTAATTTGTCCAGAGTTCATATATATTATTATAGAGTCGTGATTTCAAAAGTAAAAAAAAAAGAAAACTATTTGGCTGTCATCAGCTAGAATCGAAACCGAAACTATAGCATTCAAAGGTTGTGATGTTACCACTGCACCAACGTGACACGCATACGAAACGAGTGAAAAAAAAACAAAAACTAAGATAAATGTACAAAATGTAAATGAATTGTTTCAATTGTGAGCTTTTTTGACCCCGTAAAAACAATTTGAACCGGCTAAACATCCATAAAAGAATGGTCCGTAAAAATCCAATCATTTGGGACCTCTAGCACCGCTCTGCGACTTTTAGTTTCGGAGGAGACAGAGTTTGTTAATTTATATATAGAGAGAGAGACAGACAGATAGATAGACAGAAAGACAGACCGACAGACAGACAGACATATAGACGTTTATATATTAGATTATCATTACTACCAGCAGTAGAAGATTTCGTTTTAAAAAATCAGATTGAAACGATAATGAAAGAATCGTTTTTGGCATCGGAAAATAGGTACACATTTTTTTCCGATTCCGATACCGATTTTGATTCCCGATTCTGATTCCGATTCCAATTAATCGACCCAACGCTAGTTAAAAGTAATTAGAGTCAACAAGTTCCTGATAAAATCAACCTGCTTTAGGAAGTTACGAGAGAAGCGAATCCAGGCGAAGCAGAGGAAACAAAAATGTAGCTGCTAAGGCCATTCGCTTTTTAGTATAAGTCCGAATCGCATATCGACGCCAAGTTGCCATAAACGAAGCTAAAAAGGAAAAGAGAAGAATAGGGGGTAACTTTTATCAGCTTTATAAATTTCCAATTTCGTCTCGCACATCAATTTCTAATCTACAACACCTTCATACAAAATAGTTGCGAAAAGGAAGATTCGGAAACCAAGTAAGAGAAGAGCCATGTAGAGGTTCGCGAGAAAGAAGCGGAAAATACTGTGGACCGTCGGAGGGCTTATTTAATATCACGCTATATTTACTTATTCATTTAGTAATGAAGCAACTTTGAACCTGGTCAGTACAAAGTGGGTGACCATTTGGGACTTCCAGGTGCTGTATGTGCTCTCCGCTTATCTCAGCATTTGTTTCCAGTCGTCCTGGGCTTCTCCTTGCCACTGGACTCAAATAGTGCTGATTCGGGAGAAGAGTGTGGTTGGGGAATGCGCAATCCTTGCCTCACAGGGGTATCCCTTGTCTTTCGAGACTGAACGAAGGCATCAAAATATACTTATTAATAGCATTAGCAAGGAGACCCGACGTTTCCCGGGATTGAATGATGATCAACGAATGTTTCACACTCCCATATTTTTATTGTCATCGAAATCGATGAAGTCGCCCATTTTGTAATCAAATTGATTGATTGCCTGCTCTAGTTGGGTACCCATCGCTGTGCAAGTCGAGGAAGTTGCAGTGACTTAATATACAATACATTGCAGTCTATATTGAAGCGTAGACTGCAATGTATTGTGGACCAAGTCATATTATAGTTTAAAATGTAAAAATCAAGTATCATATTTCAATCGTGCTTTAAACAGAAACATTCATTTCAAACGCGCCTCTGTCATATAACACGACGGTTATATCCCACAGGATTAGTGGATCTCTTGACAAAGGCTTCCTTTCTAGGGCAATTGCTCTTGACATATCAAAGGCCTTCGACAAGGTATGGCATAAGGGTCCACTTCACAAGATTTCCAGCTACGGTATAACTGGAAATGTTTTCTCAATCATTAAATCATTTCTCTCCGATAGGCTCATAAAAGTAGTGGTAGATGGACAAAAATCGGAGGCCTGCAATATAAATGCTGGAATCCCTCAGGGGTCAATCCTGGGCCCAACTCTCTTCCTGATCTACATCAATGATCTCCCTAAACACATACTTAAATCATTCGTTGACATCTATGCTGATGACACGACCATCTACGGCAGCACATCAAAGGCTGTAAATGACAAAGTTCTCTCTGATTCTCTCTCCTCTGATCTCGAGCGCGTGGTTCAGTGGGGGAAGATGTGGCTGGTTACCTTTAATGCATTCAAAACCAAACTCCTATCCTTACATCATCAACGCTCTGATCCGCAGCTGACATCAATTGTGATGGATGGCTCTCGTCTGGGTGAGGCCCTGTGTTTTGACAAGCTTCTGGGTTTGACCTTTACTCCTGATCTGAAATGGAACACGTACATCAAGTCTGTTGCCAAGGTCGCTGGAAAGATGGTGGGATCCTTCTACCGCTCCAGAAGATATCTCACTACTGATGCAATTCTCTATCTATATAAAAGCCAAGTACGTCCAATGATGGAATACTGTTGCCATATCTGGGCAGGAGCTGCTAAAAACAGCCTATCCTGCCTTGACAGAGTACAAAATAGTCTTCGTAGCTTAGTGGGGGATGCCCTTTTCTCTACCCTGCAACCTCTCTCCCACAAAAGAGACGTTGCGAGCCTATCCTTGTTTTATCGTTATTTCCATGGCAGGTGCTCGTCTGAACTCCAATCTCTGGTCCCCCCTCGCCAATCTTTCACGAAAAACACCCGTCTAGCTGAATCCACTGTCAAAAGTTTCCCCCATTCTTTATCTGTGCCTAAATCAAAACGCGGATTCCATGAACAAAGCTTCTTTCTTAGAACTGCACGCCTGTGGAACTCTGTTCCGTCTGCCTGCTTCCCACCGGACTACAACTGGGATGTGTTCAAGTCCAACGTTAACAAATTCCTAATGAACCGCCCCCTTAAGTAAACACTTCATCAAATCTCCACACTAACGTAATGTACTTGCAATAACCCTTATCCCTGAGTGGCTTTTGGGCCTTGGTAATGGTGATCACTGTGTAAAAAAAAAAAAAAAACCTAATGTTAAATTTATATGCCGGGTCTTTCGGCTTGTATTGTAATAAAACTTCTCAAGTACATTTGGGATGTTTTGGGGGGTTTTTTGGGGGGGTATTTTTTTACAATAGAATCACCACTTATCAAGGCCCGGAGGCCACTCGAGGATAAGGTTAAAGAGTGTACAGTTGTTAAAAGGACAATATTATAGTAATCGTTAGAAGTGTAAATTTAGTAAAATTGGATTACTTAAAGAAAACGGCTTATCAAGAACTTGTTCACATTGGACTTGAAGACGGACATATTGTAGCCAGCTGGAAAGCAGGTAAACGGAAGAGAGTTCCGCAGGTGTGCTGTTCTAAGAAAGAAGCTCTGTTCATGAAATCTACGTTTCGGTTTGGGCACAGATAAAGAATGGGGGAAATTATTGATGGTGTTTTCAGCCAAACGAGTGTTTCGTGTGAATGTTTGGCGAGGGGTGGGGGCATAGATTGAAGCTCAGACGAACACTTGCTTTGAAAATAACGATAAAACAGTGACAGGCTCGCAACGCCTCTTCTGTGAGAAAGAGGTTGCAGGGAAGAGAAAAATGAATCCCCACTAGGCTACGAAGTCTATTTTGAACTCTGTCAAGGCAGGATAAGGTCTTTCTAGCAGCTCCTGTCCAGATGTGACAGCAACACTCCATCCTTGGACGTAGCTGGCTCTTATATTGGTAGAGAATAGCATCAGCAAGTAGATATCAACTGGATCGATAAAAGGATCCAACAATTTTTCCAGCGACCTTGGCAACAGATTTGATGTACGTATTCCATTTCAGATCTGGAGCAAAGGTCAAGCCCAGGAGCTTGTCAAAACATGGAATCTCCCCAAGATGAGAACCATTCATTTCAATTGATGCCAGATGCGGATCAGAACGTTGATGATGTAAAGATAGAAGCTTATTTTTAGATACATTAAAAGTAACCAGCCACCTTTTCCCCCATTGTACCATATTCTCAAAAATGATTTCTTGGCACAATGAAAAGTAGTCTATCTGCAACATATATAACAGAGTTGGACTGTATAAGTTTTTTTAGTTATTTCGAGGCGAAAATAAATTAACTCTGTTATATATGCTGCAGACAGACTACTTTTCATTGTGTCAAAAAAATCACTTTTTCAGTGTTGTTCTATGAAGATATATACTTAAATATTTGAAGAAATGTGAGAGGTGTACTCACTTTTGTGATACACTGAATACTTTTTGAACTACTTTGTTGTTTGTCGTATAACATGTCTCTCGCTTCTTTTTCGCATGTAATTAAAAACATTTTACACCAAACTACAAACTTTTTTAATGAAAATATTTCTCCGAAACAGACCCATCCCAAATATTCATCGCCCAAACTAAAACACCCAAAATGAATACTAGTGTTGGGACGATTAATCGGAATCGGAACCGGGAATCCGAAAAATCGAAAGATTTGGGGGTATCGGAATCGGTATAGGAATAAGAAAGATTGATGCCTATTTTCCGATGCCAAAAACGATTCTTTTAAATGTTTTTTTCTAGCTTATTTTGTTTAAAGTAAAATTTTCCATTGCTGTTAATAATGAAAAAAATAATAAAGATTTATTGATTTTATAATACAAGTAAAGCTACAATCGATAGATCAATCTGCGCAAATGTAATTTTACGTTTACGAAAATATCTACATATTTAACATGTGTTTTTTACGAAGATCGGGGAAAAATAACAATCTTATAGTTACATAATTAGAGATTTATAAAGGATCAGAATCGGTATCGGTAATTGTATCGGAATCGGGAATTCAGCATGGAATCAGTAATTGTATCGGAATCGGGAAAAATATTGGAATCGTCGCATCACTAATAAATACCCTTAAAACTGGTGATACCTAAAAAAATCGACTAAAACAAGTAAAACTAAAAGTGGCGTGTGGGATCGATGAGGCAGATTCTGACCTTCGAAAAGACCATTCTGAATAACGGTAACGTATTTGGCTGTAGCTAAGAACCACACATTTAATATAAATTGGGTATAAATGTTATGTTTTAGTGAAGGACAAAAACGAAAATACACAGGACGGTACGATAAAATTATTGCATTAGAAAAGGCGACATGATTCCATTTCTGTTTGATGAAAACCAGTTTTCCTTTTTGTTGGAGACCATCTACTAGTTGGCCAGTTGTGTACAAATCCCAAGAACGATAGGAGTCTTCTATTATGTTTGAAAGCGACACAATGTTCAATGAGTGAGATCGGAGATGCGCCGCTGTACAACCCATGCTCTCTACTGATCCAAGTTATGACCGCAAAATCATTATCGGCACCCTCAAAATGCATTGCTGGATTGCCACGAATAATAGGGACGTGCTGAGGATTATGAAAACAAAGCTTTCGGCCATAGTTATGGTCTTTTGTGTGTTTTCAAGTGATGGCCACATGATGCGACCTCACATCTTCGAAGTCGGCTTGAAAGTGAACACTAAAGTATACTTGGATGGTCTGACGAGTGTGGTGATCCCCTCGTGCAATCAGGTGGCCACTGACAGACCCTGGTTGTGGCAGCAGTACCTAGCGCCGACCCACAAGCCCAAACAGATCCAGGCTTTTCTTCAGAAAGATGCTACAACTTTGTACCCTTCACTCACTGCCCCCCTCCTCCCCTGACTTGAACCCGTTGGTCTACTTCGTTTGGTCACATTGAAAATATCACCAACATGACCTCGAACAACACTAAAGCCAGCCTGATCGCCACCATTCGCCGAGTATTCGCCGAGTATTCGCCGAGTATTCGCCGAGTATTCGCCGAGCCCCTTGCCGGCGCTTGTGGAAAAAGCATGCTCTCAGTTCCGGACCCGTATCGAGGCAGTGATTAAGGCTGAAGGCGGCTACATTGTATCGATGTCAGTTCTTCTACATAATCAAGTTATCTGAATTGTTATTTTCTTTAGGGAGACAATTTTATCGTTCCACCCTGTATACGACATGTATGTAAAAATAAAATAAACGCAACATTGAAAGAATTGACGGGTCACCAGTTAGCAAGTGCTTACTAAAATATAAACAGAATTTTATAAATAAAAATAAATTAAAATAAAACATATTTTATAATTTTGTGAGCCTATAAGTGTATGTTTAATTAGTAAATATTAATTTATTAGATTTTATGTTTTGCAAAGAAATTTGAGTAAACAGCTACTAGTTAATATGTCCATAGTGCGATGCACACAATTTACGACCTAATCATCAGCTACGGATTGACACCTTCCGATCAGTTCTGTAATCAGCCAAGAGAACAAACATAAAAATGGGCTCATTTTAGAAAGATTTCACTATTATTGACCGAGATAAAAACATGATTTACTGCAGTTTACATCATTTATTTAAAAAATATATATATATAAAAATATATGTAAGTAATATATGTGAATATTTGGCAGCGTAATACTGCGTATGTGTGTTGGTTTATCTTGCACGTGTAAATAGTTGTTCGTTTCTGTTCGTCTGGCTATTACTAGTATGTAATAATTTAGGCGCGAGAAAAAGACTTGAATGTGAACAATTGAAGATTTCTTTGCGACTTGCCACTCAAGGTTTTAAACGTTCTGGCGGTACTTTTGGGGGCGCGGACGGCATGTAGTATCTGGGAAAATCTCATTTGGTCATTGTTCTAAGTTTGCAAAAACTAGAGTTAACACGTTCCTGTTAAAACTTACTTTCTTTTAGGAGTGACAAAGACAGTAAATCCAAATGAATCGGGGAAAAAGAGGGTAAGTTATTTAACCCATTTGCTTTTTAGTGTTCGTCGAAATCGCTTCACAGTTGACATTACAAACTGTGATTTAATACACGCCACCACAGTTGTTTTCTTGGATCAGGTTTCACAGGCCGCAGACGCACGTATCTTAACAGCAGCAACCATATGCAAATGACCAAGCCGGTTGTGCGATGGGACAACAAATATCAAAAGGGTATCTGTGTTCAGAGAAGCAGGTAGTCGAGATGTAGTCGAGAGTATTCAAGACATGAGAGCAGAAATAGACGTGTGACACACGTGGCCTGCAAGCGATATGCAAAGACGTGCCCTAAATATGGCTGTACAGAAGTAGAGTACCACGTGTTCGACAGAACAATTTTGTAAAGCACAATGGAGTATGAGAATACTTTTGAACAAGAGACGAGTGTTATTTTTGAAGTGTCTGTAAATAAATGTTTGTTATTTCAATTATAAAAAAAGATATTGAATTCTTTCATTGTTTTTGTTTCTTGTGACTGTCTGCATACGACGTATGGGTCCCGAGTGTTGACATGTAGCGACTACGTTATACAGGGCAGAAGCCTATATTTATTTTTCCTTGATCAGAGTTAGATAGAAAGCCAAACAGAAATCTAGTTTCCCCAAGAGATTTGAACAAATTACAAGAAATGGCTCATTCTAGAAGGATTTCCCCTTCAGTAACCGAGCTAAAAAAAACATGAGTTACTGCACTTTGGATCATTTATTTGAAAAAAAAACTAAACATGATACTTTTTTTTATATAGCAATCACCCCAGACAATGTATAAATTAATTCAATGTAAGGAACTAAAAAATATTACGTCAAAGTACGAATCTAACCAACAATAAATGGTTAACACAAAGATTCCAACTCAGGAAGCAATAATTCTTCTCTCTTTATCATCGCATTAAAGCAGCAAAAAAATGAAACTAAGAGTTACGAGACCGCCGGAAATAAACTGAAAGTCTATTTTTACTCTCCTGTAGTAAAGCACAAAAGTTACCGGTTCCATACTTATTTTCGTATTCTCTATTTTATGGGTGTGATTTCGTATGTGTCAACAAAATATGACAGATATTTTACATATACGAAACTACAGCCATAAAGCAGAGAGTAACTCAAAGAATACGAAAATTACTACGGAGCCAGTAATTCTTCTCTTTCCTTTTCCAAACAACAAACAACATGCCTGAGGACGGTCGAAGGCCAAGCAGACTGAAACGTTGCACAAGACGTTATTAATTAAAAACTTTAAATGAAACACAAATTTGTGAAAAATGCGAGCTAAGTTTGAGTTTCGTGTTTCTTCATGTTATAATATTATCAAATGATGAAAATGACTATCACACCCTTTACTAGAATGATTGCAGTCACCAAAATACCACATTCGTTACGATACACTCGTTTACACGCGTGTTAACATATAGACACTTGGAACCCAACACATTATAAATTCAGTCGCAAGTCAAGAAATAACTCGACCCACTTTTTCCATTCAAACATTTGTTTCCACGTACTTTCCCAACTAAAACGTTATTCTCAATCTGTGCATACGCTCTTCATTTTATATCTTTTACTTTTATTCCTCGCCGTGACGTCACTTCGTACTCGGCTCGGCATTTGCATACGGCCGTCATACACGCGCGTCCATGCTTGTTTACACGTTTACTCTAGGTGTCCCCCAACTTAACACGTCTTCAGATTTATTTGAAATGAGATTTTTTCTTATTAATTCAGTTTACGACCTACCTTCCGGAAACTCTGAGTCGTTTTCTACCATCATTTTACAAAAGCAGCCGGAAAATGCCGATGCGATTAGCTAATTAGCTGTCAGAAGACAACATCTTTCAATCCAAGCGTAAAATTCATTAACTCAAGACTTTTTTAAACCGGAGATAATATTCAACTCTTTTTGTCAACATAAAGTCGTCTATTTTTTATCTAAGTTAAGAATGGATTTCTAAATAGAAACAACGCAACGTTTTGAATTAATCGTCTGACAGTCTTTACGTCGACATCTCCCGGTTGATTACGTAACTAGCCGGAAGGTGTCGACATGTTGCTGGCGATTGGATCGTAAATTGGATTATCAATTTTGATATAAATTAATACAACACTTGCTCATAGACAAACAAAAAAGTTTTTAATAACAAGAAGAGCTTCTTTATACAAAATTTACTTTGCGACTTTTGCTTCTCTTCATCGCCGCTGTACAAATAAGCTTTTCATGCAGGAAAGACATAAGGAGAAGTTTGCTGAGAGCTTTCTAAAGGTTTTACTTTGTAGAGAATTCATTCGGAGGGAGAGATGTTTATATTGTTCTCTTTATATTTTATTGACGCACTTTTACGAAATGCGTGCCACATTATATGCATTTTTATGAGCGAAGTTTTTGTAATCAAACAACTTGTTAAATCAACAAAGTTTTATTTATTTTACATATGATAATCTGACAAGCGAGAGAATTCTCTCTCAGTCTTTGTTTGGACTTATATTTATATTTAAATTCTTTTTGGTTGGAATTAATATTCAGTTTTTATCACATTATTCTTCTAGTATAGGGTGGTGATGTGTGGACGGCAGAAATGTGTCGCTGGCTTCTCTCTCGTATCTGTCTGTCTGTCTGTCTGTCTCTCTATATAAAATAAATATAAAGATAAGTAATAACAGATATATATATATATATATCTGTTATTACTTATCTTTATATTTATTTTGATAGTCTTCTTTAATTGTATGATGTTTTGGACTTTTAGCAATTTCAATCCAGTATTTAATATTTCTCTCATGGTATTCTGATCCTGATTCTTCGATCAGAATGTAGGCTTGACGCTATTGCCAGTACTTTGATTTATATCTGGTTTTGATCTTCAATATCTTTCGGCGTTGTAATTCATCTATGCAACAGTCTGATGTTCTCTTTGCTAATTATTTAATTATTTCGTTAACTGAAATGAGAGACACACGGACAGACATCGAGGTAACATTTCGCACTTAGAGATTATCAAAGTTTTCTACATTGTTGGGCAATTGCAGACAAGCATTTTTCAGTATCTCACAATTGGCTTCCACTGGCAGACTGATGTTAAATCTTGGTTTTCTCCCAGCTCTAAAACGTAACTTCGTTCGTCACTTCAAACCAATCGTGCAATGGCGATGTGCAAGAGCGAATTTGTTAGCGTCAACAGGCCTTCGGGTCAAAATCACAGTGTGGCATACTAATTTTGATTTTTATTCCTATCCAGAGCGCCCTTTTTGGGGGGGCTGGATTTTCCCCACACTTAAACCGGACCTTGACAGACGTGATCGATTTCTTTTTAGTTATCTTAAAACACAACAATCCTCTAGTGAACAGAGACGTGCTTATCTGCGCATGCTCATACGCTTGCGCAAAACACTATGTTACAATACGTTGTTTATTTCTACCCGTATTACTTGCTACCGCTTGCCTTAATTTTGTTACATACCTTTGGAAACCATTCTGTTTTGCAGATTCGGGTAATTATGTCATGCACTAAATCTGATCCTTGTCAAAATCAACACAAGCAAACTTAATCTCCAGAAACGTAGGGTCCTTAATATAATACACTAAGAGAGTGGGGTTGGCTCCGACCAGGCGTTACCTTACCTAAAATTGTTTCATGTTCACGAAGCTTTTCATATTCTGCTGCGTCTTTATGTCATTAAGGTGGTAATCAATCGTGCAATTGCGATGCGTAAGAGCGAATTTGTAGGCGTCAACATATTTCAGACAGAGGGATTGTATTCTTTTTAGTTATCTGCAAAAACCACAGTCCTCTAATAAACAGAGACGTGCTTATCTGCGCATGCTCGCACGCGTGCGCAAAACACTATGTTACTAAGCATTTACTTTTTTGTTTTAATAATCGCAATGGATGTGTTCAGAAATGCGAACCATTGCGTGCCGGGAAGCATGTTTCGAAGTTGCTCGTTATAATTCCATTCTAACATGTACTGATTACGAATAAGACAAAGAGTGAAGATATCTTGAAAAACTGATTAAGAAACTGCGGGATTAGTTTTTTTTTGTCTTAGTTTTCTTTTCCAACGTTTTCTAACTCTACTGTTAGTGTCACTGTTCATTTGCTTGTCTGTCTATAAATTTTACAGAAGTTGCATTCATCTTTTTATAATTCGACGAATGTCAATTCGTTCATCTAGCCAAGGCTGCGCAATTTCGCGTCCGATTTCGATATTGGCAATAATCTCCCCCCCATCTCTATCTATCTATCTATCTATCTATCTATCTATATATATATATATACTCCTATAAGTTTTTGTCTGGGTGTATTGCTATTCATACTAAACCCTTTTTTGTATTCAAAATTAAAATAAAACTTTGGATCGTTGAATTGTATTCATCTGCAAAAGATCTAGCTAATTTGCATATTCTTGTAAACATTCATTTTTAATTAATTCCCTATTAGTTTGTTTTTTCGGTTTTCTTATGGGATGATCGATTCGTTCATCTTGCCTTGGCTGCACAATTTTATGTCTGATTTCAATATTGGCAATAGTCTTTATTTACTCTCATATCTATCTATCTATCTATCTATCTATCTGTCTGTCTATATATATATATATATATATATATATATATATATATATATATATATATTGTGTGTGTATTGATATTCATATTAAAAACCCTTTTTCCTATTAATTGGTATTTATTTGCTTCTCCACGACAGAAAAAATGTGACACAAGGTATTTTTAATGTGTGGGAAAACCAGCTCCTCAAAAGAAGGGCGGAAGGGACACTCTGGTAGGTATCAAAAATCATAATTGTGTCAGTATAGAGGGTTTAATTTCCATTGTCCAAGAAAAATTAACTAAAGAGTAGCATCAGAACAGATAATACACTTTGATCTTGGCCAGAATCTTTTTCTTAATTTATTTTAAAAGAAAAGACGACTTTGTTATATATGGATCGTCGAATGGCATTCATCTGCAAAAGATCTAGCTAATTTTCACATTCTTGTCAATATTCATTTTAATTAATTCCCTATTAGGTTTTTTTCGGGTTTTTTAAAGGATGGTCATATTTAGTAAAGTATTACGTGAAATTATATTCATGCAGATATCCTATATGATTTACACTTGCATAATATTTGCGTAAAAAGGTTACAGTATACACAAACCTCTTTCTCTATATATTTATAGATTCGTATATATATATATTTGTTTAAAAACTTTTACCTACCAAACTCCTCTGTCAGTTTTTGATCAACAGACATAAAACTTAATATATAGGGTATTCGAACCTATGCGAAACTGTATATTTGAGTTTAAGCCGGTGAAAATCGGTGCAAAAGTGTGAAAATTAAAAATCGAATTTGCCAGGTGAAGGTCGAACGACGGAATTACGAATATGCATGTGCAGTGTCATAGCTATTGGTTCATCTTTTGATGTTCGCGGCAAACATGTCTTCCTAGCTCAGGCAATAACGTCAAAAAAAGAAGTAAATCATAAGCGAAACGTTTTGGTTTCGATTCTTCGCAGTGGCGCACTAGCCATTTTTTACATCATTACTATATATTGGCTTCAATATAATAGAATAATGAATAAGCTATAGTTATTTACATATAGCACTGCTGCGCTATATGACAACTCATCAGTGCGGCTAGAACAGAAACTACCTCAGCAAGGATGGAAACTCAGCCACCCAAATGACAGTTAAAGCTCCTAACCATTGTGCTATTCGGCTGCTGCTAAGCAGGTAGTGAATTAACAATGATTTTGACATTGTCCAAATTCCTAAGACCCATTTGTTTACACAAAGATTACCGCTTAATACGCAAATGCCAGTTTGTATATCACTTTCCAATGTGCTCAACCCAATATAGGAACACACACACACACACACACACACACACACACATATATATATATATATATATATATATATATATATATATATATATATATATATATAATAGCAATAGTACCCGTCGTTGACTGGGTTCAAAAACAGCCTACAGAAAATGGACTCTGATTTATGAAAGTATGATAGGTTATGAAAAGGAAGGGTTTTAAAGAGATAGCTTCGAATTTGGAGGTATCAAAACCAAAGCAAAATATGATGAAAGTAAAAATAAAATAGATAACCCCCATAATTTTTTTATACCATACCTGTTCACACTGAAACACTTATCACAATATTCTGTGGATCTATATTAAAAAACCTTCTTAAACTTTGTGACATATTTCCATTCTATGGAGGTCAGGCGCGAACGAACACCCAATAATTTTATTATACCATATTTCTTCTAATTGAAACATAATTATCAAAGTACACTTACGCAGATAGATATGAAAAGTCTTTATTAAAGTTTGTGCCTATCTCCATTCTATGGAGGCCAGGCGCGAACGCAGACCCACAATTTTATTATACTATCCGTATTTAAGTTAAAACATACTTATCAAAGTATTTTTTATATACATCTATATCAAAAACACTTGTAAGCGGTTTTTTTTTTCATTTTTAAATTTTTTATTTCCATACTTTGTGCACCAGGTGCGAACGCAGACCCCACAATTTTAAGGAACCACCGTTCTGCCAGATCAAACATACCCATTCCTGTGTCTCGATACATCTTCTATCATTATATGTAATCAGTTTTTTTAAATAGTCAATCATATAGGAGCCTATTTGTGACCAGACACACACACACGCACACACACACACACACACACACACACACACACACGCGCGCAGACATTCAGCTTTATATTATGTATATCAATAATATAAAACTGAACATCTGTGGGTAAAAAAAAAAATACTTAGACCAGTGAGCGAAGTAGGAGAATAAGTAAGTCACCATGGATTCTACCAACCTGGTGTGTCAGATGACAAAATATAATAATATTTAAATGGATTTACAGCCCCAAGTTGCTAATTTAATTTTTAATAATAACTGGATTAATTGCTGAGTTGTTTTATTGATTTGAAGAGGGTGTTACTTATTTCACCGTTAATACTGCTACGACTGAATACAAGAATGCTCGCCATTATGGAGAAAAAGCTCATTCTTAGATGAGCTATATACTTTATTTATATTTCTGACCCGGTTAAGAAGAAAGCAAACTATATTCGCATGTTAGATTTGGATCCTTCATTTATATTGTAACAATTCTCCCTATTTAACTATACATTAAATTTAATCCGATGATCCTTATTCCTGTAAAAAGATTATGCCTCAGTTACATTTAAGGCGTGATAGCAGAAATCTATTTCTATGAAGGCATCAAGTCTTTTATTCAAAATTTCCTCTTTGGAATTCACAATGTAGAAGGCTTCCAATAAACATAGACTGCACCTTTTTGATTTCCCGGGGCTGTACTTCCTCCCCCTGTCCAATACTGACCATTTTAATTCAAAATTTTCATTATTTCTGTTAAGTTCCCATATCCAGTCACCTAATGCAGTGGTATTTTTCTTTTTGGTTTTATGTCTAATGCTTATTTTTGTACCCACCCCCTGCTATTGTTTTCGCCATCTCTATTACTTTCTATCCCAGGTTCCTTTTTAAATGATACTATGTGGTTTCTGTATCTGTCCTTAAACACTGTTCTCGTGGCTCCCAGATATATCTCCTTAGTGTTGTCGGTTTTTATCTTGCATTTATACACTATTTCCGAGGTTAGACATTTCCCATCCAACGGACAATTTTCAGGTATTCTTCAATTACATTTTCTGTTTGGTATATTTTCGTTTGATGCTATTGTTCCTTATTTTGCTGATCTTTCTATTGTTGGAGCTAGTTAGGTAAGTTTCTGGGCGTTGAGAAAGATAATTTTACAGAGTTTCTATTTATTATTTTACTTAGTTTATTATCTGGGGGAAAGTTTTCGTCTATTATTCTATAGAATTCCTTAGGTATATTATTTTTGATGTGCTCGCTGAATGGTGGATTAAACCAAACCTGTCTCTTGCGTCTATTTCTCTGATTAATGGTACCACCCTCATGTTTCCCTGTTTTTCTGTTATTATTTCCCCCTCCGTTTCTATTCTTATGATCATTTTCCTTATTGGTCTTGGGTTTTTTCTAGCTCTCATTGGCATGTTGTACGAGATTACACAGTTAGGTTTGTAGTTACTATTATTGTTACTGTTATATTCAATTTTTCCGTTGTATCCTCATCTATCAAGGACCTCATTGTAGTATTCTTTGTTTTTTTTTTTTCAAAAAGATTCTCATTCCTGGAAAGTTCTGAAACTCTTTTAGAAATGTTGGGGATCAGTGCTTTCTTCATGCATTTCGGATGGTTTGATCGGTAATCTATGTAGAAAGTATTTGGTTAGGGTTAGGGTTAGGGTTCGTATGTGCTATTGTTAAGGTTGAGGGTTACGTCCAGAAAATTAACTATCTTGCAATTGCTGTCCATTGTTATTTCTAATCCAAATTCCTTAAAAAAATTTCTGATGTTTTTTCTTGATTTTTCCGTAATACGGTCGCAAGAATTAACTACGAAAAGTGCGTCGTCCCTGTAAAGTCCCCCCCATTTAAACCTGAAATGTTCTTGTCTACCTCCCTTAGTAAGTAGAGACCAACCAAGTCAGTGACCTACGAGGAGTTTGTGGCATCCATTGTAATGTCAAAATGGCCCTCTCTATCTTTTCTGGTTCACAATTCACCGTTATATCTGATTAAGGTTTTTCTGGCTATTTTTTATAATTTCAATTTCCAACTTAATTAAGTCAGTTTCATCTTCTGCTAGTTTAAGTGCCTTTTTAAATAGTGCAGGGGAAGTGAAGGTGTAGTACGCATCTATGTCGAACATGATAAATGTGCTTTTTAGGTTTTTAGGGATCTTGTAAAACCATCTGATTACCCTGAAGAGAACCTCTATTTTGTCTTGAATGTTCATTTTCTCACACATTTTTAATGCTAACAGGTTTATTCTAAATAGATCCTCTTCAGTAGCTTTATTGTATTTATTATAAAGTTCAGTTAGAATGAGATTATTATGAGTTTGAAAATTCATACTGTAAATATTCATGGTTTTATCTGCTGGGAACATAAGGTTAGAGTTGTCCATTTTTTTTTTGAAGGTCTTATTAATGTTTTTTAGCTTAGGGTTTCAATATTCATGCTTTTTAAACTTTATATATATATATATATATATATATATATATATATATATATATATATATAGAGAGAGAGAGAGAGAGAGAGAGAGAGAGAGAGAGAGAGAGAGAAAGAGAGAGAAAAGAGAACGAGAAGGAGAGAGAGAATTTTCAGAATGTGAGAGATTATATATATAATTATTTCCACAGCCTAAAGAACGTTCTTTGGGCTGTGGATATAATTATATATATATATATATATATATATATATATATATATATATATATATATATATATATATATATATATATATATATATACAGGGTGGTCAAAAAGTCAGGTAACATTTGAAAGAAAAACGATATTAGCAATACACGTATATTTAAGTACCATATATTGAAATATAAAATTAAACAAACATGAAATATGTTTATTTTGTTAAACAAATAATATTAAACGAATAGAGATTATAATGGATCATATTGTTTTTTCTACCTTTAACATGTTACCTGACTTTTTGACCACCCTGTATATATATATTAAATAAAAATTACAATTAAATTCACCAAAATGATCCAAAATGGTAAAACTAAAGTATATCATAAATATTAAAGAATTAATATTTATAAAATAATCTCAACAAGATATAAAAGCTCGATAAAACCAGATAGAGCTTATAATGAGAACAAATAGTTAATAAAACATGTTAAAACACTTTGAAAAAGAGTACAAAACATCTTTAATCTTAAAAGGAAACACTTAATAAGTGGATAGTCCTTAATCCGCGGAGTTTCCTTCTCATCAGAAGGTAGGAATTAGCAAAATGCGGGATCGGATTTTGCATGCAATATATTTGATGAAACTGCAAGTAAGTCAAATATCTTACTTGATAACAAAAAGTGAATCATAGGGAATATGGTGAAGAAAACGGTGAATTCACGTGAATGGATAGTCTGGTGAAAGGTAAAGTATCCAATGACGGTAAAATCCAAAAATGTAAATCCAAGAAAGTTAATTAAATTTCCATTGGCACAAGTATGGTCCGAAATAATCTAAAAGGCGGAAATCCGTGGAATAATTCATAAATATGTACAAGGAAAAGGGGGAAAAATTCCAATAAAAATAAAATAAAAATAAGATATGCGTTTAACACGGCTGTCGGGAAAAAAGTGTCAAAGTTGAGCGATTTGACCTTTGAGAACTCTACCAAACTTCTCCAAAATTTTTGGGTATAAACAATTGAAATTTTAGATATAGGTTCCTTGGACATGGATGTAACTTAATAACTTGAGGTGAGCCCAAAACAATAAATGTTAAGGGGTCATAATAGGACTCAAAGTTTAAAAAATTAACTGTTTTTTTTTTGTTTGTTTTTTTTTCTCAGCATATACCTCCAAACACCCGGGCAACGCCGGGCACCCATGCTAATATATATATATATTAAAAAAATAAAATGACCGTTTTTTTGTTGCTCAACATACACCTCCAAACACCCGGGCAACGCCGGGCACCCATGCTAGTATATCTATACTCCTATAAAATCGTTTTTCTTTTATGTGTATTGATATTCATATTAAACCCCCTCTTTTCAACTAATTTAAAAAGAAAATACAATTTTCTTATATATAGGTTTTGGAATTGCATTCACTAGCAAAAGATCTAGCTAATTCGCATATTCTTTTAAATATTAATTTTAATTTATTCCCTATTAGTTGCTTCGATTTTCTTCTGGGATGATCATCTTTAGTTAACGATTACGTGTAATTATATTCATGCAGATATTGTACATGATTTATACTTGCATAATATTTGCGTAAAACGTTTATAGTAAACACAAAATTGTTTCCCTATATATTTATGTATACGTATATATTTTTTTAAAACAAAATTTGCCTATCAAACTCCTAGAGTTTTTCATTTACAGACATGAAACCTCATATATAAGGTATTTGAACCCATGCAAAACTTTATATTTGTGTTTTAATCCGGAAAAATCGGTGCAAAAGTGTGAAATTAAAAAAAAAATGAAATTTGCCAGGTGAAGGTCGAATGCCGGCATTACGAATGCATAACGTAGTAGCTATTGATTCATGTTTTAATTTTTAGCCTTGAAGGAAACATGTTTTCATAGCTCAGTCATTGACAACAGAGGCAAAATAAATGGTGAACTGAACGTTTTGGTTTCGATTCTCGGTGGTGGCGCATGAGTCTTTTTTTTAATACTGCTTAAATCATTATGATATATTGCATCTATCTCTCTATCAATCGATCTATCTATTCATTTATCTATAAAAGTGAAAATGTCTGTCTGTCTTTTCTCTATGGTAGTTAAGAAAGCCTATTATACAGAAAGGCATTACTTTACATATTCACACTTTTTAATATATACATATGCACATATAGTTATGAACAGTACATAAGACCCGATAAAAACCGGGCGGAACTGCTAGTATATATATATATATATATATATATATATATATATATATATATATATATATATATATATATATAACATGAATGTGTCTCTGTGTGCGCGTGTATGTCTGTGTACATTTCCCTACCAAATAACTCCGTCAACTTTCAGTCTACAGACTCGAAATTTGATATACAGGGTAGTGAGATTTGGGAAAATCTTTGTAATCCGTTTTCAGTAAAAAAAATGGCTATTAAGGGGTCAAAGTTCAACACTTTGACTTTTGAGAACTATACTAAACTCCTCCGACAATTTTGGGTCTAAACACTTGGAATTTTAGATAAAGGTTCTTTGGACATGGATATAACTTAATAACTGCAGTTGAGCCCAAAACAATAAATGTTAAGGGGTCATCATAGGCGTCAATTTTTTAAAAAATGACCTCTGCGGTCTCTACCAAATTACTCAGACAATTTCTGGTCTAAACATTTGAAACTTTACATAAAAGGTATTCAGAGATAGGGTAAGCTTTTTAATCGGTTTGGGTCGAAAATTTGAGCTACCAATATATAAATTTATGTATGTATGTTTGCCTAAAGCTTTCGACAGCGGCGACGGATTTTCACAAAATCAGTATCGTTTTGAAGTTCGACCCTTCAGAAGACGAATACCGAAAAATTGTTTAAAAACATTAATTTCTTCATCTTCAACTGGGCACTTTTCTACGCTTTTTTCGCCGATTTTTTTAAAGTCATTCCCTCTTTCCGATTGTCTAGCCTTAATTTAAACCTATGTCACTTCCGGTTTGGTGGTACGGGATCGAGTCTGCCTTCCTACGACCATATTTTTTTTTTTTGCTCAGTACACACCTCCGAACATCCTGGCAGTATATATATATATATATATATATATATATATATATATATATATACTTCATCCCTTTAAATTCTCCAGTTACGTTGCATTTGCCTGGAGTAAAGCTGATGGCCTAAGAAATAAAGGGTGACGTAGGGGGTTCAGATCTCTCGATCAGCAGTAATTATCACTAACTACACTGATAATTACATAAGCATGAAACATTAGTGTTTGTAGTCATAAAAATAATTGTAAATATTGTTAAAATCATTATATATATATATATATATATATATATATATATATATATATATATAATAACGAAAATATACCGTTTGCACCTCCTCGTCCCCTTCCCAACATAGTCCTTCTTATGTATGTTAGTTTGCGCATGCGCGCCATTCGCATTTCGCCTGTGCTCATTGTTCTTCGTCTATTTAACAAGGCAGTCTTTAATCTGTGCGTGTCTCGTTATCCCAGTAAGGAGATTACGAGCCGCACGCACAAATACGCCATCCAGTTCGTATGTAAGTAAAGGGATTGTCGAATTGAAATCAAAGCCAGATTAGCAAGAATCGAAGAGAATTCGAATGCAGGAAGAAAATTCATAGAATAGACAACTGCACTAAATCCGCGTAACCCTTATTTCTCATACTAGTCCGGCGCGTTTCATGAAAAAAACAAACATGGCCGCCAATTTCTTACGATGTGTCTTACTGTTATGACGCATGCGTGATAGGCACTGGGAGTATTTGGAGGGGGGAAATAGTGATATATATAAAAAGAATTGTTAAAAATACGTTTAAAAATAACATGAAACACTTCTATAAAAAGGAAAGCGAGAGAAAAAAAAACATAAAATTCCAAGAAAATAGAAAACGTGGGGGGAAAATCGAGAAAAAAAAAATCAAGGAAAATAAGAAAAATCAAGGGGGAAAAAAAGAAAACATCGAGGAAAAAAATAAAAATCAAGGAAAAAATAAAAATCAAGGAAAAAAATAAAAATCGAGGAAAATAAAGAAAAATCAAGGAAAAAAAAAAGAAAAATCAAGAAAAAAAAGTAAAAATCAAGGAAAATAAAAAAGGTGGGGAAAAACAGAAAAATGAAGGAAAATAAGAAAAATGAAGGAAAAAGAAAAATCAAAGAAAAAAAGAAAAAATCAAAGAAAAAAAGAAAAATCAAGCAAAATATTTTTTTAAGTAAATGAGAGAGAGAAAAATAAAAAAAAGAAAAAGAAAAAAGAAAGCGATGAGAACAAAAGGAAAAATTGTTGAAACGAAATAAAAACAGAAAATAGCAGAAATTAGAAACAAAATATTAATGAAGAAAGAATTCATGTAAAATGATTTTAAAAAACAAAACAAAAACAAAAATAGAACAAAGAAAGAAGAAAAATGTCAGAGAAAATAAAACTAAAACTATAATATAATATATGATTACGGACATAGCATTAGTTCCCTATTCCCAGAAACCCCCTTTCATAGTTATAACCTATAACTATATATGATTAAACCTATAAATGTATATGATTTTTTAAAAAGTAGTAAGAAGGCAGGCAGGCTCGAACCTGTAACCCTAAGAGGAAAAGGAAGTAAAAAAAGGAAAAAAACGAACCGCTTTGTCACCGCGCCCAGCGTGACTCACAACATCGCTGCCGTTCAAATTAAATTTAATCATTACTAGGGCTAGGACAAGAGCATATTTATTTCATTGTTGTGACTCTCGATTGTGTATCCGTTGATATCTTATGTGTTTTTATATAGAATGGTGTGGGTCTCGGTTGATTAACTATGTCTA
>NC_136499.1:115594625-115619625 GCF_053919585.1 Euprymna scolopes | reverse complement strand
ATATAATTCCAGAAACATATAGTGAGAAAACACGGAACATTTTATATATTGAATCTACTATATTTATAATTTTTTTATGCTAGGAAGTTAAAATATGGAGTTGGGGTGAGGGAATTAGCGATTTTTGAAAATTTCAGATGATAAAAGTTAAAAATCTAGCGATTTTCTGAACATTTCTTTCTCCTGATCTCGCGGTTTTTTTTTTTAAATCTCAGTTGCCAAAACTGCATCACTAAAAAAACACTACAGGCTTAATGTAAACAGAATGTGCTTACAATATCGGTAAATTTTCAATGGGTTTAATCACATGATTATTGATAATGTAACCACGTGATTAAAATTTAATTTAAATTAACCCCACGTGGTCGCGTTCATATAAAATATTCATCGAAAAATGGTAGGTACAAATAAAATGAATGCCGACGCTCAAAGTGTATACACATTTTGACCCCTCCCTTTACTTAAAAATTCACCAAAAATCAGGAAATTAACCAATTTTAATGAAAATTGCAGTATTTATCAAATAATGATCGCAGAATATAATGAACTAATTATTTTTACTTAACTCTTAGTGAAAATGTTTTATTTTGTTTAAACAAAAAATACCTTTACTAAAGTTATGGTTTTCAGTAGTAAATAAAAAACGCAAGAATTTATTTTTGCTTTTTTTATATAAATAAAGTATCGCAATTTGTAACAATAAACAATAATTTTTACAGTAACATTACGAAAAAAGCCCCTAAAGTCCATATTAATGAATTCGATATAACTCGAAGAAAAATGAATTCTCGCATACTATTCAGAAAATTAAAGATTCAATTAGATTCCTATTTCAGTCACCTTAATTATTTAGGATGAAATGAGTTTAGGAATTTATAGCCAAACCTAAATATATATTTTTTTTGCTTAAAAAAATAGCATTAATACAGTAAGTTAGGGAAAATTTGCACAGAATGCTCTGCTTTACGGTTGTTGTAAAAATGGAACGGAAATTTGAATTTCGTTCCCTTTTAAATTCGGTACATTTTTACATTACGTCCAAGTCATCGTTCACATTCGACACGTCAACTTTTATAGCTTTTCGGGTATGCTGGCAATGTTAGGGGTGTCTATTCCGAAAGCCGTTCTTAACATGGGTAGATTGGTAGGTGTGTCAGAAATTTCGTGAAAAATAGTGAATAATTCCACCCCGTCTTTCTAAACTTATAACTCCTCGAAAAATGTAACTCAAGCCCTAATTTTTTTTCAATTAAAGGAGCAGGGACCAAGGTTTCATTAAAAAAAATAAAAACAAACAACGTGTTTTTTAAAAGGGTTTAAACTTCGAACTTTACAGGTAAATTTCTAAAAAACACTACTTTTTTGTTTTAAATTTGAATATATTATTTATTGACCTTTTCTCTTCAATTTGTGATATATAACACTTTGGTGAGTAAATTATTCACTTTTTAATATACATTTCAAAATGGGAGGCGTGAATTATTCAATCCTCTGTCTTTCCAAGCTTATAACTACTCGAAAAATTTAATTCAAGCCCTATTTTTTTCAATTAAAGGAGCAAAGACCAAGGCTTCATAAAAAACAAAAGTAAAACAAACAATGTTGTTTAAAAAAAAAAGGTTTTAAACTTCGAAATTACAGGTAAATTTCTAAAAAAACACTGCTTTGTTGTTTTAAATTTGAATATATTACTTATTGACCTTTCCTCATCAATTTGTGATATATAAAACTTTGGTGAGTTAATTAATTATTTACTTTTTAATAGACACTTGAAAATGGGTTGATGTGAATTAACAAAAAGACGTTTGTCTAAAATATGATATTCGGTTTATTGGAAAGAGCATAAAATTTCACAAGAAAATATCGTAAAAATAGAATCAATAGAAAAATTCTGATAGATTTTTAAAGTTTAAAAATTGAAAAATATTGAGTTCGTAAAATTCATTACTGTTTTTTAAAAAATAAAAAAAAATATTTCTATTACTTTTAAAACAACTTTAATAGTTTATTTTGGAAGTATAATCCATAAAGAAAATAAACAACCCACTTTTAAAAGAGAAATTATGAGTTTTTTATATTTTATTCGCAGTTTCGTGATAGGGGTGTCAAAAATTCCTACAAAAATTCTGATACATCTACTAGATTGGAGTGTTTATTCTTTGTAAACGTACCCAACAACCTATAAATGTCGACATTTCCAATGTGAATGGTAAGCTGGACTTATGTAAAAAATAACAAAAAGATATACCAAACTGACTTTTTCGTTTAAAAATGGAATTATTTCCCTTACGTTATTAATGTTTTTTTTTCATAAATATTTTTTGTTTTATATACATAAAGTACAATTGTTGAATGTTACTGTTTTGATTATATTCGTTTGGGGGGCACAATTAAAAAATTAAGAAAGATTAAAATGAAGTGAAATTTCTGTTCTATTTTTACAACAACCGTAAAACAGCGCATACTCAGCAAGTTTTATCGTATTTTATAAGCATAATCTTGAAACACTAAATTAACATTTTATTTTATTTTTTTTTTGCATAATTAATGATGGAAGTATTTTACCGTTTATTTTCTGAACATTTGTTAAAAAAATAATTTGTACATTCTCTTGAAAAAAGGAATCAAACTTTTCTCTACTTTCACATAAATATTTACAGTGTTCATGTAAAGCATTCGTCTGTTCTTTTTATAATAAAAATTCCGTTTTCAAAGAGAAACGTTTACTGCTAAATTTCTTTAAAGAATAAAAAAAAGTGCAATTTTTCATGAAAAAAAAACTTCCACCTAACAATTTATGGTAAAAAATTCATCTTTTTTTTTTGGGGGGGGGGAATAAGCTCTTTTATTGATTAAAAAAATTGCAAAAAATAATTAAAAAAATAAATAAATTTTTCTTGAGGAATGTGTTCCATTTTAACAAACTGAGCCACAGCAACGCGTGGCCGGGTACAGCTAGTATATATATATATATATATATATATATATATATATATATATATATATATATATATATATAGACTTATTTGTAGTATTCCGAATTTTACTGCGTGTATATAATTCAATAATCGTTCATATAACTTGGACTGGGAGAGAACATGAGTTGTACAGCGGGGCATCTCTGATCTCGATTATTAAACATTGTGTCACTTTCAGACATGATAAAAGGCTCCTGTCGCTCTTGGGATTTGTACACAACTTGCCAAATAGTAGATCGTCTGCAACAAGGAACGAAAACCGGCAACGGAAATGATATCACGTCGTCTTTTCTAGAGCGACATTTTTATCGTTCCACCATGTATATTCAACAACTCTGATTAAATATGAATATGCAGATCTGTCAACACTTCAACTTAATGAGATTTTTTTTTAAATACTCAATTTTCCATATAATGGCCATATATTTCAGTGCACTAAAACTATTCATAGACTTTTTTTTATGTAGCGTACGTTTAATTTCAAATAATAAATACAGGACGACCATGGCCGTCAGAAAGGAGCGACTTAGAAAAATGTAATCTTATACAAAGCATGTCAAATCTGAAAAAAAGAACCTAGCAAGGAATCAACTATAAGAAATAAAATGTATAAAATTGCAATAGAAAATTGCGAGCATAAAAAATAATATGGTTAAGCTTAAACATGATAAAGTAAAGGACTAGTTGTTAAAACTGGAAAAAAGATATTCTAGTAAAAATATAATAAATTTATAACTTAAAATATTGACGCATTAAGAATTGAGTATAAATGTTATAAATTGAATTCTTTAAAAATTCTCAATCCTGTAAAATTTAAAGTTATAAATTTATTATATTTTTTACTAGAATATCTTGTCGTTTTCTTTTCCAGTTTTAACAACTAGTCTTTTACTTTTCCATATTTAAGTTTAACCAAATTACTTTTCATGCTCGCATTTTTCTATTGTAATCCATGATTATCCAGGCTTTCAGTAAATTCACTTGTTTGGAGTTGAATTACTGCCTTATTTTTTTACCCCCATAAACATTACATTCACATATATAATGACAATGTACGGCACTCGTCTGCTTTAAATAAAATCCCCTTAATTATCTCCCTTTCATTTTTTCTGTTTCACTTGCTACTTCTCTTTTCGCGAGAGCAGTGAATTGCTAGCAACTGTAGTCGCTGAAGCGACGTGGTTACTACAGAAATCAATCATTTGAACACAAGTAAATTGATCATAACTTTTGTTTTACTGAACGAAAATTTTAAAAAAAAATGCACAATATAGTTGAGAACGTGATCTATAAACTGTAACAATTGTTTGAAATTTCGTCGAAAAATCAGTGCGCGGTACAGCTTTAAGGCAGTTCTAACTGACTAAAACTGCCACTTAACCATGTATTCAAACAGTACCGTGTTTGAATGATAATGTATGATATGTATGTAGTCTTTAAAATATTATGTATGATGTATGTGTTGTTTTAAAAATATAATGTATGAAACATATGTTGTTTTAAAAATATAATATATGATATATATGTTGCTTTAAAAATATAACGTATGAAATATATGTAGTCTTTAAAATATATGTATCATATATATGTTGTTTTTAAAATATAATGTATGAAATACATGTTGTTTTTAAAATAAATTGTATGATATATATGTTGCTTTTTAAAATATAATGTATGAAATATATATGTTGTTTTTAAAATATAATTTATGATATATATGTTGTTTATAAAATATAACGTATGGTATATATGTTGTTTTAGAAATATAATATATGATATATATGTTGTTTTAAAATATAACGTATGATATATATGTTGTTTTTAAAATATAATATATGATATGTATGTAGATTTTAAAATATAACGTATGATATATATGTAGTCTTTAAAATATAATGTATGATATATATGTTGCTTTTAAAATATAATATATGATATATATGTTGTTTTAAAATATAATATATGATATATATATATGTTATTTTTAAAAATAACGTATGATATATGTAGTCTTTAAAATATAACGTATATATATATGTGTTGTTTTTAAAATATAATGTATGATATATATGTTGTGTTTAAAATATGATGTATGATATATATGTTGTTTTTAAAATATAATTATGATATATATGTAGTCTTTAAAATATAATGTATCATATATATATATAATCTTTAAAATATAATGTATGAAATATATGTAATCTTTAAAATATAATGTATGAAATATATGTAGTCTTTAAAATATAATGTATGAAATATGTGAAGTCTTTAAAATATAATGTAGGATATATATGTAGTCTTTAAAATATAATGTATGAAATATATGTAGCATTTAAAATATAATGTATGATATACATGTAGTTTTTAAATATAATGTATGAAATATATGTAGTCTTTAAAATATAATGTATGAAATATATGCAGTCTTTAAAATGTAATGTATGATATATATGTAGTCTTTAAGATATAATGTATGAAATATATGTAGTCTTTAAAATATAATGTATCATATATGTGTAGTCTTTAAAATATAATGTATCATATATATGTAGTCTTTAAAATATAATGTATCATATATATGTAGTATTTAAAAAATAATGTATCATATATATGTAGTCTTTAAAATATAATGTATCATATATATGTAGTCTTTAAAATATAATGTATCATATATGTGTAGTCTTTAAAATATAATGTATCATATATATGTAGTTTTTAAAATATAATGTATCATATATATGTAGTTTTTAAAATATAATGTATCATATATATATATATATAGTCTTTAAAATATAATGTATCATATACATGTAGTCTTGAAAATATAATGTATCATATGCATGTAGTCTTTAAAATATAATGTATCATATATATGTAGTCTTGAAAACTTGAGTTTGAATTACCTGGAAATACCGATAGCAAGCGCATTGCGATCTCCGCTACATATCATGATTGTCTGATATATTTTAACAAATATCTCGGTAAAGCTTTAAAGCAGTTCTAAATGACTAAAACTGCCACTTAACCATATCATGCAAACACTACCGTGACTAATAAACAGGGCTATGACAACAGTATATTTTTTCATTGTTTTGACTCCGGTCTTCATATGTAATTTCTCTAATTTTTTTAATGGCCTTCGTCCGAGGCGCAAACTGTCATTACAACACGATTCGGACCACGGCGTCAAATGAGTTGTAGATCCATGACTCATAACTAAGACTATGACAACAGCATATTCTTTTCATTGTTTTGACTCTCGAGTATATATCCGACACAGTAAGACACACTTAATCAACCGAGACCCCCCTCACTCTACATAAAAACACATAAGATATCAATGGATATATGCTTTAGAATCAAAACAAGGAAAATAATATGCTGTTGTCATAGCCTTATTAATAACTTATACCCAGTCTTAGCTGACGGAAGGAAAGCATGCTAAGTTAGTTGATAATAGAAAGGTTCTATTCGAAATTCAGTGCAGATTTTCGAGTTCAGCGAGATACAAGTGAAGAAGGTCGGAGGTTACATCGACGAAAACATTGTGAAAATAACATTCAAGATGAAAACGGTAGTCAGGATAATCCAAATAATAAGAATTCTCAATCCTCATCTAAAAAATTCAGAAACAAAATTAACACCGTGCATTAAGTCAGTGTAGACATCCTCTAGAGTCAAATATAACAAGATGGCTTGCGTTTTGATGCAAAACTTGCCTAAATAAACGGTTATATCGATGCGAATCTATGAAGAATAAATCAGCTATGTATGCGTGTGTCTCGTATTATATCTATTATTCTGAAGCAGCCATAAATATCGTCGAAGATATATCAAAATACGGAATATTATTTAAGTACGATTGAATACCAAATCAACTTACATGTCACTCGGTACAAAGTTTGGGATCTTATTGATGTAAAATAGAATTTTAACAACGACTATAAATTACTGATTGTATTATTACAGTAAACTTGTTTGGGTGTAATTACCGCAGTTGAACGTGTTCCATATTCCCAAAACAAGAGATTATAAAACAGGTAACGACATCATTTGTTCGGTTCACAGGTTTATTGAGATTTTTAGAAAAGGAAGGACGAAAACCGGGATTTTCCTCAAAGTTTTCCCCTCAAGAATGTGGCGTGCTTTCTGATTGACAAAATGCTTAGCATCGTTTTAAACCAATTGTATTTTATTAAACTTCTGAATCCTCTAAAAGCTGGCAAAAGTTATAGCGCGTTGACTTTGTATGAGTGTTTTATGGTAAATTTCTACAGCTGTATTGTGATGACTGATCACTATTAATCTCTATTAATCTCTATTAATCTCTATAAATCTCTATTAATCTCTATTAATCTCTATTAATCTCTATAAATCTCTATTAATCTCTTAATTTACATCTGACGGATAGCATTATACTAAATTTGTTGCACATGATTATGACAAAGTTGAATTAAAAATTTCAGTCAGATAGGTCTAGTAGTTTTCGAGAGAATTTGAAGCGAACAGACAGACAGACAGACAAAGAGAATTATGATATCTTTAAATACTTGCTGCTGAATTCGTCAAAAAGAAAAGTACCCATAGTATTCAGTTTGGATGAAATATCTTAGCGCCATCATAACAGCAAAATGTCAAGATAGAACTGTCATAAAAACAAGAATTAACCTTTAAGTTCATGGACACTGTCGGCTCAATTACCTGCTCTGGTAACGATCTTAGACGAAGCGCTAAAGTCTTCTTCTTGTATCGTGGCATGTTCATGGCGTAGATGAAATTCGGTCCATTGTTGATCGGATTTCTTTGAAGACATCACATGATTTGAACTTTGCAGAACACATAGGGTGGGTTGCCATTACGTCCCCCCTCCGAGCAATGACATCTGACTCGCCTGTTTATTATAGAACCGTTGATCTGCTAGAGATTCATCCTCCTCCATGGCCACCCAATGTCCTGCAATCAACATCATCAGAGTTTCCTTCTCCTATATGCATGTCTTAACTAAAACTAGGGGTGCATCCCTTCTAGTGAATTACTGCGCCTCCAGATACCAACCTGGAAATTTCTTATGACTCGGCTTTATTTTTTTTTTAAATCAGAGATTTGCCTCTCCTCGAAAGGTCGCCTTCACCACGGCTTACGGGAGCCCTCTCCATCCCAACACATATATACATACACACAATATACACGGTGCTTGTTGGCCGTTGACACCGAAAAAGGGTTCATTCGCCCTTTGGAAGGTCTTGTTTTTAATCCTTCAGGGAGACTAGCCGCCCTCCTCACCAAACAAGTCTGGTGGGGGAATCAGTTTAGTCGCCGGTCACCCGACCATGAAGCAGGTAGTACTAGGTTACATGGTACCAGTACCACAGTACCATATGACATGACTTGACCAGACATACATACATGCATATATATATATATATATATATATATATATATATATATATGTATATAATAGTTAATAATGACACTCGGATATATATATATATATATATATATATATATATATATATATATATATATATATATATATATTCCTGATGAACCGCCCCCTTAAGTAGACACTTTTATTAAATCTCCACACTAACGTACTGTACATGCAATAACCCTTATCCCTGGGTGGCTTCTGGGCCTTGATAAATGGTGACCACCTTGTAATATATATATATATATATATATATATATGTATATATAAATATATATATATAACTAATTAATTTATAACAGTAACCTAGATTTAAAACAGATCAAGAAACTAAATATCCAGGCTGAATAGAGCACACACAAAGGAACAGGTCAACCAATGGTCAAATAGGCCTTTGTTCGATAAGTGCATGCTCATTGGCTGATAGGAAGGGCGCGGTGGATACTAGAAAGCTGATTGGCTAACTAAAATCTCAATAGAAGATACGCATATAAAAACGACAAACAACCACTGAATTCGCGCATAAGCCTGAAGAGTCCTAGAGTGGATGAAACGCGGAATATTCAGTGTAGCTTAATCGCCATATATATTTTATAACTTACTATATATATATATATATATATATATATATATATATATATATATATATATATATATATATAGTTAATAATGACACCCGGAAAAATTGCAAATGTGAACAAAGAAGTAAAAATGGCACTTTGACAACAGAAAATTAAGACCGTTTGAGAAGTGCAACTTAAGCTTCCATTCATCCAGTTTAAAATAGGGATACCCCGCAAAGAAAATTAAATGAATATTTTTAATAGGAAATTACACTTGTAGGAGTCGTGGCTAGTCTTTATTTTTAATAGGCGCTAATCACCGTCAATGTAAAATAGAAAATGCTTTCTGCTAGGGAAATAGAGATAAGGAATATAAAACAAGAAATCGTTCGCTCATGACAATTTAGCTAAACACGCATATGCAGAAAACGTTCTTTTTTGAATTAGTTTAAATATTAAAAAAAACGACCCAATTTCGCTGACGATGTCGGTATGGTAGCAGCGTCGTTCGAGCCTAGATGTCAGATATATGTTTTTTTTTTTTTCGAATTTTTAAGTTTTAATATTTAAACAGGGGTTTTTATGCCATTTCTTCGTTCATTTTGTTTCCATCACGTTCGCTGTTTTTTTTTTCAATTTTTAAAGAAGTTTTAACATCGTTCGCTTATTTTTTTTATTTTGCATCACGTTCGCTGTTTTTTTTTATATTATTTAAACATGATTATTACGTTCGCTTATTCTTTATTTTACATTTTGTTTTGATTTACTCCACCCCACACACACCTCCAAACACCCGGGAAACGCCAGGCACCCCCTAAGTTATTTAAAAAGAACAAATATATAATGGCATTTTTTTTTTACTTTTAAAAATGCATTTAATTTTTTATTGGTTCGTGTTTGAATTATTTTGTTGGAGTTTTGTTCGGTAGGTTTTGTCGCTTAGAATTGATTAGAAAGACAAAATATACACTGATACATAACTTGTTTTTTTTAATCGATTAAAGGTGCTAAAGCCTATTGTAAATATACCCAACATTCCTTTTAAAAAAAAGGTTTCTGTGAATCTAAATTTGTAAATCAATTTCGCCAATTTTATGTATAATCACAATCTTTAAGTAAAAATAATTTTGGTTCATGCAAACTATAAAAAAATTGAATTTACCTACATTGAATTTAGGTAAATAAGGCAACGGTAAAATTTTATATAGATTTTTTTCCGGCTCATTAGACATAAATATTATAAAATAATTAGTAAATAAAACGTTATATTATTTTCGTGTTATATATAATATATATTTAATTAATTTTATTTAATTATTATTGTGTGTATATATATATATTATATTTAATTAATTTAATTTAATTAATATTGTATATATATATACTATATTAATTAAATTAAATTACATTAATTAAATATATATATATACATATATATATATATATATATATATATATATATATATATATATATATATATATATATATACTAGCAGGCCACTCGGCATTGCCCGGTCGTAAATATGCTTAACTATGATATTTTAATTATTGCAGATTTCGTATTTATTATTATATTATATTAGATCCAACATGTAGTGATAATTTTAAACGTTAACAAAAAATGATTTGAACGCCACCACCGAGAATCGAAACCATTACGTTTAGCTTACGATTTACTTTTCCGTTAACATAAACGCCTGAGTGATATTTGCTGTAAGGCTAAAGATTAAAACATGAACCATATCTATTACGTTCCACATGCATATCCGTAATGCCGTGGTTCGAGCATCACCTGCCAAATTCTATTTTCACACTTTTGCACCTATTTTCCCCGGACAAAACTCAAATATAAAGTTTCGCATGGGTTCGAATACCTAAATATTAAGTTTCATGTCTGCCGACAAAAAACTGACAGAGGAGTTTGAGTGGCAAATGGTTTTAAATAAATATTTATACGCATACATAAATGTATATAGAAAGAGTTTTGTGTTTACTATAACCTTTTTACGCAAATATTATGCAAGTATAAATCATATAGAATATCTTCATGTATATAATTACACGTAATAGTTAACTAAAGATGATCATCCCATAAGAAAACCGAAAAAACTAATAGGGAATTAATTCAAATGAATGTTTTTAAAAAATATGCAAATTAGCTAGATCTTGTGTAGATGAATGCAATTCAACGAACCATATATAACAAAGTTATATTTTCTCCTTAAATAAATAGATAAGAAAAGAGTTTTTAATATTAATATCAGTACACAAAAAACTAATTCATAGGAATATATATATATATACATATATATATATATATATATACATGAGTGTTTAAAAAATATGCAAATTAGCTAGATCTTTTGTAGATGAATGCAATATATATATATATATATATATATATATATATATATATATGCACCTGGTGCTAGCATATCGGGCTCTTTGAAATCTGAAATGCACATTAAATTGATGGCATGCTTCTTTTTTTTTACACAGTGATCACCACTTATCAAGGCCCGGAAGCCACTCAGGGATAAGGGTTATTGCAAGTACATTACGTTAGTGTGGAGATTTGATGAAGTGTTTAATTATTGCTTTTGTTTATTACTCATAGCAAATCTCAATCATGTTCTGCAAAGCCTAAAATATAAGCAAACTCTTTTTTCCACAGCAAACCAAATATCATGAAAACTATTGGTAGATATAAAGAACTCGATGTGACACAAAAAAGCTCCCTTTTGGTGGGAGGGGGTTTCTACACTAAGAAACTTTATACCAAACTTATAACTGCCTGTGCTCGTGGGAAGGCGAGAAAGAAAAGCTCTATTATTGAAAAAAAAAACATGACGGCTTCAGTAACTGCTGTCACTCAGGTATGACTTGAGCCAAGAGTGTCAGTTGTTTTTTATTTAACCAAGTCAAAACGGGGAGCCTAGAATTAGAAAGGTCAAACCTGAAGGACTGGTCAAGCCATAAAAAAACAAAACAATGTTTAAACATTATGTACGAATATTTCTCTTTCGTTCATTTTATGTCTTTCACTGTCTTTCTCTCTTTCTTTCTTTCACTCTCTTCCTTTCTCTCTCAATGAAGAAGAGAAGAATGAAATTATAATTGTATTGTTTAAAAAAAATTATGTGTTGAACTCCGTTGAAGGCAAACACATAGTAGCCTGGTCTGTTCACAAGTGATGACAGACGTAAGTCAACAATCACCTAATTTAAATTTGCTCCGCCAGTGTTAAATGTAAAATAAATTATATATTTTTATAAAAATGTATTTGTTCGCTATTTCTATACAAGGGTTAAATTTTATCATGCGGTCTATGCCACTTAATGCCGACGATGGAAACGCTGCCCATAACAGCGCAAAGAGAACTCAGAAAACGACAAATGCCAGCCGGTTATAGTCGACGTCATATCGACTCGTTGATGTTTCCATGTGCCTACCGTGTCCAACATCCGGTTAGCTGGTTTCCGCAACCAAGTAATTATCCCCCGGAAAACGATAGTGTCGTATCAAAGCTTATTAAAAAACGTTTACCAACATTACTGGGTTGTGAAATAAATAATTCGAAAGGCGTTGACATGCTGGAAACCAAACCAAATCAAAGTTCACACACCCAGAAAAAACACTAACACACACACTAACAGATACGCCCTCACTCATATATATATATATATATATATATATGCACATGTGTGTGTGTATGTCTGTGTGCGTGCGCGTGTGTGTGTCTGCAGATATGCAATCTAAAAAGCATTGGACATAATATTATGGTTTCGTGCATCTTCAAAATCTTTCCTATTCCTAAGCCAACGTCCTTAGATATTTCATCACGCACCAACTTATCTTTTACTCGAGCTGAAGATGAACACAATATATATATATATATATATATATATATATATATATATATATATGATATATTTATATATATATATATATATATATATATATATATATATATATATATATATATATATATATATATATGAAAGAGAGAGCGAGATGGGGTATTCTTTTCCCCTGTACTTTGGCACTATGACTTCTAACGACCTGTGTCCAGTAGAATGGAAATCAAAGAATATGAAAGAATTAATACAAGTCTATAAGTTCGACTTAGGCCGAAGATGGACATTTCGTGGCTTTGTGGCTCCTTCAGCTGGTCAGGGTCTTTCGTTTTTATATTCGGTTGCACGGAATAAGCAGAAAAGTGTTTAAGCTTATACCAACCACTCGCCTAAATGATTGTGTTTTCCACACCACGCCCAACGACTCCCGTGTTCTTGACAGTCCCGTCTTCTAACAACCTCCAACCAAGGAACAGTTACTACAGACTAAAGTAAAAACTCACCATTGGGTACGCAATATGGTTTGGGGTGCGTTATTGAATTGGAATTATGACTGACTGACCTTTGTCCGGAGAGGAAGTGCTTAAGGCAGTCGTATCAGCATGCGCAGCAGTTGTGTCACGTGATAACTTAGCAATATTAGCGTTATTATCACTGCAAGAATGTTTTAAGCATGTGGTTGCTCATACGCGATGGACTCAGCATAAAGACAATCCAGCCTAAGGTACATCAATGACACTAAAAAGGAAATAATTCTCGTTCTGTCAGTCTTTATTAATACCGCCTGAATGAATTTTTTAAAAATAAAAAGTGAAAAGGTCGGCTGACTGGTTTCGGACCTCGCCCTACAGAGGTAAATCGAGCTATAATTACTAGTGATTCCAATATTTTCCCGATCCTGATACAATCACCGATTCCGTACTAAATTCTCGATTCCGTGCTAAATTCCCGATTCCGATTTTTTCAATCTCTAAATATTATATTTAAATTTTTTAAATTTTTGCTTGATTGCCATAAAACGCAGGTTAAATGTGCATAGATTTTCTTAGAAATAAAAACACTCGTGGGGGTGGCCTATAACGTTTAGCTTTGTTATGTTTTTTTTATTAGAAGAGGACTGATGTTATTTGTTGTTCATATTTGTGAGAGTCTTAGGGTGATAGAGACAGTCTTAGTGCGAGATAAGAGTCTTAGGAGTGTTCATGTGTTGAGTGTCCATATGTCTTAAGATGTTCATGTTGTAAGAGATAGCATATTGGAGACATAAACATATTTACATTTAACCAAAAGAGAGACAATTCTGTATGAACGGGAGTGTTTCTATAAATATTGATACATATATTTCTTGCCTATTTTTGAGATGATGATTTTCACAAAGTTCTTATAATATAAATGGACAATAACTTTTCTGTTGAATAACAACACGGAGACGCAGATACAAAAAGATGATGACGTCCTTTATTTCATGACCGGTCCTGATTTCACTTGAGGAATTCAAAGTTTCTTTACATGGCCTTTCTTCTCTGACCTCCGCTTCCAAGGTTTTGTGTCAGCATATCTCTCTAGGCTCTTCTCCCCTCTTTCTCCCAGACTGCATCTTAAAACTCTACCTATATTGAGAACTCGTCACGTCATCGCATCATAAAGCACGTTGGATGACATGAACCCGAGTTCAGTAGCCTATTTTTCAAATAACCTCTTTACAAAATATGTTTACAGTTTCAATTGACGATTAAATTCCTAATTTTAATTTTCACAGAAACAAATTTCATTATTACATTCATTTTCCATATACAGATATGTAAACTAAACAATTGCAATTCCTTATTTCAATAACATTCTGTATTTATTTTAACTTATGATTGGAATTTTCAATTCCAAATCTAGCTTCGCAAGTTCGAATCCTTGACTATATTTATTTCATATTTACATTTAACTAATTCCCTATTTTTTTACTTACATGTAACATCCCTTTATTATGTAACAGCTTTACTTTTGATTCAAAATAAATAAATATTTATTATTTTATCATTACTACCAGCAGTGAAAGGTTTTGTTTTAAACAAAATTACATTTAAAAAAATAATTCAAAGAATTGTTTTTGCCATCGGGAAATAGGCACTTATTTTTCCGATTCCGATACCTCAAAAAGTTCCGATTTTTCCGATTCCTGGTTCCGATTAATTGCCCCAACACTAATAATTACGATTAAAAGATGCTATAAAATGGAAATATGGCCGGTTGACAAAAAAAGGAAAAATTAACTAGGAAAAGAATCAAATAAAAACCACACTACGTCTTAAAAGATTTTATTTTTGCTTGCAAAAAGAAGCTCTAAAGTAGTTGATATACATAATTTATAGGATTTAAAAATTAAATAAAGAGTATGACTTGATAAGAATGGATAACAGGTCAACACTTAACCCGGGAGCACAAAAGCGGCTATTTATCAGATGTTCACATATGGCTCAACCAAACGTTGGATGTTGTTATATTTTCATGGCGAATCTTTGCTGGAATATGTTGCTTTACGAATCCAATCTCTGTGACGTCCGTCCAACGTATTGCGAGCCACAAATATATTTAAATAAATAAACAATTAAGTTATTTTATGGTGGGAGAATCGCGTCTAGTAGAAAACACAACACGGGGATTCGATGCCAAATAACACTCTCAAACGGTAACTGTCACTAATATCACTTAGCGAACGTAGACGAAGGTAATTAGGACATGTATCTGCTGTAGTTTCTGTGATGTTATAAATTTAGGAAGTCACCCTGTTATGTAAACGCTGTATCCGATTGTTCTAAAATGTCTTTGTCCAGTATACATAATTCCTTAACTTTGTTTTTATTGGGGATTCCACAATGTCTAACGGATAGTCATTGTTACAGAGGGTTCTTGTAATGAATTTAAACTCATCATCCAGATAGGCCCAGAACAAATCATTAACGCCCAATGTTAAAATGTCTTAATTAGATCAATTTTTTGTTAAGCTGGGGGAATTTTCGAATAACGAAATTTAGAGGCAAAAAGAATGTACAAAGAATAACAGTTAATAACAATAATTTTTAACTGATTTCGGACGTCAAAGATTGACGCAATTGTCTAGTATTGAAAGCAGTCCAAAAAACAGTTGATATATAGTTAACGGCCGATTGGAGGAGACTGAGTTTTTGTCTTGGACGGGAAGTTGTTAGATTGGCAATATACTTTCGTTCAGCAGAAGGTTATGGCCCTTTGAAAGCTAGCTTAAAGATGTAAGTGTTATCGTTTCAAAATTCCATACAAAATTTCAGCGAGATTAACCCAGTAATTTCCGAGATCCGAGTAATTTCCGGAACGAAGAGACACACAAATAGACAGACAAACTAATAGAAAGTACATTTGTGCAAAATTTAAAAAAAAACATCGGCTGAGCCATTTCGAAGTCCATAATGAACGAATTCACGAACACAGAAAGTGCATTTATTTCTAACTAGCAGGAGCCGTTAACCGGCCTTACCCGATAGTAGCATTTATTTCTAACTATAGATTAGTCTTTGTCTTTTTAACTTTTCCCTTTTTTTCGGGGCGAATTTAAACATTAAAAAGAAAAGAAACATTAAAAAAATAAATCCAATTCTGAATTATTTTTCTCAGCTAACGAGAACCATGTGACCCACACGTATTTCCGTCAGCTGATCAGATGCTTCCGGTGACTTGCCTATGATATAGCTATGTTTTGATAGCATTAATCAACACATCTTCATATCAATCTTTTGTTTATATTACTAGTTAGATAGATAGATCGAGATGGATAGATACAGAAATAGATAACTAAATCGATATATATATATATATATATATATATATATATATATATATCGATAATATACATAGATAAGTAGATAGATTGACAGACAGATAAATAATTTAAAAATACTTTTTTGTGTTTCACCTACGACATAACATTCGTCTAAAAAAAGCAAACAATACAAGGGAGACAACTCTAAAGAAACGTGATTTTCTTTTGTGAAATTAATTTACAAAAATTAAGTAGTTTTAATCGACCTAATATTTGTTCATTTTTGAAGATATTTGAAGGGCATTCTCTTTCTCTGCCTCTGGCTATAATCGATGCTGTTCATTTACAGAAACATAACATTTTAGTTAAAATTTCGGTCACTTCGAAAAATACAGCTGTAGTTAACTATTTATTTAATCGTCCGAAAATAATCAAGTATGTATGTAATTATTATTAACGGATGTACACATGCAGTACTTTACTGCTAAGGAAACCTAGCAGCGAGGAATGAATGTTATTGTCGTAAAATGTTTACTCTGGTCAGCACATACATAAATTGAAAACTTTAAATGTAGGGGAATTCATTCTTTAGAGAATAATATAGAAATATATATCAAAAGCATATTACCCGTGGAAACCACGTTTGAAGATGAAGGTGAAAACATCTAAATCCAAGTATAGATGGAATTAAAGGTTGAGAGGTAAGAAAAATCCAAATGTATAAGTTGTAATATAAATGCCAGAAAGTCCGTTTTCAAACTTGAAAAAATGAGATCATATGGGCAGGAGCTGCTAGAAAAGACTTGTCCTGCCTTGATAGGGTTCAAAATAGACTTCGTGGCCTGGTGGAAGATGTCCTTTTCTCTTCGCTGCAAGCTCTACCTCACAGAAGAGATGTTGCGAGTTTGTCTCTGCTTTATCGTTATTTTCATGGAAAGTGTTCGACTGAGCTTCAATCTATGGTCCCCCTCGCCAAACTTTCACAAGAAACACAAGACTAGCTGAAAACATTATCAATAATTTTCCCCACTCTTTATCTGCGCCTAAACCTAAACATAGATTCCATGATCAAAGCTTCTTTCTTAGAACTGCACGCCTGTGGAATTGTCTTCCGTTTTCCTGCTTTCCAGCTGTCTATAATATGGTTGTGGTCAAGTCCAACGTGAACAAGTTTCTGATTAGCCGTTCCACTTAAGTTAACAAATTTACCGAACTTCCATTACTATCGATTACTATATTGTCCTTTTGACTACTCTACACTCTTTAACCCTTATCCTTGAGTGGCCTATCGGCCTTGATAAGTGGTGACGCCTATGTAAAAAAAAAGACCCATAAATACAAGAGAAGGTTTCGATGCGTATTGTTTGATTGCGGGGTATCAAAACGGTATATATAGTATACTGCTTTTGTATATAAACAGCGTAATTGTATATATAAAAAAAACATAGCCTTGAGGCCCTCGAAGGACGTAGGCCATCTAAAACTTTTTAGATGCTTTTGGAGCGAGGAGTTCTTTTTTGGGGGTAAGGGTGCTGGCCCCACGTCGGACCCTCCCAGAAGGTACATAGACCACGTAGGCTTCCCAAATGGTCACCCATCTGGTAATAGCCAAGCTCAACGTTGCTTAACGTCAGTAATCTGACGAGAAACGGTGTGTCAGCCTGATTGTGCCGTACAGCTTAGCTGTATAACGAACGTATATATGTTTGTCTTGTATATATTTATGCGTGTTTATATATAATAGATGCCTGTTGCTATAAGTCTCTTTAACTTATGAGTGTTAACGTTCTGATATGTGATTCGTCTAGTCTATTCTCTAGTGGGTGTTCATGTGTGTATACATAAATTAACAGTTTATAGAAACCGTTGTCGGTAAGAACACCAGCAAAAACATACCTCAAATCTTCCTTCTATGCGTTCCTTCCATGCGTCCTAAAATTAACGCTGCTTCTATTCGAAAATGAAAACGCTCAGACGGGAATTATATTTTGATATATCCATTTATTTCTTGCTGGGATCTTTTTCTGAGTTAGCACGCTTTGTCTAAGATTACAGTTTTCTAAGTCGCCTCCCCCCTTCTGACTTCCATGGGCGCTCTATCATAAAACCCTATCCGTTTGCTAAGGAATTGCGTTGGACTGATTTTTCACGTAATTACATCTCAAAATCTATATTTTTATTAGGTCGTCACTACACGCAGACTTAAAATCCCTGCTGTTTTTTGTCATGTATATTTGCTTATATTATACTAAGCTTAAATTCCATCGTTCAAATTGCCATTAAGTTAACATTCCTGAGAAATATTAAATGTAAATATTTGAACTAAACATAACGTTTCACATCAATAACATATTTCTATCTAACAATTGTAATTTTAGAAAATATAATAATCGACTTTTATAATTTCATCATAATAATCGATTATTTTAGTATTTTCCGGTAGATTAACAACATAACGGTATCAGCTATGCTTTGGTAAGCTACAAGACAGTCAAAATTAAAAAGAGGTTGAAAAAAAACTTTTGGCCAGAGTCGAAGAGAGGGGAAACAGATTTCCACGATTGCTTTCATGCCAAGAAAATTCGAAGTGATTAAAGTTGGAAAGGGTGGTACATTATGGGAGTGGGAAAGACATAAATATAAGATAGCTGCGTGCTAAGACGGCGAGGTGTAGGGCGAGTAGAGAAACCTTAATGGCATGTCCTAGAGATTATCGTTGAATATTTCTTAGTGGAGCAGATTGCTGAAACAATCTTTCACTTAGTGATACAAGCACCAACATTGAAATTTGTCAGGTGTGCTTTTGCAGTCATCTTGAAAACTGACAGCCATCTTGGATTTCCTGGTGGCTAACGTTATTTTCTTAAAATGTATGTTCTGGATGTAATTTGTGCCAATTTTGGTTGGTTGGTTGGTTGTTTTTGTTTTACGGCATATCAACCCTTTTCGGGTTATTTAATGCCGAATCCAAAGATTTTGAAGAAAAAATTTTTTAATAGAATATATTTGTTGTTTTCACGTCGGTTTCTATTTAACCCATAGTTGGGACTCTAACAGGTACTACCACTCCGGGTCAGAGTGGACCTGGGAGCAATGGTAATTAAAGAGTGGCTCCACACTCCCGAAAGCCCACAAGCTGGGGCCTCACCACTGGATATAGTTTAAGGTCATATCCAGGACCCCCATTGAGGGACTTTTACTCTCTGCAGGGGGGCAGTCGGCGTATTCTAATGTTCCACCGACAGGGCCCATTATGCCTATGTAATTCCCTAAACTTCCTACAACGGGGCTGTTAATCTGACATAGTGGTATGTGATGAGAGGAAAAAAGCAAGAAATTTACTTGAAGTAAGGGTTCCTAATGATGCTGGCCTTTAACAGTGCTGAGAGAGACAAGATAACAAAATACCAAAACCGAATGCGCGATATGAAAAGAAACTGGAAACTTAAAAAGATGTCCATAACTTTAGAAGCAACCGGACGCCTAAAAACTTCGAAAACTGCATGGCGAATATACTCGGTGAACCAAGTGCAGGAGAAATACAAACAACTTCCCTCGAAGGAACGGTAAGCATCTTAAGAATATCTCATGGTGTAAGTGACTAAAATCGTGTGTGAATGTCAGTACAAAATGTTTAACAATTTTTTTCAATTTTGACCCATTTTTACCCCCCCCCCAAAAAAAAACAATTTTAACCGGATAAAGACCAATAAAAGAACGGCCTGTAAAAATATCCAATCAGTTGTGATCCTCTAGCGCCCTCTACGACTTTTAGTTTCGGAGGAGATAGAGTTTGAAAATATAGAGACAGACAGATAGACAGACACATCGACAGACAGACATACAGACACGCAGATATACAGTTTTTTTATATATTAGATTTATTTTAGTTTTCCGTTTTACTGTCGGTCCGGTTTACTCTTTCACGGGAACTACTGGGCGGATTTAGCTGAAATTATTATTGAATTTTATTATTATAAAGTCCAGCGAACTAGGTATTATGGTATCACTTTGAGCACAGTAAGGAAAATAGGGATTAAAAGGGATTAGTTGTTTTTTTTAATGCAAAAATGAGCACAAATTAAACCATATTCAACCATGAATTTGATATGACGCACATACTTGAAGTCAAGAGGCTTTAACTTTTTGTCCGTTTTTAACGGCTAAAAATTATAGTGTACGTTAAATTTCATCTCGTTGTGTTTCATTTTATTTCAGAAATCAATGCGGCTCTTCCTAAGGGCTAACAGTTGATCTCTCTATGAGATACATAGATAATCGAATATTCCAGTAAAGTTCTCCTTTATTTCTCAAACATTGAGTTTATAAAGAATCCGAGAACATAATATTAATCTTCCCAATTGATCATTTAAATATGTTATAGCATGTTTTTCTTGTGATCTCTTGGGTTTACTGGATTCTAGGACAAAAAAATGCATCTATTCTGGTGGAGTATCCAGCTTAGTACTTTTTTGTTTTGTTTTGTTTTTAATTGATTTTCACCCCAAACAAGGCACAGTGCCACTTTGAAATATCTATTGCTTGTCGGGTTTGTCGGGGGTAGTCACGTCGAGGGATTACAAGTGCTTGTATTTCGTCAGAGCATTCACCATTAAAGTATTTGTAGAACAGACAGAGGGATGCAACATTTCGTCGATGGGACAGATACTGAAACCTAGATGACAGTTTCGGACCTATGAGGTTGGCGACTCTCTTTTTAACCCTGTCAAGGAGTGATCGACAATCGGGGACATAAGTTGCAGGGACATTATGAAGGGAGATGAGTAGCAAGATGTTTGTTCACATTACACTTGAACTTCTGCATATCAGTACAGTTGGAGACATCAGAATCCCGGAAGGGAGTGCAAAGTCTTGCAGTTCTGGGGAAGAAACTATTGGAGTAAAAGGCTTTCTTACACCTAGCGATATCTACTGTAAAGGGGTGGGACTTAGTTGCTTGTCGGGTTTGTCGGGGGTAGTCACGTCGAGGAGGTACAAGTGCGTGTATTTCGTCAGAGCATTCACCATTAAAGTATTTGTAGAACAAGCAGAGAGATGCAACATTTCGTCGATGGGACAGAGGCTGGAGCCTAGATGACAGTTCCGGACCTATCAGGTTGGCGACTCTCTTTTGAACCCTGTCCAGGAGTGAGAGACAATCAGCAGATGCACCAGCCCAAATGTGACAACAGTACTCCGTACATGGGCGAATGGTGGCCTTATAGAGGTACAAGAGAGAGTGGCCACCTTCTTTGCAGCAGCCTTGGCAATGCTCTCAATGTATCTATTCCAGTTCATGTTCCCTGTAAACGTTAGGCCGAGGAGCTTTTACTTGAGGTAACATCACTTGGAGAAGGTACACCATTCCTCGTAAAAACCAGCGTCGGTTAGTCATAGCGAAGAGAACTTATTTGGGCTGTGAATATTTTTATATTGAGAATATTTAGTCAGGATTTACTTGTAGAGAAACGTATGCTCATTACAAACAAACCCCTGCACAGAGAGGCTTTAGACACTCAGTGACGGTGTCTAGTAGGTGTTTTAATTCTTTCCAATATCTTTCAAGATAATAGTGTCTTGTAAACATTCAAGTTTTTTACTAAAAATCTCGTGTATAACCCCGGGATACGATGACCCTAAGATACGTTTTTTTCCAGGTTACGAGGATGAATACGATGCATTCCCGGTCCCTTGTTACGGCATTTGCCCCGCCTTACGGTTTTATTTATAATGTTATTTAATTATATGCATATGTATTATATATTGTGCGGCATTTTATTACTAATGTTTAATGCCATATCGCAGGATTCTATTGTATGTCAAAATGTTATCATACTAGCAAGCTGCTCGGCATTGCCCGGTCCAAAAATACGCTTAAATATGATATTTTGATTAATGCAGATGGCTTAAAATAAAAATTAAAAAAAAAAAACAAATGACGCGTGCGCCACCATAGAGAATCGAAACAACTACGTTTAGCTTATGATTTAAATTTTTCCTTTGACGTTAATGCCTGACCCATGGGGACATGTTTGCTGCAAAACTAAAAATTAAAACATGAACCAATAGCTATTATGTTACTCGTGCATATTCGTAATGCTGTCGTTCGACCATCACCTGGTAAATTCTATTTATTTAATTTTCACATTTTTGCACCGATTTTTCCCATGCTAATATAAAATAAAGTTTCGCATCCGTTCGAATACTCTGTATATTAAGTTTCATATCTGTAGACCAAAAAATGACAGAGGCGTTTGGTAGGCTAAAATTTTTCAACCACACCCACAACACACACACACTCACACACACACTCACACACACACACACACACACACATATATATAACTACTTCATTTACTCACATAAAATTAATATACGAAAGTATAAATTTATGCGTAAACTTTAATTATTTACTTCAAAAGTGCTCAATACGTAGGTAGAGCTAGTTAGTAAGTTATAAAATATATATGGCGATTAAGCTACACTGAATATTCCGCATTTCATCAACTCTAGGACTCTTCAGCCTAAAGAGTCCTAGAGTGGATGAAACGCGGAATATTCAGTGTAGCTTAATCGCCATATATATTTTATAACTTACTATATATATATATATATATATATATATATATATATATATATATATATATATATATATATATATATATATATATATATATATAACACGGAAATTACATAATTGTCGATGTAATAATTTATTTCAACCTTATGGTATTTTCAAGCATCTAAACTAGACAATTACATTTTTGATACTAAAATAAAGAAAGAAAAAAGTATCAAACATGTAATTGTCTAGTTTAGATGCTTGAAAATACCATAAGGTTGAAATAAATTATTGCATCGACAATTATGTAATTTTCCGTGTTATATTTTTATGTTATTGCTCTGTTTACCACATTGAGCTCTCATACCCGGATTTCCTCCTGGAATTATTCCATTATAACACTATATATATATATATATATATATATATATATATATATATATATATATATATATATATATACTCATACATAACTACATATAGAAAGATGGTTTGTATTTACTATAATATTTTTACGCAAATATTACGCAAGTATAAATCATGTAGAATATCTGCATGAATATAATTAATTAAATAGTAGTTAACTAAAGATGATCCTCCCATAAGGATGCACCCTCCAAAAACTAATAGGGAATTAATTAAAATGTATGTTTAAAAGAATATGCAAATTAGCTAAATCTTTTACAGATGAATGCAATTCAACGATCCATATATAAGAAAGTCGTATTTTCGTTTTAAATAAATAGAAAAAAGGGGGCGGTTCTTGGCCTTCAGATAAAGATCAAAGTGTAGTATCTTCATTTAATTTAATTGGTCCTTGCTACTAGAGTAGTATCCTTGTTTTAGTGGAGCTGGTTTCTCTCTCCCACATTAAAAACGGCTTTGTGTCACATTTAATTTCGTGGGGAAGCAAATAAATATCTAAATAAATAGAAGCAAACAGTGTTTTTCATAGTAATATCAATAGATAGATATATGATAAGTTAGACAAGTTAATTTTATCTTATTTCTCTTCGTACTATTCGGACATTTATCATCGATAACCAGTTCAATAATGACTTGTTTGTCATCAGTTTAAGGTATGCTCCCTGTGATCCCAGGTTTTACCTTCTCATGTTGATCCCAGGAGTTCTAATCATATCAACCGCTTTTACCAGGAAATGCTGACTTGGTTTCTTAGGCATTTGTCAACTAAACACTTGATCGTGTCTCCAACCTCTTGTCTAGGTAAATAAAATGAGATAGAATAATTTGAAGTTTTAAGTGGGGTTCAATACCCATTGATTCTTTAAAGAGATTGACTCCAAAATATATTTATGTTATAAATTTCAAACCCGTAAAAATATAATAATATTACGTTGTGATTTGGCTTTCAAGCTCGCTTGATACGTATTTTATTTTATTCAAATTAAATCAACGTTTCTATATGGAACCTACACCCTTGACGTTATTTATTTATTTTTTTTTACATGGTGGCCACCACTTATCAAGGCCCAAGAGCCATTCGTGGATAATGGTTATTGTGTGTACAGTAATCAATGGGATAGTATCATAGTAATAGTTAGTATTGAAGATTTGACAAGGTGTCATTACTTAAGGGAGCGGTTCATCAGGAATTTGTTTGTGTTGGACTTGAAGACATCCAAGTTGAAGTGGGACAGGCAAGCGACAGAGAGTTCCACAGGCGTGCATTTCTAAGAAAGAAGCTTTGTTCATGGAATCTACGTTTTGATTTAGGAACGGATAAGGAATAGGGAAAATTATTGACAGTGGTTTCAGCTAGTCGGGTGTTTTTCATGAAAGATTGACGAGGGGGGGGGGA
>NC_136499.1:115549625-115589625 GCF_053919585.1 Euprymna scolopes | reverse complement strand
CTCTCTCTCTCTCTCTCTCTCACACACACACACACACACACACACACACACTCCCAAGGGGTCAAGATAAAACAAAGAACGTTACATTGAGGACATTCTTGAAGGTTCACTGATCCAATGGTGTAATTCTGAGTACGATGATAGGGCTTGGACTGAGTAGTGTACGACCAATAAAGAAGAATAGCCCTCCTCATCATCCGATCTTAACGCTCTTGGTTATTGTTGGTAGTCATTCATAGAGAGTGAATCCTGCTCTACTAATTGTCAAAATATTGAAGCTTTTAAAATAAAATTGAACTAATTCTGAGAGAAAATACCTTAGATGTTATGCGTGCTGTTATAGACGATTTCCTTAAAGGATTCGTAGTGTAGTGAAGGCTCAAAGGAATCATTTTGAAAAATACTTACGCCATTTTGTTCCTTCAGTATTTGTTGATTATTTTCTGTAATTGGGTTTTGTAATAAATTATTTTATTGGGACAAATCTGAGTTTTATTTTGTAGCAGTATTTATGCCTCATCATATATATATATATATATATATATATATATATATATATATACACAGTACTGTTTCGCTGTTTCACAGCTCATCAGTGCTGCTACCTCAAGCCAGGATTGAACCCCGATCGTCTGTACGATAGTCAAGGCTCCTAACCACTACGCTATCAGCGGCTGCTGAGCGAGTCGTGAGTTTAACGATGTTTTGACATCGTCCGAAATACCTAAGCCCGATTTGTTTACACAAAGAGCATCGCTTTATATGCTAATGGTAATTCGTGTATCACTTCTCAATATGCTCAACTCAAGATGAGGAGCATTATAGTCATCCACATACAGTACTGTTTCGCTGTTTCACAGCTCATCAGTGCGGCTAGACAGGCAATTACCTCAAGTCAGGATTGAAACCCGACCGGCTACATATATATATATATATATATAAATATATATATATATATATATATATATATATATATATATATATATATATATATATATATATATATATACTAGCTGTACCCGGCCACGCGTTGCTGTGGCTCAGTTTGTTAAAATGGAACACATGTGAAAGTAGAGAAAAATTTGATTCTTTTTTTCAAGAGAATGTACAAATTATTTATATTTTTTAACAGATGTTAAGAAAATAAACATAAAAATACTTCCATCATTAATTATGCAAAAAAAATAAATAAAATGTTGATTTAGTGTTTTAATATGCTTATAAATTACGATAAAACTTGCTGAGTATGCACTGTTTTACGGTTGTTGTAAAAATGGAACGGAAACTTCAATTTCGCTTCATTTCAATCTTTCTTAATTTTTTAATTGTGCCCCCCCAAACGAATATAATCAAAACAGTAAAATTCAACAATTATACTTTATGTATATAAAACACAAAATGGGTGTTTGTATTACTGTACACATAGATTCGAAAAAGTTGTCAAAAAACAAATATATAACAAATAAATGTTATCAAAGGCAAGATAAGTTACTTTTCTGCCAAACTGGATATATTTTTTGTGTTTTTATTCAATGTAACATATTTATTCAGCTCGAAAAACATACAGTGCTTACCGATGTATTCGAAAATTCAAGATGGCGTCTCACACCCTCTTTAACACCGTAAGTATGGAAAAAGGTGTTATAAATAAAAAACTATACAAAATACTATTAAAAACCCGCCGAATATATGTTAACCTATGTCACGGTAACATATATTGAGCGAGTTTTTAACAGTATTTTATCCAGTTTTTATTTATAATATCTTTTCCCACACTTACCGTGTAAAAGAGAGAATCAGAAGCCTTCTTGATTTTTCAATACATCGGTAAACACTGTATGGTTTTCGAGCTGAATAAACATGTTACATTGAATAAAAACACGAAAAATATATTCAGTTTGGTAGAAAAGTAACTTATCTTGCCTTTGATAACATTTATTTGTTATATATTTCTTTTTGGACAACTTTTTCGAATCCATGTGTACAGTAATACAAACCCCAAATTACGATGCTTTAAAAAAAGCAAAAATAAATTTTTGCGTTTTTTCTTTACTACTGAAAACCATAACTTTAGTAAAGGTATTTTTTGTTTAAACAAAATAAAACATTTTCACTAAGAGTTAAGTAAAAATAATTAGTTCATTATATTCTGCGATCATTATTTGAAAAATACTGCAATTTTCATTAAAATTCGTTAATTTCCTGATTTTTGGTGAATTTTTAAGTAAAGGGAGGAGTCAAAATGTGTATACACTTTGAGCGTCGGCATTCATTTTGCGACCACGTGTGGTTAATTTAAATTAAAGTTCAATCACATGGTTACATTATCAATAATCATGTAATTAAACCCATTGAAAATTTACCGATATTGTAAACACATTCTGTTTACATTAAGGCTGTAGTGTTTCTTTAGTGATACAATGTTGTCAACTGAGATTTTTAAAAAACCGCGAGATCAGGAGAAAGAAATGTCCAGAAAATCGCTAGATTTTTAACTTATCGTGTGAAATTTTCAAAAATCGCTAATTCCCTCCCCCAAAAAAACTCCATAATGTTCCGTGTTTTCTCACTATGGGTTTGTAAACTGTTAAAAACTCGCTCAATACATGTTACTGTGACATAGGTTAACATATATTCGGCGGGTTTTTAATAGTATTTTGTATAGTTTTTTATTTATAACACCTTTTTCCAAACTTACGGTATTAAAGAGGGTGTGAGACGCCATCTTGAATTTTCGAATACATCGGTAAACACTGTATGTTTTTCGAGCTGAATAAATATGTTACATTGAATAAAAACACGAAAAATATATCCAGTTTGGCAGAAAAGTAACTTATCTTGCCTTTGATAACATTTATTTGTTATATATTTGTTTTTTGACAACTTTTTCGAATCTATGTGTACAGTTATACAAACCCGTTTTTTTTGGGGGGGGTTGCTGTTGTTTCTTGCTTTTTACACTTTTAGATCAAATTTCAAACTAAACTTCGGAGGTTGGAATGCGCCCCCACCTAAAATGTACTTGGAAAAATCGATATTATAGTGAGATTTAAGAATGGTTAGTCGAAAAAAAGGTGAAAAACAAAACAAATAATCAATAAATAATTGTTACCAAAGGCAATAAATGCTACTTTTTTTTACTTACATGAATGAGTTTATTTTAACCCGTATTTTCAAGCGCTTTTCTTTATTTTTTAATAATCTAATGCGGGTGTGTGTGTGCCAAATACCTCCAGATTTTCTAGAATTTCCCGCTAGATTGTAAACGAAATCTCCAGATCTAGCAGGAAAACCGCTAAATTGTAACACTGGTCGCGTGACAGGAAGCGGTAATAAATAATTGTCCTTAGATAAAAAAATGGCCTCTCGGTACAAAGAAATCTACCTATTTATCATAGAAAAATTAAGTATAATGTTATAATTAAAAAGAAATATATAAAAACACACATGGATATAGTAAACATATTATACCAAAATGTGGAAGCCATCCGTCCAGTGTTTTTTTAGACAATTAATTCCGAACGAACCAACAGTTACATTTTTATATATATAGATATATGTGTGTGTCTGTGTGTGTGTCTGTGTGTGTGTCTGTGTATGTGTGTCTGTGTGTGTGCGTCTGTGTGTGCATGTTGTGTGTGTGATTGTGTACATGTGATTGTGTGTTCGTCTATTTATCCAACGATATTTATTCAGAGCAGATTATTACTATATAATCAGTTTATACATCTACCTATCCATTGTCTCTTTTCTGTCCCCCGTCCCTCTCTTTCTTTCTCCCTTTATTCCCTGTGACCTTTCCTTGCTCCCTTTTTTCCTGGTTGCCCTGCTTTTTAGACCCTAATTGCTAATGACTGCGTGTTCCGTCGGATGAAAGCGTTAACGTCACAATCGCACATTCTCCAACCCTTACCCCTGCCTCCTCCTTCTCTCACGGTAACACAACGCTTCAAGCCACTCATCCTCTCCCTCTCAATCTCTCTCTCTCTCCTTTTCTCACTCTCTCAACATCAGCTACACTCTTCCCTTACCCTCCAGCTCGGCCTTGTACAAATTTTCATTCATTGCAGCTCCCCTCCTTTCTTTTCTTTAGACAAAGGATTTTTTCCGGACTCGTTCTGGTTACATTTTTCCCCACTCATCGTGCGTGTCTCTTAGTCAACGGCGTTCGTCTTCGTCCATCACTAATATTGCTCTTTTGGGTAGATCTTTCGAATCATCATCATCATCATCATCATCATCATCATCATCATCATCATCATCATCATTTTGCTTTTTTGGGTAGATCTTTTATATCATCATAATCATCATGATAATCATCATCATTATCATTATCATCATCGCACTTTGCGTCATCCTCATCATTATCGTCGTCAACATTGTCATCGTCATAATCATCGTAATCATTGTCATCATAATTGTCGTCATCATCATCATCATCGTCACCATCATCACTGTAATCATCATCATCGTCATCATCATCATCATCGTTATTGTCATCATAAGCATCATTATCATCATCATTGTCGTTGTCATCATCATTGCCATAATAATCATCATCATTGTGATCATTATCATCATAATCATCATCATTGTTATCATCATCATAATCATCATCATCATCATCGTTATAATCATCATTGTCATCATAATCATCATCATTGTAATCATTGTCATTATCATTATCATAATCATTATCGTAATTGTCATCATCATCATCATTGCCATCACCATTGTCGTTGTCATCATCATCATTGTCATCATAATCATCATCATTGTCATCATCATCATAATCATCATCATTGTTATCATCATCATTATCATCATCATCATCGTCATCATCGTCGTCATAATCATCATTGTCATCATCACCATTGTCATCATACTCATCATCATTGTGATCATCATCATCATCATCATCATACTCATCATCATTGTGATCATCATCATTTCCAACATTATCATCGTCATCATCACGATCATCCTCGTCATGATGATTATGATGATGATCATCATCATCAATGTCTATTTTCTAGACTGACCCAATAAATTTATTTTCTAATCGATTTATCTTTAGATAGAAGCAACAATATTTATCACCTTTTTCCTCTCATTTTTATCATGGCCATGTTTTTCTTAACCTTCCTCCTCCTTTAAACTGCAGCTGTTACCTCAACCGTGCAATATCATCCATTCTTCTACCGTGGACATACCATCGGGGTCTCCTTTTTTATCATCATTCTGCAGAAATGGTGACAACAGAGGTCGAAATGTCCGTCCGATGAAAGACGGCGGCGGTCGTTTGGTGGTTAGCCTGCTCGGAAATCTATTTTGCGTCATTTTGCGGTTTTTACCGGTTCTGAGACGCTTTTCCGATTTGGCTATTTGCCGTCCTAAAACCCTCAATTCTGGTCCAGTTTAGCTCAGCTCATCCGGTAAATTCGTGTCTTGTTGTTTATCTTTCATATTAACGGAACATTGGAAAGGGGGGGTCGCGCGTGCACACAATCTTAATCCCTCCTTTTTCAGTTATAAAAAGCTGACAAATCTTCCCCCTCCCCCGTCACTTGATTCGATCACCCCGCCTCCGCCCACCTCTTTACTTCCACGTCTTCCCCCTCTATAATGACATCCTCTCTCGATCTCTTTCATCCTCTCTTTCTGTCGATTTCATTTCTCTTTCTTCCTGTCTCTCCTCCTTTCTAGCATGTCACTTAAGTTTTCTTTCTTCTGCCAATTGCATATAGACCCGTCGAATTCTCCTGCAAATTCCTCTATTTATTTTTCTTTCTTTAATTCTCACTTTCTATGGTTTTTACAAAGGTGTCACCACTTATCAAGGCCCGGCGGCTACTCAAGGATAAGAGTTAATCGGGAAATGTCGTAGTAATCGTTAGTAGTGGAAATTTGGTAAATTGGATTACTTAAAGTGACGGCTCATCAAGAACTTGTTTACGTTGGACTTGAAGACAACCATATTGTAGTCAGTTGGAAAGCAGAAAAACGGAACAGACTTCCACAGGCGTGCATTTCTAAGAAATAAACTTTGTTCATGGAATCTACGTTTACATTTAAGCACAGATAAAGAGTGGGGGGGAAATATTGATAGTGGTTTCAGCTAGATAAGTGTTTTTTCGTGAAAGTCAGTCCAAGGAGGAAAATAGATTGAAGCTCAGACGAGCATTTGCCATGATAATAACAATAAAGCAGAAACAGGCTCGCAACGTCTCTTCTGTGGGAAATAGGTTACAAGTAAGAGAAAAGGGCATCCCCGACTAGGCTACGAAGTCTATTTTGAACTCTGCCAAGGCAAGATACGCTGCTTCTAACAGCACCTGCCAGATGTGACAACAGTACTCCATCCTCGGACGTACTTGGCTCTTATACAGGTAGAGAATTGCATCAGCAGTGAGATATCTACTGGACCGATAGAACGAGCCCACCATTTTTCCAGCAACCTTGGAAACAGATTTGATGTATGTCTTCTATCTTAAATCAGAAGTAAAGGTCAGACCCAGAAGCATATTAAAACATGGAGCCTCCCTAAGACAAAGGCCAGTCATTTCCATTGATGCCAGACAGAGATCAGAGCGTTGATGATGTAAAGATAGAAACTTGGTTTTAGATGCATTAAAATTAACCAGCCAGCTCTTTTCCCTTGCACTACGTAATCAAGACCAGAGGAGAAAGAATCAGAGAAAACTTGATCGTTTATGGCCTCTGAAGTGTTGCCATAGATGATAGTGTCGTCAAAGCAGGATAAGTCCTTTCTATCAGCTCCTGCCCTGATGTGGCAACAATATTCCATCCCTGGACGTACTTGGCTTTTATATAGATAGAGAATTGTATCAGCAGTGAGATATCTACTGGAGCGGTAGAAAGATCCCACCATTCTTCCAGTGACCTTAGCAATAGATTTGATATACGTGTTCCATTTCAGATCAGGAGTAAAGGTCAAGCCCAGAAGCTTGTCAAAATATGAAGCTTCTCCAAGAGGAGAGCCCTCCATTTCAATTGATGTCAGTTGGGGATCAGGGCGTTGATGATGTAACAATACGAGCTTGATTTTAGATGTATTAGAAGTTACCAGCCACCTCTTTCCCCATTGTACCACGCGCCCAAGATCCGAGGAGAGAGAATCGGAGAGAACTTTGTCATTTACAGCCTTTGATGTGTTGCCGTAGATGGTAGTGTCATCAGCATAGATGTCAACGAATGATCTAAGTATGTGTTTTGGGAGATCATTGATGTAGATTCGGAAGAGAGTTGGGCCCAGGACAGACCCCTGAGGAACTCCAGCATTAATACTGTGACCCTCTGATTTCTGCCCATCAACCAGTAAACTTATGAACCTATCAGAGAGAAATGATTTTATAATTTGAAAGACATTTCCAGCTATACTCTCCCTCTCTCTTTCTTTCTCTCTCTTTCTCTTTTTCACATACATACGCGCTCGCTCGAGCACACACGCACACTTCCTTACACTATTCCTTGTTTTTATTTTGTTCTCCTACATTAATTTCGGTATTATTTTTTCTAAACTATAATTGTTTAATAACAGTAATGATCACTTTACCAAGGCCGACACCCACACGAGGATAAGGGTTAATGTTGGTAAAAAGATGAAAAATTTGGTTTATTTCCTTATTAGATTAAAATTCGAAAATCGAAAAATTGAATTTCAAGTAAGACATGATATCTACTTGTCATGTCGCAACAACGAAGATATCGAAAAGTTCGAAATCGATTAGGTAGAAAATTATTGGTAATAATTCGAAATCGATTAGGTAGAAAATTATTAGTAATAGGTAATTAATGACGAAAATTGTTTTCGAATAAGATTTTTAAAAATGGTTTAAAACATAGAGTTTAAATAATAACAAAGGGAGGTAAATACTTTCTGAAAACTTTGAAATTCCTAGGCCAAATTAGCAAAACTCAATTTTTGCTAATTGTATTCATAAATAATCATTTTGTTTGTGTTTTTCTTGCAACCATTTTTATTTGAATCATAACATTGTTTTTGGATGATTAATTTTTTGGGATGATTATTTTTTGAGGATCAATTTTTTATGATTAATATTTTTTTGATGATTAATGGTTTTGAATTATTATTTTTTGGATGATTAATTATTTGCATGATCAATTTTTTTGATGATTAATTGTTTAGAAGAATGAATTTTTTTGGGGGAGATAAATTGTTTTGGTGATCAATTTTTTTGATGATCAATTTTTTTGATGATTAATTTTTTGATGATTAACTTTTTGGATGATTGATGATTTTGAATGATTATTTTTTGGATGATTAATTGTTTTCATGATCAATTTTTTTGATGATTAATTGCTTAGGAGAATGAATATTTTGGGATGATGCATTGTTTTGGTGATCAATGTTTGAATGATTAATTTTTGTTGATGATTAATTTTTTGATGATTATTTTTGTTGGATGATTAATGATTTGGAATTATTATTTTTTTGGATGATTAATTTTTTCATGATTAATTTTTTTTCATGATTAATTGTTTAGGAGAATTAATTTTTTCAATTATTTGGATGATTTATTTTTTTGATGATTAATTTTTGGATGATTAATTTTTTTGGATGATTAATAATTTAGAATGATTGTTTTTTTGGATGATTAATTTTTTGATGATTAATTTTTTGACGATTTTTAATTTTTTTGGATTATTATTTTTTGGATGATTATGTCTTTGGATGATTAATTTTTTGATTATTAATTTTTTGATGATTTTTAATTTTTTTGGATGATTAATTTTTTGGATGACTAATTTTTTTTGCTGATTAATTTTTTAGATGATTAATTTTTTTGGATAGTTAATCTTTTTGTTTCATTAAAACAATGCCTATCGGAAAACAATTCGCGCGTCCGTGGATGACTGTCCAATCTATAATAATTTAGTAAAAAACAAAACATAAAACAAAGAACATCTATAAATAGATACAAGAGGGACACATGGCTTTGCCCGGTCGTAAAACACGCTTATATATGATATTTTAATTCGTCCATATTTCGTACATATTATTATAGAGTCGTGATTTTAAAAGTAAAAAAAAAGCACTTGGGTGCCATCAGCTAATATCGAAACGTAAAGCAAAACTGTATCATTCAAAGCTGGTGACGTTACCACGATACTAGCGTGACACGCATATGAACAGATAAAAAATTAAAAATAAACTAAGATGAATGTAAAAAATGTATTACGATTTTTTTTTTTTAATTTTGACCCATTTTTTACCTCTTTAACTTATTTTAACCGGCAAAAGACCCATAAAAGAATGGCACGCAAAAAATCCAATCATTTGAGACCCATAGCGCCGTCCTGCGATTTTCAGTTTCGGAGGAGATAGAGTTTGAAAATATGGAGTCAGACAGACAGACATATAGCTTTTTACATATTAGATTTTTTATGCATCTATTCGCACACTCCTTAGCATGTTGAGCGACTAGAATATGAGATATATTTTTTTTAAAAGCTCACTGGAGAATTAACTCACATCGAAATAAGAATTACCGCCCGAAAAATTAAAAAAAAAAACATTCAGTATGCCATGGTATTTTAAGCACCAAACGTGAAAACTGAGTTCACGTATTATTTACATGTGTACTATGTCATTGGTTTGTGCATATCAATTAAGATTTGTAAATAACTGGCCCATTTGATTAATAATCTTAAAACAAGTGTGTTAATCAACGCGTCAATCATTTATTTGGGTTTCAGGCGGTAAAAATATTTGGAGCCAATCTGATCAACGATTGGATGATGTTTTTATGACGTAAACAAACCATGCGTATAAACACAGTATCACTATAAGATAATGATTAATCAATAAAACGCCACCTAGTCAAATCCTGCCGTTTATTTATTGTTTCTTCATTGATTATTTTATATCCATCTAGAACTGCTAGAATGAACAGATTTAATAAAAAATAAATAAATAAATAAATAAATAAATAAATAAATACAACTCTTTGCCTTGAAATTATCTTCGATGCTGAAAAAAACATTTTGGAAAGCGACAAGTTATTCGTTCCTAAATTGGCCAACCCACATTTCATTTTAAGTTTTCTGGCTGACAAACAATTTTTTAAATTGCATTTTCACGCCAAACAAAGCACAGTGCCGCTTTGATGTAGGGAATTATTATCTAGGACATAATGTGCAGAGATACCATGTAGGGAGTTTAGCAGCAAGATGCTTGTTCACACTATATTTGAACTTCTGCATGTCAGTACAGCCATGGAAATAGGGATCCGGAATGGATTTCACAAAGTCCAACAGTCCTAGGGGAAAAAAATTATTAGAATAGATGGCTTTCTGGCATCTGGGGATCTCCTCTGTGTTGGGGTGGAATTTTGCTGCTTGTCAATTATATTTACATCGAGGGGGGATACCAGGGTGTGGGGTGTGTAGTTTGTCGGAGTACCAACCATAAAAATACTTGTAAAACAGGCAGAGGGATACACCATTTCGACAATGGGGCAAGGGCTGAAACCTATCGGACAGTGCGGGACCTATTAGGTTGGCAACTCTCTTTTGAACCCTGTTTAAGAGGGAGAGACAAATAGCAGATGCACCAGCCCAAATGTAGCAACAATACTCCACACATGGGCAAATGGTGACCTTTTAGAGGTACATAATACTCTCAGGCGTAAGCAACTTTCTAGCACGGTAGAGAGAACAGAACTTCTTTGCAGCAGCCCTGGCAATGCCCTCAGTGTATATTTTCTAACTCATGTTCCCTGTGAACGTTAAGCCGAGGAGTTTGAACGAAGTACTTTCAGATAATGTATCATTATCCATGGCTATTCATAGTTGGTAAGGTTTCTTGTAATTATTAAAGGAGACAAGCTGAGTCTTGGCAGCATTGAACGTTACCATCTATTTTTGTCCCCATTCCACTACAGACTGGAGGTCTTCCTCTAGTGTTTCCTCCATTGCCTTCTAAACACGTCTTTAATACATGCTAATTTCTTTTCATTGTATTTATATAACAGACAATTATTATTGTTGAACAACACAGACTCGTTTTAATCCAATTTATTTCTTCCAGTTTGTAGCTAATTACCATCAAATGACCATGCAAACAAAAGAGACTATTTCGAAACGATTTTTATTTTAACAATAAGTAAATACAATTGTTAAAGTGGTCATTTTATTGATCTAAAGGAAATATTTACTAACAATTATACTCAGCGTAAGAAAAAAGATAATATATACTATTTTAAAGGATATAAATGTTTTCTATAAATAATAAAAAAGATATTATTTTTTTTAACTCATTCATTTTGTATGAATATCCTGATTGATTGTTGGCATTGGTTTCTCCGATAGTTTTCTAGTAATAATGCATTTTAGAAAGACACCGGCTATTTACGGGAGCGACCAGGTGAATGGTTCCTGACATCCTAAATGAAAGTGCTTCTGTGAAACGAACAGGATTCGAACATGACACACGAAGGTTTTAAGCTGTGTGATTAACCATTTGACCACCATTACCTCCCAAAATTTAATTGACAATCTTAATTAATTTATTTGCAACATTATATATACATATATATGCTATAAATTATTTTTTTTTACGCATTGATCACCACTTATCAAGGCCCGGATGCCACTCAGGGATAAGGGTTATTGCAAGTACATTACGTTAGTGTGGAAATTTATTATATGATACTATGTCTATACTATACTATAACTATAATATAACTATAACTATACAATGCTATATTATACTATAATATACTATAACTATATTATAACTACTATAATTATATTATACTATAACTGTGCTAAATTATAACTATTCTATATTATAACTATTCTATAATGACTATAATTATACTATATCATAACTATATTATTAATATACTATTCTATAACTATACTATAACTGTGCTATACTATAGACATACTATATACTATACTATAACTATTCTATGCTATAACCTTACGATACTATACTACACTATACTATAACCATACAAGGACAATAACTATTATAACTATACTATAACTATAATTATTCTATACTATAACTCTACTATACCAAACTACACTATACTTTAACTATATCATGACAACAACAATTCTATAACTAACTATATTATAACTATATCATAAATATACTATTCTATAACTATACTATAACTATACTATAACTATTCTATACTAAAAACTTACGATATTATAACACATTATACTATAACCATACCAGGACAATAACTATTATAACTATTATAACTTTACTATAACTATACTATAACTATAACTATTCTATACTATAGGTCTACTATACCAAACTACACTATACTATAACTATCATGACAACAACTATTCTATAACTAACTATATTATAACTATATTATAAATATACTATTCTATAACTATACTATATACTATACTATAACTATTCTATACTATAACCTTACGATACTATAATACACTATACTATAACAATACCAGAACAACAACTATTATAACTATTATAACTATACTATAACGATAACTATTCTATACTATACCTCTACTATACCAAACTACACTATACTATAACTATCATGATAACAACTATTCTATAACTAACTATATTATAACTATATTATAAATAAACTATTATATAACTATACTATAACTGTACTATACTATAGACATATTATATACTATACTATAACTATACTATAACATGGACAGACACAGAAGTACTTGTGACACAAACACAGGAATACAGTAATGTTGTGATGCGACAGGGACTGGATCGCAGTAGACAGTATGGAACCTATTAAATTAGAAAATCTATTATTTTTTAGTGCCCTGTCCAGGAGAGGTTAGCTAGTAGTTGGTGAAACTGCACATATGCGGAAACAGTATTCTATGCAGAGTCAAACCTAGGCTTTACAGAGATAAAGGATGCTGGCAGGTGTAAAAAGCTTTCAAGTCGGTGAATTGCGTCCGTGTTCACAATTTACAAACTTACAAAGTTTATATAAAAAGGACGGGAGCGAAAATGGAAATATAAATGCGTGAATGTACATGAGAATAAAGAAAGGGGCCAAACAATTCTTAAATTAAGTATTTGCAATCACCGCGTTTAATAAATGTTCCCCGTTCGTCCGTTTTCGTAACCCTCACCGTTAAGAATTATATCACTCGTCAACTTTGACAGCGAACGAGTACGCGTGAGGGTAAATAATAATTACTTATCACGAAATCATAAAGGTTATTTACTAAAAAGCAATCACATATTCCTGAACATATCTGAACTTTCCTTCCTTGATACGCATATACATAATGAAAAAACATATATACATTCGGAAGATTTACACACACACAAACACGCACACACACATACATATATATATATATATATGTGTGTGTGTGTGTGTGTGTGTATGTCATATATCGACAGCGTTATTGCGTAGGGAAATGTACACAGACACACACACAGACACACAGACACGGTCATTTATATATATATATATATATATATATATATATATATATATATATATATACATATATATATATATACATGTGAACGTGTCTGTGTGTGTGTCTGTATGTGTGTCTGTGTACGTTTCTCTACGCAATAATTGTCAATTTTTAGTCTACAGACTCGAAATTTGATATACAGGGTACTGAGATTTGGGAAAATCGATGTGATCGGTTTTCGGTAAACAAATTTGGCTGTTAAGAGATCAAAATTCAACGATTTGACCTTTGAGAACTCTACCAAACTCCTCCGACAATTTGGAGTCTAGACACTTGAAATTTTAGATATAGGTTCCTTGGACATGGATCTAACTTAATAATTCGACTTGAGCCTAAAACAATAAATGTTAAGGGGTTATAATAGGACTCAAAATTTAAAAAATTCGCGGTTTTTTTTTGTTTTTGTTTTTTTTCTCAGCATACACCTCCAAACACCCGGGCAACGCCGGGCACCTATGCATATATATATATATATATATATATATATATATATATATATATATATATATATATATATATATATACACTAGCAGGTCGCTAAAATATGATATTTTTATTTGTCCAGATTTCGTATACATATTATTCTAGGAAAAACAGTAAGTTCTATGCAGTGCAATGCAAGTCTACAATGTATTATGAAGTAAGGCATTAGGTAAACGTTGATCCTCATGTAATCCCGGGCATCGCCGGGTCTCCCTGCCAGTATATATATATATATATATATATATATATATATATATATATATATATATATATATGTGTGTGTGTGTGTGTGTGTGTGTGTGTGTGTGTGTGTATATATATGTATATATATGTATATATATATATGTATACATATATGTATATATATATATGTATATATATATATATGTATATGTCAGGCCATGTCATATGCTACTGGTACCATGTAACCCAGTACTACCTGCCTTATGGTCGGGTCACCGGCGACTAAACTGGTTCCACCACCAGACTTGTTTGGTGAGAAGGGCGGCTAGTCTCCCTGAAGGATTAAAAACAAGACCTTCCAAAGGGCGAATGAACTCTTTTTCTGGTCAACGGCCAACTAGCACCGTGTATATTTGTGTGTGTGTATGTGTATTGGGGTAGAGAGGGCTCCCGTAAGCCGTGGTGAAGGCAACCTTTCTAGGAGAAGCAAATCTCTGATTTAAAAAACCATAAAGCGGAGGACCAGTACCCGCATTAAGCTGGTCTGCAGTTTAATTTGTTGCTGGCTATCTTGCTCTTGCTTGTTGCTGGATCTCAACATTTTGAACCGAGAGAGAGACTTAGCTCTCGTACAAAGCTAAGACTCTGTAACATCATATTTGCATAGATACTCCCTCAGACATTTGGGCTCATGGATTTTAAATGTCTGAGGGAGTGGCACTCGTCTGACAAGACGTTGGAATCATCATATATATATGTATATATATATGTATATATATATATACATATATATATATACACACACACATATATATATATATATATATATATATATATATATATATATATATATATATAGTAATGTGCGTGATAATTTAAAATTCAAATTAGAATTAAAAATTAAAACTATGTTTCATAAGAATGAACAACAATAGATTTTTAATTTTTAATTCTAATTTGAATTTTAAATTATCAATCACATTACTAAATATTAAAGTAGCTCTAGGATATTTACCTATCGAGCTTATTATATATCTGAATTACAACGAGAATTGTTCTTTTCTTGTATTTTAATTGAATTAGTAATTTTACTATTACATTAAAATACACTATGCTCTACTGTTCTAACCCCCTTTAAATTTATATATATATATATATATATATATATACATATATATATATGTATATGTATATATATATATATATATATATATATATATATATATATATATATATATATATATATATATATATATATATATATATATATATATTATGGATACTCCCATCGATTTGACACAACGATTAAGTTGTTTGTTTGGAAATCCACACAGATAATTTGTTTATAGTGGTGAAGACTTTGTGTAGAACCAACCACATTTTGCTATTACTGCTAATTCTTGACGGTGCAAATGGCAGCCAGAAGACAAAGCAAACAGTATAACGCAGATTTTTACATCATATACATATATACATGTATATATACATGTATGTGTGTGTGTGTGCGCGCGCGCATATACGAGGGGATAGATGTATGCACCCATAGACCCGTGTGAAAAGAAGCGTTCTTATCCAACAAGAGATGTTACTTATATCTTACGCTGATTACAAAAGTTTATCAATCTGCAATTATCTAAAAAGCGTCAGATCGTAGGTGAGAATCTCTCTAATTAATTGGTTCACCTTTCCGGCTTTGCTTACCGATTGCGAACCGGAAGTATAATAATGAGAGAAGTAAGAGTCTTCATCCATAGGTACGTCCATAAAAACTACACGGTTAGCGACGGAGATACGATTTCACATTTAAGCGTGACACACCGACATAATGTCGACAAACCAAAAAAGCTTCTTAGAAAGGTCCGTGACGCAGCTAGTATTAGATGCGTCCGTGTAGACTTGAACATGCAATCTTAAAATTTAGCGTGAGCGACATATAGGCAGATACATAGACGTTTGAGAATGCAGTTTCAAATTAACTTAGAATATTTCATCTACGCGATAAATGCTAGAATAAAAATGTTCAAACCCAAGGTAGATGTATATACCAGCTGGTCGCCTGGTTTTGTCCGATCATACACTACTCTTAAACATTATATTTTAATTTATGCAGATTGCGTATGTATTATCATGGAAGCCATCCTCTTTAAATTATTATATATTACGAGGAATAATTTTCCCGGTGAATTAATTTGCAAATAAATAAATAATGATAATGTCGTTCATTAAATTCCGTCTGTATTTGTTTACAATATCATGTCAGCTGATGTTTGGCATTGACGATAAATGCCCTGGAAAAATCACTTCTGATTAATATTTTGTTTTAATGTATGCAAACAAAGAAATGATTTGCGTTGATTTTAAATGGTATCATTTTTTTTCGTAAATTGAACCAATTAAAAAGAATAACAATGGAAATAAATGGAACATTAAACCCGAGCTTGAACAGGCGATCTGTAATCGAATGCACTACCTCTGAGCTATATCTCCAGGTTAAAATAAATCTGTTTTTTGTTTAAAAAAAAATGATTTGCTGAGATTTTATTTTCCTTCACCATGGGGGTCACCACTTATCAAGGCCCATAGGCCACTCAGGGATAAGGTTATTCCGTGTACAGTAATCAATGAGATAGTATTGTAGTAATCATTATTATTGGAGATTTGATAGAGTGTCTTACTTAATATATATATATATATATATATATATATATATATATATATATATATATATATATATATACACAGAGAAAGAAAGATTGACAGAGAGACAGACAGACAGCGACTGACAGCGAGAAAAAAGAGAAGAGATAGATTAATGCAAAGTTATATGTAGATATATAGATATCCATATATTGGGCGAACATAAAGCCACACAAATCAATTGTAAATTATGCAGTGTCTGAGTAGAGTGGCCATGTTGGGACATTGTTGTGGCGAAGGTTGAACGCCTCGGTCAGCGACGCTGCCGACCAGACGCTTTTATCGGGGGTCAAACAGTTTTTTTTTCAGAAGAACATGGGGAAGTTAATTACGTCTTTGTGTATAGCTACATTAGAAACATTGCAAATTGCAGTCAGATAAGTAAATTGCTCGAAAGAGGAGAAAAAAATAACGAAAACAAATTATAACGTTGTGTTGAAGTTGGATCGAAAGAATAAGGTGTTTTGAGAAATGATTACATTATATATTAAAACACAGAAGAGATACACCTATATATATATATATATATATATATATATATATATATATATATATATACACATACTTATATACACATACTTATATATATATATATATATATATATATATATATATATATATATATATATATATATATATATATATACTAGCAGTTCAGCCCGGCTTTTCTCGGGCCTTATGTACTGTTCATAATTTTATGTGCATGTATATATATATATATATATATATATATATATATATATATATATATATATATATATATATATGTATATATATATGTATATATATATACACATATATATATATATATACATATATATTACAAAGTTTGTAGTCATGTCCAGGTAATCTACATCTAAAATTTCAAATATTTAAACCCAAAATTGGTGGAGGAGTTTGGTAGAGTGTGCAAAGGCCATCTATTTCAACTTTGACTTCTTAGCAGCCTAATATTCGGCCAAAAACTGATTAAAAAGTCTGCTGCATGTCTGAATACGCTTTATGTAAAATTTCAAATGTTTGGACCAAAAATTGGCTGAATAGTTTGCTAGAGACCGCAAAGGTTGGGAACTTTGAACCCTTGGCAGCCAAAATTTCGGCCAAAAACCGATTAAAAATCTTGCCCTTTGTCTGAACACGCTTTATGTAAAAGTTCACATGTTTAGACCAAAATTTGACAAGACATCAATATAGACTATATCTTGCTGCATTTGACTTTTGGTTATTACCTAAGCTCAAGGAAACCCTTAAAGACTGTTGTTATGAGACAACTCAGGAGATGAAAGAGGCCGTGACGAGGGTCATTGACAAGCTTATTCTAGAAGATTTCCATGGGGCATTCCAGAAATTGTTGGAACGGTACAACAAGTGCATTGCAGCCGGAGAAGATTACTTCGAAGGGGAGTAGAGTGTTATGCCTGTATAATCAATAACAGTACCCATACGAAAAACGTCTGGAAATTTATTTAAGTATTGGTGTACTGCAACATACGCTACAATCCAATGTGTAGGAAACAGTGTATTGAACAAAAACTACGGGTCGTGAAGATCCTCTTACAGATGAAACACAGCCTCTCTAACACGCAGCTGTTTTCCTGAAGGCTTGAAGGAGAATACCCGTTCGAGATGGTAGTATTGAAGAGTTTTGTTTGTAGTTTAATTTACGTTTTGTTTGAGCACCTGTGTTAGAATTTTTCCAACCCCGAGTGGCTTCTGGGCCTTGATAAGTGGTGACCTCCGTGTAAAAAAAGAAAAATCGTCTCTGGCGATAAGAAATACTTTTGGTGACGCAAGAAACTTCATTTGGCTGTCTTAGCAACATTGTTTGCTTCTGTGAAGATCATACTCTTAGGTACTCCATCATTTAAGCCCAATAGATTGCAACATTATAACTTCAAAGAATGTGCTAATAAATAATATAAATTTAGATTATAGTAACCATGTCTTAATTTTTAAAATGACGTCATTTATGATGACCCGTTTTTTAATACTAACTCAACCAAAATGCATTCTTTTTTGTCGTATGACTGTAACGCGTCGGAAACATCTCATCAAATTCTGTCGAAAAAAACAACAACAAATTAAAACAAAAACAAATAAGTTCACATAACCTTTCCTTATATATATATATATATATATATATATATATATATATATATATATATATATATATATATATATATATATATATATATATATATATACATCGCAATCATGAAAGGAAGACGAAAATTCATGATTAAAACGTTAAAATAAAGTTAATGGGGTGAAGAGAATAAAAGGAGGAAAAATTCTCTTTACCCCATTAATTTTATTTTAACGGTTTAATGATGAATTTTCGTCTTTTTTCATGATTGCGATATATATATATATATATATATATATATATATATATATATATATATACGTTACCTACATATATATATATATATATATATATATATATATATATATAAATCAATATCAATATATATATATATTGATATATATATATATATATATATTTACGTTACCTACGTACATATATATATATAAATCAATATCAATACATATATACATATATATATATATGTATATATGTATATATGTATATATATGTGTATATATGTATATATATATATGTATATATGTATATATATATATATATATATATATATATATATTTTGTGTACAGAAAGTTGTTAGTTGAGACAGGTCATTGGTACCGTCGGTTTCAAGCCCGATAATAAGGCCCGTTTAAGGTATCCTTATCGAGCTCTCTTCAGCCAATATTCGTCTATCTTATAACCGGAAGTGTGAAGTATATATACCTCGCGAATCCACGTTCAAATCTCGTTTTGTTTAACCCCCCCCCCTTTTTTTTTTTTTTTTTATCTATCTATATCTATATATATATATATATCGGGTAATGTAATACCTAATTTTCAACTTTGAATTATTTAAATTTAAGATCTAATTTCGAAAAAATGTTTTTTTTATATGAATCGATTTTAATTTGAACCCCATTTAATTTTAAAATCTCTTTCCTTATGTATAAAAACTTTAAAATCTGTATTGGTATCGGTTAAAAACTTAAAAATTCGTTTAATTATATCGAACATTTAAAAATTTCCAAAAATACGTTTAAAGTTTTAAAAAATATATTTTTAATTATATCGAATCACGTTTAAAAATTTCGAAATACGTTTAAAAATTATTTTTTAAAAACCCAAATCTTTCAAGGTTTGGGGAAGTGAGTATTTATCTATCCTAAGTGATTTCCCTAGTTTATTAACATTATTATATTTTTCTATAGTTTTAAATTCGAAATAGATTATAAATTACATTTATAAAATATAATTTTGTTTTTTATATATATATATATATATATATATATATATATATATATATATATATATATATATATATGACATTAATTAAAAATCTATAATATAATTGCGATTAAAATCCAAGTTTACCGACTAATTATTTATGTATTTACAATTTTTTTTCCTTATATATACATATATATATATATATATATATATATATATATATATATATATATATATATATATATATATATAAACAACATCTAAGTGTTGTTCTTTTCATTGATCCAATTTATTAGGAGACCCTTCCTTCTATGTATGCAACTTTTCAAAGCTTCACTCCTCACATTTAAACATTTTATTTTTGGGTCATGAATGGACCGGAGGATGTAGTATTTCTCTGCGTTACAGAGTGAGCATTGACTTAATTCCGGGACGTATGCTGGTCTATGCTCTATTTTTCTCCATTTTATGGAAAAGGGTGTATTTTTTTCTTTAAGCTCCCACACGCGGGTAGCTAATGCTGTATTCATCCTTGTTTTAGCTCTAAAGGAGCTCATATGTGCATAATATCTTTGTTTAAATTGGCCTTTTGTCATACCTATATATATTTCCGGTATATTTGTGGATTGTTCCGTTACTGTGGCCTCATAGACAAGGGATTCAGCTTTACAATTACCCTCCAATGGACAGCTATTTTTGGTCCTGCAAGAGCAGCCTGCGTTATCTATCTTTTTTGGTTCTTTGGATATTATCGACTTTATTGATGGAGCTGTCGAGTAACTAACTTTCACCGTGTTTCTATTAAAAAGTTTATGTAGTCTATGTGTTCTTGAAATACTACATCCTCCGGTCCATTCATGACCCAAAAATAAAATGTTTAAATGTGAGGAGTGAAGCTTTGAAAAGTTGCATACATAGAAGGAAGGGTCTCCTAATAAATTGGATCAATGAAAAGAACAACACTTAGATGTTGTTTATATATATATATATATATATATATATATATAAGGAAAAAAAATTGTAAATACATAAATAATTAGTCGGTAAACTTGGATTTTAATCGCAATTATATTATAGATTTTTAATTAATGTCATATATATATATATATATATATATATATATATATATATATATATATATATAAAAAACAAAATTATATTTTATAAATGTAATTTATAATCTATTTCGAATTTAAAACTATAGAAAAATATAATAATGTTAATAAACTAGGGAAATCACTTAGGATAGATAAATACTCACTTCCCCAAACCTTGAAAGATTTGGGTTTTTAAAAAATAATTATTAAACGTATTTCGAAATTTTTAAACGTGATTCGATATAATTAAAAATATATTTTTTAAAACTTTAAACGTATTTTTGGAAATTTTTAAATGTTCGATATAATTAAACGAATTTTTAAGTTTTTAACCGATACCAATACAGATTTTAAAGTTTTTATACATAAGGAAAGAGATTTTAAAATTAAATGGGGTTCAAATTAAAATCGATTCATATAAAAAAAACATTTTTTCGAAATTAGATCTTAAATTTAAATAATTCAAAGTTGAAAATTAGGTATTACATTACCCGATATATATATATATATATATATATATATATATATATATATATATATATATATATATATATATATATATATATATATAGATAGATAGATAGATAGATAGATATATATAGATATAGATAGATAAAAAAAAAAATAAAAAAAAAGGGGGGGGATTAAACAAAACGAGATTTGAACGTGGATTCGCGAGGTATATATACTTCACACTTCCGGTTATAAGATAGACGAATATTGGCTGAAGAGAGCTCGATAAGGATACCTTAAACGGGCCTTATTATCGGGCTTGAAACCGACGGTACCAATGACCTGTCTCAACTAACAACTTTCTGTACACAAAATATAAGTACGCTCTTAAAATTTGGATTTTCCTTTTAATTGAGCACTCTGCTGGAATTCTTTTTCCAAAAAAACTATATATATATATATATATATATATATATATATATATATATATATATATATATATATATATATATATATATATATATATATTAGGTCCTGCTAAACCGAGCCAGAGATGTCTCGTGATGCGGGGTTCGAATCGTTCGACTGGTATTAATGCGTTTCCGTACACTAAGTATACATTTATAATGCATATATAAATTTATCCAACAATTATAACGATCTATTAAGTTCAATGAAAATGGAGGTACACGTTCAGAGCATATGTAATTTTATTATACATTTCAAAGTCACAGGGATATACATTTAATTCACATTTATATTGTATAAATTACTGCGTCTTACACGCGTTTCATTGAATGTCATGAACCAAGCAAGAGATTTCTTAATTTGATATTGGCATTGATTTAAAGTCTAGCTTGATATAAATTTTTAATTGAAGTCGGTTTAGTTTAAAATTTAAATTTAAAACTGGAGTTAATATAAAAAAAAATTAATTTAATTACGGATGGGTTTAACATTTAATAAATTTGCCCAATCTTATAGATTAGGTTTAAAAATAAAATTTATATATGACAGGTTTCCTCGGACTATTATAAAGAAATTTACACTTAAGCCATATTAAATACATACATAGTAAGAAGAATAAAGTTAAATAATAATAATAATAATAATAATAATAATAATAATAATAATAATAATAATAACAACAACAATAATAATAATAATAATAATAATAATAACAACAACAAAAATGTGAACGATACAGAGAAGATTAGCATGGCCCCTGCTCAAGGGTGACACGCAAATTCATGAAGCGTTCCATATTTTTAAGGAAACCCCTTGAATGCGGAGAATAATACAAGACAATATAACGAATAAGCGTTACGGGGAATAAGGAACACCGCAGCTGAATATTCCAGTATAAACCAATGGCCACTACCAGCGAGAAATCAATGGTAAGCGGATGTTACGATTATGCAAATTCATTTGCAAATGCTATAGAAGGACGTCTGGGGAGACTTGTTGTCACTCAGCTTCCAGAGAACACCACAGGCTTCCAATCAGATCGCTTGTTGACTTGTGTGAAAGCTCCATGTGAGCCAATAATAATAATAATAATAATAATAATAATAATAATAATAATAATAATAATAATAATAATTATTATTATTATTATTATTATTATTATTATCAAATTTGAATGAGCTTTCAGAACTTTGCAACTTGAACTGTTTGGAAATGAGTTAAAAAAAAAAAAAAAGGTTCCGTTTTAGACCGAGAAAATTTTGATAGAATAAATTCCTCTATTTTTATTTTATTTTTATTTTACTTTTCTGTTTCCCTTTCGTTTCTTTTTTCTTTTCTTTTTTTTTTTTTTTTTCGCGCCCAAAACATTAAACGGAACTTTTACAAATATGTCCTGTTAAAAAACAGATGAGTATCGGCTGAAGATACTTGATATGGATGTTAAAAATCGGTCCCTTATTATCAGGTTTGAAACCGACGGTACAAATGACTTATCTCATTTAAACGTTCGGTATACATATATATATATAGGGTGACCCCCCCAAAAAAAACAAAAAACAAAAGCTAAATGGAGGCCATCTAGAACATATGCTGTAGAACGGAGAAAAAAAGCCCAAAGACCCTAGCGTTTTCATGTGATGTTTTGAATATAATAAACTAGTTATGACCCAAGTTTCATTTCATTCGGACAAAACACTAAGAAACGGGACCTAATTAAAGTTGGGGTCCGTTTTTTTTTGGGGGGGGGTAACCCTGTATATATATATATATATATATATATATATATATATATATATATATATATATATATATATATATATATTGAGTAAGATGATTGATAATTTATAATTAAAAATTAAAATGAAAAATTAAAAATCGGTTTCACAAAGAAGAACATACAAATCAATAAATTGTACGATCGTTTCGGAAACGATGTTTTTATTGAGATAGACAATAAGACTTCGACATTAATTTATCATATAGTTTTTTTAAACAAATTCTCCTCATCAGCAAAAATATTGGGTGGTTCATTTTTACGACACAAAAAATATAACTATCATTTTTTTTTAGGTAAGGCAGATGTATCTGGAAAATATTTAAAATATAAAGGAAAATAGTTACTTTTTTGATGTTGATAAACAAAGTAAGAAAAATGAAAATAAAATTAAAAATAAAAATAAAATAAAATAAAATGGGGCTAAAAGGTAAGGTTAAGAGATTTTTAAAAAGATTTTTAACAAAAATATAAATACATTTTAATGGTTCGCCTTCTAAAAGTCGTAAGTATCATCGTCAAAGCATTCATTTGGATGGTAAATGTAGTTTATTAATGCTTGAAAATGTATATATATATATATATATATATATTTATATATATATATATATATATATATATATATAAACTTTCAAAGGAAACGCCAATGGAATAATATTTACAGTCTGAACTCGTTAGTAACGCTAAAATGGAAATCAACTTGAATATGTGAATTACAACGGGAGATAATTATATTCAGCTAGAAAAATAAAGAGTTTAACTGTTCAAAGGGTGATAACCACTAATTAGTTATAAGTTGTTTTTTATATAATAAATGAATCTTATTGGTAGTAATTAAATAAAAATAATTTTTGTAATAGCAATTATAATATTTATAGAACTTACATTAATAAAAATAATAACATATAAATTTAAAGTGAAATAGATAATAAAATAAAATAGAAAATAATGGTCAAAATATTAGATTAGATAATAATAATAATAATAATAATAATAATAATAATAATAATAATAATAATAGTTATTAATTTATAAATTATAAATTTTAAGATAGATTAGTAATAATAAAAAAATTTATGATTTATGGTGGCTTAAATTTGTCGAAACTAAACCAACGTTTATGAATGCATCCCGAAAGAATTTCATCTTTTAGATTTAAGAGAATGGTTTTATTTTTATCATATTTTAAAATCTTTAGGGCTTCATATCTACAAAGTGCACGGAATCTGTCACCGCCCCCCTGGCATATATGCTTTATATGATCCTATTATATCCCATTTTAAATTGAAGGGAGTATTTCTATCATTGAGTCGCTAAATATATTTAAATAAAGCAGTCTGGTTTCTCAAGGAAGGATTTTTAAAGGAGTGCTTATGCGTTGAAATCCTATGTTTAATAAACCCAGATATGGAACCGAAGTAGATTACATTTTACTTAATGTATTTGTTGTCAGGTAGATTGGGAGTTATATTGGTATGTAATAGGTTTGGTTGTATTTGATTGGTAGATTGGTTAATGGGGGTGCAGTTATTTAATAATTGTGTGCTCGCGTCAGAATGTGAAAAGGGATTTGTATGGTTGCGATTAACATAATTTATATTTTGGGTGTGTGACACTATGCAGCTATAAATCACATTTTTTTTTATCATGCAGGCACCTTGTAGAGGGCATTTATTTTTTTCTTCTACTGTTACTGCCTGCTATAGTTTCTATATTTGCATTTTGTTTCTTACTATTTTTTTATTGTTAAAACTAATTATTTTTTATGAACGTTTGACTGTGTTCTTATTAAAGATTTTATTGTATCTATGAGAAGCTTTAAAGTTTTTTTTCTAATATTTAAAATAATTCCCTGGCTATGTTTGTTTCAAGATTTTTAGAATATGGAGGATTGAACCATAGGATTTTCACTATGTCTATTTTTACGCTTACAGATTTTGGTTTGTTGTTTATTTGTGTTAGTGGCTAATTCTTACGGTTTAATTTGGTTTTGTATTGTATTTCTATTATTGTTTGCCTTTCGTATGCGGGATGACATGACCATATTATATGTTATTATGTTTTTAGTAGGTTTATTAAAGTTTTCAATGCAGTTTGTGTTTTTATCATTTTTATTTAGGTATTTGATTTGTGATTTATATCCTGAGTTTTTAAGGGCGTCAATGTAATATTTTGTGTTTTTGTTAAATATAGACTTGTTAGAAGATAATTTAGAAATTCTTAAAGAGACATTGGGAACTATTGATTTCAATATTGACTTAGGATGGTTTGATTCATTATGGACATATAGTACAGATTGGTTTGGTTTATGATAGGGTTCAAAAGTAGAGTTTTCAAGATTTAAGGTTACGTCCAAGAAATTAACTATTTTTTTATTAGGGTTGATTTCTATAGTAAGTCCATATTTTTTAAAGAACTTATGCAAGGATTTAATCGCTTTTTCGTAATGCTTATTTGTGGAGTTTGTTACGAAAAGTGCATCATCTCTGTATAGCCTCCCTCCAATTTGAATTGTTCATGGAGTATACTATGAATTTCATCTAAAAGGAAAAGGTCAACCATATCAGTGACCTGAGCTGAGTCTGTCGAGCCCATTAAAACGTTAAAATGGTCAGGGGTATTGTTTCTGGTCCAATATTTTTTGTGAAAGGTTATTAAACATTTTCTAGCTAAGAGTATTATTTTAATTTCGTTTGGTGTTATATCAGTTATTTTTCTTGCCATTAAGAGGGATTATCTAATAGGATTGGTGATATCGATTAGTAATTGGTAATAGGATTCAATGTCAAAAGAAACAAATTTAAGATTATTTTTATTTTGAATGTTCGAAAACCAATCGATTACCTGGGAAGACTGTCATATTGCGTATTTTATTATGGATTTAATTTTAGGGATAATTTTATCTAGGATATGTTTACTAACTAATCCTATATCTGATTTAGAGGGGCAGATTAGTTTATTTGTAGGGTTTATATATATAGACATCCAAGTACCGTACTGTTTCGTTGTATCACAACTCATCGATGCGGGTAAGCTAGCACCTTTCCCTAACTGTGTATTGAACCTAAAACTATCGTGTTGATAATCGGCAGTTCTAACTACTGGATCAGTTCAGTGCCCGTAAACGACCTCGTCAGATGTCCATTTAGTTCAATTCCGTTTATTTCCACGAAAGTCGTATCTGATCACCTATGGGTTCAACAAGAATGCGCATATATTGTTAAACTTTGAAATCCCAATTTAAATCCTAAGAAACCTATCATGAGTTAAAACAAAGGAACAGAAAAAAAGCAGATTGTGTAACTATGGATGATGCTTTATGATTTTTAGTCACGTATAAGTCACTCCGTCGGTCGGTCGGTCTGTCGGTTTGTCCGTAACACTTTTGTGCTTGGCCTTTTTGGTTAAGATCCAAGGTCTGTTGTTAATAGATGCAGTTCTTTGCTTTTTAAACTTTTCTTGGCCTTTTGGCCAAGATCAAACTGTCACACACACACACACACACACACACACACACATTTTAATTTAAATAAAAAATAAATAAATAAAATAAAAAAAAATACGCACACACACACATGAAGAAATTGTATATATATTGTTTTTGCAAAAACGCTGGGGTTTTCATTAGTTAGCCTTAGATTCCACAGAGTGAATGAGGTATTGTGGTAAATGTTGCCAGTCAAGAGTAAAGTCGCCAAAGACTCCATTTTTGCTTTAGTTACAAAGATCCTGCAACACTCTCCTCCCCAGATCTTATAGGGCCTTGTGCCTAAATTTGTTTTGTCTTTTGGAGATTTTACTTTTTTAAATTTTTAAATTTTATATTGGAATTTTTTTAATTGTAATTTTTTCTTTAAACGAAATAAATTAAATATAAAGATCAAAGTGTAGTATCTGTTCCGGCAGATGCTGCAAGCAAAGACTATATGTGGAGGCAGGCCCACATATAAGACCTTGGTCAGTGTAGGGGCAACCCTTCATATTAATTGTGACTATCCAGCTCCCCTACTTCCCGGGGAGTTGGTCCCCATTTTCCCTTCACTCCTCACATTAAAAATCGGCCTTGTGCCTAATTTGCTCGGTGAGGGAGCAAATAAATACAACTTTTCTTGGCCTTTTGGCCAAGATCAAAGTGTAGCATCTGTTCTTACTACATGCAGTACTTACGTTTGTTAGTTTTCCTTGGCCACATGGCTAAGATCAAAGTGTAGTATATATTCTTAACAGACGCTGCACTTACATTTGTAACTTTTCCTTGGCAATGGAAGGGAACCCCTTCCATGCTAAGGCATTTTTAGTCGCATGCAAGTCACTCCATCGGTTGGTCTGTAACACATTTACATTTTTTTTAAGCAAGGGGTATGGAGTAACATTTTTGTCCCCCGATTTATCACAGAGAGACCTATTTTTTCAATGGGTCCGTGTGTCCGTTAGCCCGGATGATTGACGGATAACCGTCCATTAGTTTTTTCTGAAATTTTTATTTATTTAAGTCATTTCAGCCCATTTTTCGGTCATTTTAGTGTATCTTTAAGAATTTCATGTCAATCCTACATTCAGGCATTCATTCATTACACGAAGGCACGCGACTAATGCCTATCGGCCTTGTTTACCGAAAAATCATCTTAGTACAAATTACTACAAACACGGTTATTTGAACCTGTGCCATTTTAAGAATAAAAAATCTCAGAATTAATCACTGTCAAGGAAATTGATGGCGATGAATGGTCATTTTGTAGTATCTTCCTTGCTAATGGAGTAAAATGCGGTTTTGTGGCGGGGTTCGAATCCTTCGACCAGCGTTGATCGTCATCCCCTAAGATGTACGGTCATTTTATCACCCGACATTTCATCACACGACTATTAATCACTAGACATTTAATCACATGTTTATTATATATATATATATATATATATATACACACACATTCTATATATATATATATATATACATATATATATATATATATATATATATATATATATATAGAGAGAGAGAGAGAGAGAGAGAGAGAGAGGGGGGGAGAGAAAGAGAGAGATATCACATAAAAAATAATGACAGATCTTATAATTAAAATTGATAAAAACCATGAGTAGAATCTGACGGTGTACCGTCTTTTCATCACCCGACATTTCATCACCCGACTATTAATCACTGGTTATTAACCACTAGACATTTAATCTAATGTGTTTTCATCACAGTGACACTTAATCACATCGATACATTTAATCACTTGATGGTTTTTGGAAGCGCTTGAGGGGTATCATTCTTCACCACCTTATATTTGTCTGTTTCTGGGAATCCTTTAAGATGATCATTCATCATCTCTATATTTGACTTTATCAGAAAGATAAAACCCTGAAGTTTATTGTGTTAAAAGCAGAATAATATAATTTTAATAGGATTTTAAATTACAATAAAACGTGAATAAGCCATCTCCGCAGAATGTAAATAAAACATTAATTTTTTTAAGGTTTTCGAATCAATTAAACTAACTTTTTGATGTTTAAATAAAATTTTCTATGATTGATTATAAGAATATACAAAAATATTAGAATATATTTACCTTTTATTTTAATAAATTCAAATAATTCCATTTTTTTTTGTCATAAACTCGTGCATTTTACCTACCGCCACCATCTTGGATTTTAGGTATGGGAACCCAGCCGCGTCTAAATCTTTATTTAATTCATGAATTTTAATGTAACTAGATAGGCAAATAATTTTTTAAAAAAATAATTGAATTAAATTATAATTACAAACGCCATTTATGGTAAAATATGTTATTTTTAGCTTTAAAAATGTTTTTCTTCATAATAATTGATCAAAGTAAAGGAAAACTGCTTTTTTCTATTTGTACATCAGACGTACATTTTTGCCATCATATTTCTCAGTTTTAATATCACTTTTAGTAACTCTTTAATTTCATGATTAAAATAATTTTTTCTATTTTCTTTTCTAATTAATAATAACCAATGAGCCACACTCTTTTTCAATAAACTAGATCTCACTGTATTTTCCCCAATTCTTTGTTTCATAAATCAAGTTGACGAAGACTTTCATTAGAATTTCGTGGTCCTTAAAAGGGCCAGTTTTGGTAACTTTCTGGAGGGGGGGATACAACTTATTGGGGTGTCACAACAATCATCTTATGGAAATCCGTGTCTGCATAGTCATAGATAATTTATAAAAAGGGAGATAAAAACTTTTTGTAAACCGTAACAGGCTACTGTATCAAAAAAAAAGGTCATGTAAAACGACACTTGCAGATATAATTAATACTTATAATTTTCACACCGAGTGTTTTGTTTTTTGTTTTTTTTTGTATCGATTCATTAAAGAATTCTTCATGTATATGGAACGTTTACACATTCTAAAATAAAAACGTTAATTTATTTTTAAAGATTTAAAAGTATGCATATTTTAGCATTCTCGTAAAAAATTTTTTTTTTATCCTCATCTGAAAGGTAATAATTATTGATAACATATCCAATGAATCTCGCACTTCAAAACGTAAAAATTGGACACATTCAGATTTCGGATTTCAATCTTCGATATCGAAGGCACCCTGTGAAAAGTATTTTTGTTTGTGTTTTTATAGACTCATTCACCCTCCTAGCACAAAATGAGTGTGTGCTTTTATATATATATATATATATATATATATATATATATATATATATATATATATATATATATATATATAGTGACTTGCTATATATATATATATATATATATATATATATATATATGTATATACAGCAAGTCACTATATATATATATATATATATATATATATATATATATATATATATATATATATATATATATATATATATATATATATATACTTTTGGATACAGAGTATTTTGCGATATATAGCAATTATGCTCCTAAAACAAAGATGACAAAAAAAAAAGAAAAACAATACGGACTGGACATAAAACCCTGACGAGACTAACTTTATTAGCGAAATATTGGAATTCAACACCAACAAAGTAAAAAAAAAATGATTTTATCATTTCATGACATTTAAAGTTTTCTAATTTATCTTTACATTTTTTTCAAACTAAATATCTTATATTTTTACACACACACACACACACACTTTAAATAATTAAAATAAATACTATCTCACAAGAAGTTTGTAGACGTGGAATCAAACACAAGACATGATTCTGCTTGCATGAGAGGCGAGGGCGGGCTACTTAAACAAGACATTCACTGCAACGAGTGTGCTTTTAAATATACGTCGTCATGCCGACTTGCATGGCGTCGTCGATATAGGAAACCTGCTTCAAACAACGTTGGAATATGGACGAACAAACACAACAGACATTACTTCAACGGATCCTCGAGCTACAGCAAGAGAACATTGCCCTGCGAAAAGACGGAGGACAGCCGAGAAAGTCACTTACAAGGAGACTCGACAGACCCACATATGTCTCCAGGGATGATACTTTACGGTCCATGATAAAGGACTATATCCCAGTGCTTCAGGCCCAATATCGAATCCATAAATGCTGGAGAGAAATCAGTCCTTATAGGGAAACGACGATAGCAAAAAGACATTTACGGAATAAAAGCGAATACAATCTAAAAAATCACCCACTTTGGGTTCAGGAACTGAAAGTCGGGAAACGGTGCAGGTCCAAAACCAAGTTGGTCCACACCCGCGCCGATGGGCAAAGACGGGAATAGTGGTGGAAACTGTGGGTAACCGACAGTATAATGTACACATTGGTGGGAATAACCGGGTAACCCGTCGTAATCGCAGATTCTCAGAAGAATACACCCAGATACTCCTTGTTAATCAATACCTGAGGAGCCCTCAGGAATGTTGAATACCATAGACAACCTAACTGGGCCCGAAAACCTATTCCCACAGACATGGGGCACATCACACGACTACTCCAGAGCCTCAAAACATTGGACCACAACGCGAGTATCTTGTGGCCCCGGAAGGGGGGGGGGCGTGTAGAGGTGGAATCGAACCCAAGACGCCCATTACAAGACCGGAGTCGTCTTGGCGTCACACCACCATAGAAATAGACTCGCCTGCTTTCATGAGAGGCGAGAGCGGGCTACTTAAACAAGACATTCACGGTAACGAGTGTGCTTTCAAACATACGTCGTGTTGCAGACACTTTACAACATTAAATTTAAATTTTACAAATGAACGAATCTAGTCAAAATGTCATTTTCGCTTGCAATGCTTTATTTGTTACTAGGTCTACTTAGTCAATATATTAGCAACTATTTTGCCCGCCCGGCCACGCGTTGCTGTTGCTCAGTCTAATCAACGCGATTATTAGATAAATTTGTATCGCACAAACACAAGCATACACCCGCATGAGCACACAGGAACGTGCACACACGCATGCCTACACACGCAGGCACACACAAACACACGCCCGCCCGCACACAGACGCATACACCTTGATAATAGTCAGAAGTAGACGGTTTTAAGGCTTCAAAATCACACCGAAGGAGAATTTGAAATGTTTAAACTGTTAATTTATTTGTATTAAAAAAAGAATTTTTGGCTTATAAACATGTGTCGAAAAACATTTTAGTATTAATAACATATACGATTTTTTTAAACAGAAAAAAATTATTTAGCGTAAAAAAAGAATTTTAGTCAATTGTACTGTAAAAAAAAAAGGATTTATTTAGTGTAAAATGAATTATTTGTTTTAAACATGTGTCGATGTGTCGCAAAACGTTATGTACTAACAACATGGACGATTTATGTAAACACAAAAACATTTAGCACGGTAGCATAAGTGTATGAGAATAATTAACATCTACGACATATGTAATTGACAAGTAAAATATATTTTTGCATACAGGGCTCTACATTGCGAGTGAAACAGTCGCATTTCCGAGTGATTTTTTTAAGTGACGACTAGAAATAATGCAACACTTATCTTTTGGCGATTGTATTTCTTCACCGAAACTCTTGCAAAGCTCACTGAGTGAAAAATATCTTTTCAACATTTTTTTTAATAAAACTAGCAAAGTCGAATTATTTAAACACTAAAAGGTTTAACAAAATGTACCTTTTTTTAACGAAGGCTTTAAAAAAAACATCTGAGGAAATTCGAATTTTTATACCTTCAAGTATCAACATAAAATTAGGGATATATTTAGAATTGCACTTATTAAAAAAATCTTTATGATGTGCATACTCTTCATAGAACGAAGATGTCATATTCTAAAAATCATGTGGGTTTGGCTAGTAACTTTTCTATTTAACTAGTAAACGAAAATATTTAGTTGTCAAAGGTCAACAAAAGATAAATTTGTCCGTAGAACCCTGATACAACCTCGATGAGTCCCAAAACATTTTATTACTAATAACATATACGATCTCTGCGATTGTTCCAGACGTGCAAGCAAAGACTAAAAGCATGTCATGCATATATATATTTTTTTATTTGTTTATGTTTGTTTCAGTAATTAAGGGTAACACTATTTAAGTGTCTGTGTATAAGCGGTTAATATGCATGTACTTGTTTTTTTTTTCTCTTAGCAATAATGTCTACTATAGAGGGTGACGTCATTTTGTAGAAATTTTGAAGTATTCGTTTATGTAGACAATAAATTTATTAGAGGGGCGCCATTTTGGAGAATTTTCGAAGTTTTCATTTATTTATGCAAAACTAAATTCATATAAAAAATATAAGAATGTCAGGTCTTAACCCATCATATTGAGCGAATTATGGCTAGAGAGACGTTATTATTTATGAGTCGGAAAAGGAAATGTAATGGTATATCTATGTGTTTATGATCTAGTTACGAAGGGTGAAACCACGGCCACCGAGAGTAAGAAGGAGGCCTGTTAACTTAAAAATGCATGCAGGCAATGTAGGTAAAATTTGTCAGACTGTCAGTACTATATGAGGGTCATTTGAAAAAGAGCAATAAAACATTTTTAAAAAGAAAAAGGAACACAGTTCGATTAAACTGAAACTGAACTTTATTCAATATAAAATATAAATATTATCGATATAAAATTAAGTAATTTTAAAGCAATATACAAGTTAATACTGATAAAACTGAATTATGAAGTTAGGAAACAAAGAATTAAAAAAACATATTACACACTACGATGAATAATTTTAAAAGTGAAACCCATCGATAAATAATTTTAAGAATGAAAACAAACGATAAAATACAAAAAATTGAAATCAAACAATTTAAATACAAACAAACAAAAGTTACTAGTGCAGAAATAGTCTTTAATTTAATTTAGAGAAAAATCACATGAGTTGAATGTTATTTTTTGAAACTTTAGAGATTATTCGGACTAATGTTCTCATCTTGCGTGTTTATTTCACAATGTTTCGTCATCGAATCTTGACTTCTTTATTACATCCTCAGGCCGAAAATGATGTTCACATACCTAAAAACATAATTAAAGAAAACATTCACACTATAATGTAAACTATTGCTAAAATATAAGAAAAGATAGTAAACAAACATTTACAATAATCATAATAATAACAGTGTAGTATCTGTTCTGATGCTACACTTAATTAGTTCTGTCCTCGGTCAGTGGAGGAGAAATCCTTCATGACAGAGACAATTTTTATTTTATTTTTGTTCCTATCCACAGTGCTCCTTTTTGGGAAGCTAAATTTTCCCACATCAAAAACCGACCTTGTGTCTAAGTGTGCCCTCGTGAGGAGGCAAGTAAATAAATTTAAAAAAATATTTTTACAAATATTCTCATATAAAAATTATTTGTTTATAATTCTAAAAAGAAACAATCAATTTTAATATGTAACTCTCAGTCACGGCTAATTTCATTAATAATCACGAGGTGAATAATTTTCAAACCGATTTAGGAAAAAATATAGAACTTTCAAATATTTGGACATACTCAATGAAAGATTTTATTCATTATTAACCTTTTTTGTACCAATGTTCCTTAAATGGAACATAGTTTTCAACATACTATAGAAATTGTAATTTTGCTTTAAATATCACTATAAGAATAATTTATAAAAGTTTTCATAAATCTAGAGTAAAATGAAGCTACTTTAATAGAAACAACTTATAAAAATTGAATTTAAAGCAAAATTACAATTTCTATAGTATGTTGAAAACTATGTTCCATTTAAGGAACATTGGTACAAAAAGGGTTAAAAAGACATTTTGACAATTATCCTCATGTAAAAATTATTTGTTTATAATTTTCAAAACTAAAATAAAATTTAATTAAATTTTCAACCTTCCTGATAGTCTTTTAGCCTTATAAGAAAATAAACAGTTAAAAATATCAACATAATATTTGCTGTATTAGTAATAAATAGTATTGTTTCTTTAATTTATATTAACAATGTTATTAAACGTTATGAAAGTACTTTAATTTATATTAACAATGTTATCAAACGTTATGAAAGTACTTTAATTTATAGTAACAATGTTATTAAACGTTATGAAAGTACTTTAATTTATATTAACAATGTTATCAAACGTTATGAAAGTACTTTAATTTATATTAACAATGTTATCAAACGTTATGAAAGTACTTTAATTTATAGTAACAATGTTATTAAACGTTATGAAAGTACTTTAATTTATATTAACAATGTTATCAAACGTTATTAAAGTACTTTAATTTATATTAACAATGTTATCAAACGTTATGAAAGTACTTTAATTTATATTAACAATGTTATCAAACGTTATGAAAGTACTTTAATTTATATTAACAATGTTATCAAACGTTATGAAAGTACTTTAATTTATAGTAACAATGTTATTAAACGTTATGAAAGTACTTTAATTTATATTAACAATGTTATCAAACGTTATGAAAGCACTTTAATTTATAGTAACAATGTTATCAAACGCTATGAAAGTACTTTAATTTATAGTAACAATGTTATCAAACGTTATGAAAGTACTTTAATTTATATTAACAATGATATCAAACGTTATGAAAGTACTTTAATTTATAGTAACAATGTTATCAAACGTTATGAAAGTACTTTAATTTATATTAACAATGATATCAAACGTTATGAAAGTACTTTTATTTATAGTAACAATGTTATCAAACGTTATGAAAGTACTTTAATTTATATTAACAATGTTATCAAACGTTATGAAAGTACTTTAATTTATATTAACAATGTTATCAAACGTTATGAAAGTACTTTAATTTATATTAACAATGTTATCAAACGTTATGAAAGTACTTTAATACAGTTCTAATTCAATACACGTTTAATTATTAACAAATAACCTCACTTACTTTACTGTATTTGGTTGGAATAAAATTTTCCCTTCTAATGGCACGTATCCAAATTGAGAAAGTTTAGGATAAGAAAATATATGTACTTTGGGGCCTTTTGGAAAATTTCCCCGGCAATTTGTAACAACGCAAGAATACACCACGTTAAACAGCAAACTGAAAACTAGACGAAACTGCTGCTGATAGCCTAGACCATATACCTACAAATATATCTGATAATGCCGTCACGCTGTTATGTGCATCGGCCTTCTTTACTCTTGGTAGCCACGTTGAAACCCCATAACTGTAGAAAGGGAAGAATTCCACCGGTGATGACTGTGGGCGGTAGGAGGACTTAATATTTAGAGGTGAAAAAAGGAACTACTTCCTCTAAAGATGGTTGCGATTTGTATGGTATTGAGAGAGAGAATCAGAGACAACTTGGTCGTTTACTCTCTTTAAAGTGTTGCCATAGATAGTAGTATCGTTAGTATAAATGTCTATAAATGATCTTAGGATATGATTTAGGAGATCATTGATGTAGATCAGGAAGAGAAGTCAGCCCAGAATGGATCTCTGAGAGTCTCCAGCATTAATACTGTAAACTTCCGATTTCTGCCCATCAACTACTACTCTTATAAACCTATCAGAGAGAAATGATTTAATAATTGAAAATACATTTCCAGTTATACTGTAGCTGGGGATCTTGTGGAGTAGACCCTTATGCCGTACTGTTTCAAAAGCTATTGATATGTCAAGAGCAACTGCCCTAGAAAAGAAGCCTCCGTCGAGATATTCGCTAATCCTATGAGATATAACGGTTAGCATATCTGTTGTAGATCTAGCAGAACGGAAACCATTTTTCGTGCCACTGAGGAGGTTATTTTTGCTGAGGTTGTTGACTACTTCTTTATTTAACACATTTCAACAATTTACTTATGACGCCCAGGAGACGTATTGTTCTGTACTAAGATGGAGATGTCAGATCACCTGAATCTTTAAATAAGGCACATGCTGATGGGGGTTTCCGGCGTGTTGGGAAGCAATTCTCTTAAAGACCAAGCTTAAACACCGTTGTAAGTATGGGAGCTAATTTCGGTTGAATATTTTTCATCACTATAAGTGGAATGTCGTATTTGATTTACTTGGCAACATCACGAACAGATATTTGCATGTCGTATAGCGTGTTTCTAGATACAGGAGGAAATACGGGGTGGAGGGTTGCAACCCTGATCTCTTAGGGTAGAATTAGTTGCAAAGTTATTGGACAAGAGTTTGGCTTTGTCCGATGCTAACATGATTACTGCGGGTTCATTGATAATGGTTAGGAAAGTGCACACGCTTCTATTCAGGGCCCTGTTTGTAATTTGCAAAAACTGGTTGGAACCAAGCCGCTGCTCAGCTACTTTGAACTTGGTGGACTGAGCATACACATTTCTCGCGTTCTTTATCACATTTTTTTTACAGTGGTTGCTAGTAGTCCTGAAGGTGGATTTAGTCTCAGTGCATATATTACGTTGGAAGCAATGGAAAAAGTCATTTCCGTGCGCAATGGCAGCAGCACACTCTGGAAAGAACTAGTGCTTGCTGTTAGCTTTTTGCTGGAACTTTTTGGAGAGTATGAAGTGGTCTATACCTACAATTAACCATTCCGTCAGGTCTGGTATTATAGTGGACACGTTTTTTTAACACGGAACGCAGTGGTAGATCTGATATAAATGTACGTAAGTTATCCCAGTCAGCCATAGAATATCGATATACCATACGATGAAGAGGTACGTCAGAGGACTTAGTACATTTTGTTTTTATCTTAACTGAGACAACCAAGTGGTCGAAAAATCTCAGTGGAGACAGAACAGAAGATGAACATAGCTTTAGGCAAGTTGTAAGAAAAAGGTCTAGGAAACTTGCATACTGACAGTCAGTGTCGGGCACACGGATTGGTTCGTGGACAATCTGAGGTCATAAAGAACAGAGAAATCGTGAAAGGCTCCCCCTCATCATCTAACTTGTTTGAATGGGTTAACCATTCGACATTGTGAACATTAAAGTTTCCACAGACGTGAAAGTTAGCCGAAGGATGAGCAGACAATATGTAGTAAAGTTTCTCAGATATACTCTTAAAGATAGTAACTCCGCTGTCATGACGGGGAGGGGGGCGATAGAGGGCAAATATAAGCGCAGTAGTAAGAGCAAGTGCAACCCGGAAGCACATATAGGGCAAGTTAGGGTATTCTCTGGAGATGTCCCTACCACATGGAAAGCCATCTTTAATATAGGTACATATTCCATGGCGATCTTGGAACTCAAATTTGGATGTTTAGTTAGAGAATCGTTTAATTACGAACACTTCTAGAGAAATAGTCGGTTCAATGTAAGTTTTACTTAGGAATAATAGGTCTGGTTTGGTCTCCTGTAATCGAGTTTTAGCCTCTGGAAAGCTGGACCGTAGACCTTTGATATTGGAGAAGGAGACAAGATAGTGGAGGAGGGTCTACGTTGGAAGTTGAGGTTCAAGGTATAATCTTGTATTCTTTCTGGAGACTTTTCATGATGGAGTTTGGGGATTTGTGAAATAGGTCGACAGACTTGGTTAGAACAGGGCAGAGAGAGAAAGTAAGGGAGAAAAAGAAGCGAAGAAATCTTTTTTTGTAGACCATATAAGTAAACCCATAACAATTACCCACTAATAGTGCATCGAGAAACCCCACAGAAGCTATTGCATGGTCAGAATCTATTCAGCAAATGGGAATACAGCACCCCCAGTACTTTGCACCCGCAGTACTTTGCACCCCCAGTACTTTGCACCTCCAGTGCTTTGCACCTGCAGTACTTTGCATCGGTAGTACTCTGCACCTGCTGATAGGACGGCCCCCTTAGTAGTTAATCCAAAGTGCAGGTCCCTGACTATCATGTGAATAACGTCAGCCCAGTAAAACTTTAACCTCCAGCAATTAGTGCTTACTCTAGCAATTAATACTAATCTCCATGTCTCTCTATTAATCCCTAACTATGTATCAAATTGACACCTTAATCCTTAGTCCGCTGCACCTCATTATAATAAAAGTCCATATAGTTTCAACAGATCCGTCCAGTAGGCTGCATGAGTAAATGTGGCATTGTGGTGACTGATCAGTAGTACTCATTAACTGCTCATCGAATGGATACCATAAATCTTAGTTCACTGCACCGCACGTCAGCAAAATCCAACCAGAAATTTCGAAAAAAAAAAAAAACTGAAACAGACAGGCAAACAGTTAAACGAAGAGATATATTATATAAGAAGGAATCCGAAAAGAATTAGAAGATTCGTTGAATGGAGACATATCAGATTAATAATCTTTTCTTAGTCGCATTGATTATTTTCTCCCTAGCACCCCTCTTCTCTTCTGATAAGAAGCATGAAGGTTCGAAATACCAAGGTTTAAAGGGCATTTATATCCCTGATCCCTATTGATGTAATTTCATTATTGAATTGATGATTAAATCTATATGGACTAGTATATATTTTTGTATTGTCATATTTTTTCTTGTCAAGGATATAGTGATTTACAAATGAATTCATAGCATCTCTCTTCATAACGCCATATATCCTTTGAATTCTTATTCCCTCTTGGAATAAATACTATCGTTTGAATTCAAAATATTGGACAGTTAAAGGCGCGTTTCTTCATGTTTATTTACTGTTTAATTTTTCTTTTATATGTGTATATGTACTTTGTGCATGTGTGTATGTGCGTACTTATATGTGTATGTATTTAAAACTGACGT
>NC_136499.1:115537125-115539625 GCF_053919585.1 Euprymna scolopes | reverse complement strand
TGAAATGTAGTAAGTTGCCAGACGTACCTCTCCATCGTACAGTATATCGATATACTAAGGCTGACTGGGATAGCTTCCGTACATTTATATCGGATCTACCTCTGCGTTCCATGTTTAAAAAGGATGTGTAGTATCAGACCTGATGGACTGGTTAATTGTAGGCATAGACCGTTTCATACCCTCGAAAAAGTTCCTGCAGAAACCTAACAGCCACCCATGGTTCTCTCCAGAATGTGCTGCTGCCATTGCGCACAGAAATCACTTTTTCCACTGCTTTCAACGTAATAGATGTATGGAAACTAAAGCCGCTTTCAGGACTGCCAGCAACCATTGTAAGAAAGTAATAAAGAACGCAAGAGAGTTGTATGCTCAAGTCCAAAGTAGCTGACCAGCGGCTTGGTTCCCACCAATTTTGGCAAATAGCAAACAGAATCCTGAACAGAAGCGTGTGCTCCATCCCAACTATCATCAATCGACCTGAGGTAATCTCGTCAGCATCAAACAAAGCCAAACTCTTCGCTAAGAACTTTGCAGCTAATTCTACCCTTTCCGACCAAGGCCGCCAACCCCCAATATTTCCTCCTGTATCAGAAAACACGCTATGTGATATACGTATATCTTTACGTGATGTTGCCAAGCTAATCAAAAACCTTGATTCCAGTAAAACAACTTGCCCTGACGGTATTCCAATTATAGTACTCAAAAAACTTAAACCTGAACTAGCGCCCATACTTACAAAACTGTTTACACGTTGTCTTAAGGAGAATAGTTTCCCTTCTCCCTGGAAAATTTCATCAGTATGCCCTGTATTTTAGAATTCAGGTGATCGCTCATCCCCCTCACAGTACAGGCCAATAAGTCTCCTGTGCGTCATGAGTAAGTTGCTGGAATCTGTGTTAAATACAGAAGTAATCAATCATCTCAACAAAAATAACCTTCTTAGTGACACTCAATATGATTTCCGTTCTGCTAGATCTACAGCAGATGTGCTTACAGTTATATCTCATAGGATTAGCAAATCTCTCGATGGAGGCAACCTTTCTAGGGCAATTGCTCTTGACATATCTAAGGCCTTTGATAGGGTATGATATAAAGGTTTACTTCACAAGATCTATAGCTATGATATAGCTGGAAATGTCTCCTCAATTATTAAATCATTTCTTTCTGAAAGGTTCATAAGAGTAGTAGTTGATGGGCAAAAATCAGAAGCTCACAGTATAAATGCTGGAGTCCCTCAGGGGTTCATCCTGGGCCCAACTCTTTTCCTGATCTACATTAATGATCTTCCAAATCACATCCTTACATCATTTGTAGACATTTATGCTGACGACACTACCATTTATGGTAGCACATCTAAGACAGTAAACGACCAAGTTCTCCCTGATTCTCTCTCCTCTGATCTTGAGCACGTAGTACAATGGGGATAGGAGTGGCTGGTTACTTTTAATGCATCTAAAACCAAGCTTCTCTCTTTATATCATCAACATTCTAGCATCAATTGAAATGAATGGCTCTCGTCTTCAGGAGGCCTCAAGTTTTTACAAGCTTCTGGGCTTGACTATTACTCCTGATCTTAAATGGAACACGTACATCAAATCTGTTGCCAAGGCCGCTGGAAAAATGGTGGGATCTTTCTATCGATCCGGGAGATATCTCACTGCTGATGCAATTCTCTATCTATATAAGAGCCAGATGCGTCCAAGGATGGAATACTGTTGCCACATCTGGGCAAGAACTGCTAGAAAGGACTTGTCCTGCCTTGATAGAGTTCAAATAGACTTCGTAGCCTCGTAGGAGGTGTCCTTTTCTTTTCCCTGCAACCTCTATCTCACAGACGAGATGTTGCGAGTTTGTCTCTGATGTATCGTTATTTTCATGGAAAGTGTTCGACTGAGCTTCAGTCTATGGTCTCCCCTCGCCTAACTTTCACAAGAAACACTCGTCTAGCTGAAAACACTATCAATAATATCCCCCACTCTTTATCTGTGCGTAAACCTAAACGTAGATTCCATGAACAAAGCTTCTTTCTGAGAACTGCACGCCTGTGGAATTGTCTTCCGTTTTCCTGCTTTCCGGCTGACTACAATATGGTTGTGTTCAAGTCTAACGTAAATAAGTTCTTGATGAGCCGTTCCATATAAGTTATCAAATTTACCGAATTTTCATTACTAATGATTACTATATTGTCCAATTTCTACTGTACACTCTTAACCCTTATCCTTGAGTGGCCTCTTGACCTTGGTAATGCAGTGATGCCTGTGTAATATATATATATATATCTATATATATATATATATATATATATATATATATATATATATATATATATATATATGTATGTATGTAAACTGTTATTTCATCTAGTAGAAAGCTGAACTCATGAGTGGAGACTGTATATATATATAACACTATCAATAATATCCCCCACTCTTTATCTGTGCCTAAACCTAAACGTAGATTCCATGAACAAAGCTTATATATATATATATATATATATATA
>NC_136499.1:115527125-115532125 GCF_053919585.1 Euprymna scolopes | reverse complement strand
CAAGTGTATATACAGTCACATACATACATGCACATATACATACATACATACATACATACATACATACAGACACACAAATGCACACATACATGTATATACATACAAACACGCATATAAATATATATACACATATATGAATACATATACAATAACACACACACATATATATACATATATATACAAACACACACGCATGGATAAACAAATACACATATCCAAAAACATATACAGGTTAAACAAAAACATACATACTTACATACAAAATAAGAGGAGAGGCCGCAAACTCCAAAATAAGGCAAATAAATGTGTATGTAAATGCATATAGTTAAATATAAGTAAACAAATACATAGAATAAAAATGAATAGGTTGATGTATATATTTAATTAATCGGTATACTTATACCATAAAACGGAGACAGCAGATGGAAAACCGGCTAAAGAAATAAAGAAAAACAAATAAAATTAAAAATATAAAAAGCTTAGAAGGTAAGATTATAAAAAAAAAATTATGGGAAAAGATATATATTTGAAGGGTTAAATTAATAGCTATGTGATTTCAAATTTACCATATTTAAACTTGGACATATGTTTGCAATAAGAGATCAGTTCGTTTTTAGAGTTTATTATATTACTACTTTGAGGGGAGGTTATAATAGTTATAGTTTCAGATGTACACAGGTGACAAGACTTAGATCCTGGAGTATAAGACTTAACTTTTTTTAGGATGGTCCATTTAATTGAAAAGTGGGTATTGGTAGAGTTAAGCTTTTTAACCAGTGTAGTTAGAGAAGTTCCCTGGTTATTATTTGAATTTTGGTTATTGAAAGAAGTGTGGTTTAAAATTCTTTTCTTTATTAAAGTTAGTTGAAGTAGCACCCATATATGTATATGTTTTATTAATAGTTCGGGGTCGAGAATTAATATTAATTTGTTGATTTATACTGGGAAGAGAATTTAAATTTTGTTCATTTTGATGAACAGAGGGTAGGACAGTAATTGTATCAGGATTGGTTTGGAGGGGATAATTAGTGTTATCAGTGTTAGGATGGCTGCTATTAAAAATATTATTATTATTATTATTATTATTATTATTATTATTATTATTATTATTATTATTATTATTATTATTATAGCTGTTATATTTTACTTGTAAATATTAACTCTTTAATATTTATAATATATTTTAAGTTTACCATTTTGATTACCTTAGTAAACTTATTGTAACTTTTATATATATATATATATATATATATATATATATATATATATTATATATATATATATATATATATATATATATATATATATATATATATATATATATATATATATATATATATACGATGTGCCTTAAATAAGTTTCCACACACAGTTTTCGGGTGGATACTTTTATTGCTAGTACACACATGGCATTCTAGTTTACTCCTCCGTCTGCAATGCACTTATTGTATTGTACCGTTCCAACAACTTCTGGAAGTCCTTATGTGTGAGCGTGTATATGACCATCGTCACAGTGTCTTTCATCTCCGTAATTGTCTCATAAATACAGCCTCTCAGGTTTTCTTTGAGCTTGGTTAGTAACCAAAAGTCGCAAGGAGCATTCATCACCAACATCAAATCTCTAGGATAATTTTTCTACCCGCTTCCTACTCGTCTTTTCCAAGTGAAGAACCAGAAAAATATTTGCAACTAAAAAGTGCCCCCGAAAGGGCCTTATAGCTTTATCGAATTTCGAAGATATGCTCGCGAGTTAGTAGGAGAGACATATTTTCTAATCTTGGAGACAGTCTTGCCAATACCTTGCACATAGATTTGAAGGCTAATGTCAACATGAGCGATATTATTAATGAGAAATGTAAAGAGTAATGATAAAGCAACAGATCAACAAAAACATTATGAAAATGTAGAAACTCTAATATGTATTGGAGTTGATGTGACACATTGCAGTATAAGAAAATTATGAAGTAAAATGGACAGAAAACTATGAAAAAAAAAACTAAGGGAACACGACACTATTTAACATTTACAAAAGAGATACCATGCGAAAATAAATATTTGACACATAGAGTTTATTCTAATAGTGTAGCTGTTGCGAGAAATTTCTACACATAGGTTTTTGCCCCTGGCAGAATAGAAGCAAACCAAACAGAATTACAACAGGCTCACCTTTTAAATTTCAACGTAAATTTTATTAAAGCAAAAAAGGTGCATGTTTCAAAAGATACGTCATCTTCAGCTATTTGCTAGGAAGGGCTGGTAACATCCCCGAAGGGATAATAGCTCATCTTCGATAAAGGTTCGGTATAAAACTCCGCTGATGAAGAACTGCGCATGTTGAAGAGTTCAGAGATATCTTCCAAGATGGATACTGCAAATCTGGTAGCCTCAAGGAGTCCTCTGTAGATGCAGTCCAATGGCGGACAAATGACAGGTGAAACAGTAAGCCTTAATTCCATCTCTGACGGTACTGGATATGACCTTAAACTATATCCGATGGTGAGGCCCCAGCTTGCAGGCATTAGGGAGTGTTGAGCCACCCTTTAATTGCCATTGCTCCCAGGTCCACTCTGACCCGGAATAGTAGTACCTGTTAGGGTCCCAACTATGGGTTAAATAGAATACGACTTAAAAACAAATACACTATATTTAAATATCGTTCTTCAAAATCACCAGATTCGGCATCAAAAAACCTGAAAGGGATTGATATGCCGTAAAACAAAACAACCACAACAACCAGAACCATCTCTGACAAACATTATATTGTAATGATGAAAGTTAATTGATTCACAGAGCACAACAACGAGCGATAATATAATAATTCGCCCAACAATATATATATTCTCTCAGTTTGTGTTTTAATACATCTTTCCTTTACATTAAAAATCAGCAAATAATACAAACAACTCAGGTTGTCTATGTTTGTTGTCTAAACCATTCTTAACATAGGGAGAGTGTTTAGCTATTCTGTACTTTGACCTAACACTTCAGTAATATTGTTAGGAAAGTGCAGAACAGATAAACGTTTCATGTGAAATTTATAAAATATTTTGCCCAGCCGTTTCCCAGTCCAAAGAGAACGAACTCACACACACATACACAGAATCTCCTTATATATATATATATATATATATATATATATATATATATATATATATATACTAGCATGCCGCCTGGCATTGCCCGGTCATAAAATACGCTTACATATGATATTTTGATCAATGCTGATTTCGTGTTTATTATCCTATTATAATGAACTCAATAAATAGTGATAATTTAAAAAGTAAAAAAAAAAAAAAAAATGACTCCGGCGCCACCACCAAGTATCGAAACCAAAACGTTTAGCTTACGAGTTACTTTTTCCTTTGCCGTTAATGCTTGAGCTATTAAGACATGTTTGCTGTAAGACTAAAAATTAAAACATAAACCAATAGCTATTACGTTACGCATGCATATTCGTAATGCCGTCGGTCGACCGTCACCTGCTAAATTCCATTTTTTACTTTTCACATTTTTGATCCGATTTTCACGGTTAAAACCCAAACATAAAGTTTCGCATGTCTTTAGATCAAAAACTGACAGAAGAGTTTGGTAGGAAATCTTTTTTAAACAAATATATACGCATACATAAAGATATATAGAAAGAGGTTTGTTTTTACTATAACTTTTTACGCTAATATTATGCAAGTCTAAATTATGTACAATATCTGTATTAATATAATTACAAGTAATAGTTAACTAAAGATGATCATTCCATTAGAAAACCGAAAAAAAACTAATAAGGAATTAATTAAAAAGATTAGTTCAAAGAATATGCAAATTAGCTGGATCTTTTGCTGATGAATGCAATACCACGTTTCTTTTAAAATAAATAGAAAAAATGTGTCTAATATGAATATTAATACACACAAAAAAAGAACAATTTAATGTAAGCATATATATATATATATATATATATATATATAAATATATATAAATATATTAATATATTTATATATATATAAATATATATATAAATATATATATATAAATATATATATAAATATATACATATATTTATATTTATATAAATATATATATAAATATATTTATATATATAAATACATATATATATATTTACATATATATTTAAATATGTATATATAAATATATTTATATATATAAATATATATATTTATATATATATATTTAAAATATATTTATATATATAAATATATATATGTATATAAATATATATATAAATATATATATATATATGTATATAAATATGTATATATATATTTTATTGGTAGTATTGTTTAGTTATTTAAACAAGAACAAATCCAAAATGTGTCAACCAAAGAGTGCTCAATGTTTAGACAGAGCAATATGAATATGTTGACTATGAAAACTAGTGGCTTTTTTTGGTATCCTGGAGACACGAAGAAAGTGCTCAATTGTATAGGAGCGTAAATTATATTATTGGTGGTATGGTTTAGTTATTTAAACAAAGCCAAAACCAAAATGTGTCAACCACATTCAACATATATATATATATATATATATATATATATATATATATATATATATATATATATATATATATATATATAACTACTTGTTTTACTCATATAAATTAATATATATGCGTAAACTTTTAGTATTTACTTCAAAAGTGCTCAATGCGTAGGTAGAGCTAGTTAGTAAGCTATAAAATATATATCGCGCTTTATATAGTTTATAACTTACTATATATATATAAATATATATATATATATATATATACATATATATATATATATATATATATATATATATATATATATATATATATATATATATATAGGTTGTCAACCAGAGCGTATATCTTTAATAAAGCAAAGCTTTTCAAGATAAGAAAATCTCAACACTATTAAGATGAGCAAATAAATATATAAAATGAAAGATGAGAAATATATTTATATAAAACTTTATTATATCATCAGAGCAAACGAAATTGTAAAAATTGAATTCAACTTAAAAAA
>NC_136499.1:115512125-115522125 GCF_053919585.1 Euprymna scolopes | reverse complement strand
GTACCGAATTGGTCAAAGGGAAAATTATTCCTAACTCGTATTTAGGTAAAAATGCACTTTCGTATAAATAATCGGATTCGTTCAAAACCACCAAAACCGAAGTAAAGCCACATTGAGCCTGGCCAGTACCAGATGGGTGACCATTTGGGAAGGCGAGGCGCTGTATGTACCGCGAGATAAAATACTAGGTTGAGAAACTGGCGCGGTCTATCCTTCTCTCGAGGGTAGATGGGACTATTAAGCCGTGGTAGGCAACCCGACTAGTGTTGGCGTCACGATAAAAAAAATACCCTTGATAGCCATGGCGATGCATCAAGTATTCAGTTACGGACAAGATTTGAATTGCACTACAAACTCGTGTAGTGAGTTCAACCTCGGCTACTACCTTACCACCTCACATTAAAAACTTCAAGGACACCAGGGACTTGCCAATCCAACAAATTTTAAAAGATGCTCCAGAGACCTCTAGACTCAAGTCCCGAAAGCTCTTCTAGAGCTCAAAAATCCAAGATTTCGACCCAGTTGATACATTGAAGTGGGAATGGAGAAGCAATACTCTCAAAGGAGGGAACATCATTGAAGATCCAACGTCTCACATGTTTGGTTACATATAGTAGGAAACAGTCGGTAACCGCAAACCGGAACAAAACAAATTCTGCAGGACTGCAGTAAACTAACACAGACGGAGACAAATAGATTCCAATAAGTGAAAGGAAACCCCTCCAGGAGATAAACCCCTTGATCTTACAATGACCAGTTACCCGAGAGTCCATCTATCTTAAGACAGTTACTCCAGGACATAGATCCATTGATCTTACAGTGACCGGTTACCCGATAGTCAATCTATCCTTAGACAGTTACTCAAGGACATAGATCCATTGATCTTACAGTGACCGGTTACCTAAGAGTCCATCTATCTTAAGACAGTTACTCCAGGACATAGATCCATTGATCTTACAGTGACCAGTTACCATAGAGTCCATCTATCTGAAGACAGTTACTCCAGGACATAGATCCATTGATCTTGCAGTGACCGGTTACCCAAGAGTCCATCTTTCTGAAGACAGTTACTCCAGAACATAGATCCATTGATCTTACAGTGACCGGTTACCCAAGAGTCCATCTATCTGAAGACAGTTACTCCGGGACATAGATCAATTGATCTTACGGTGACCGGTTACTCGATAGTCCATCTATCTGAAGACAGTTACTCTAGGACATAGATCCATTGATCTTACAGTGACCGGTTACCCGAGAGTCCATCTTTCTGAAGACAGTTACTCTAGGACATAGATCCCTTGATCTTACAGTGACCGGTTACCCATAAGTCCATCTATCTGAAGACAGTTACTCCAGGACATAGACCCCTTTATCTTACAGTGACCGGTTACCCAAGAGTCCATCTATCTGAAGACGGTTACTCCAGGACATAGATCCATTGATCTTACAGTGACCGGTTACCCAAGACTCCATCTATCTGAAGACAGTTACTCCAGGAAATAGATCCATTGATCTTACATTGACCGGTTACCCTAGAGTCCATTTTTCTGAAGACAGTTACTCCAGGACATAGATCCATTGATCTTACAGTGACCGATTACCCAAGAGTCCATCTATCTTAAGACAGTTACTCCAGGAAATAGATCCATTGATCTTACAATGACCGGTTACCCGAGAGTCCATCTATCTGAAGACAGTTACTCCAGGACATAGATCCATTGATCTTACAGTGACGGTTATCCAAGAGTCCATCTATCTGAAGACGGTTACTCCAGGACATAGATCCATGGATCTTACAGTGACCGGTTACCCGAGAGTCCATCTATCTGAAGACAGTTACTCCAGGACATATACCCCTTTATATTACAGTGTCCGGTTACCCGAGAGTCCATCTTTCTGAAGACAGTTACTCTAGGACATAGATCCCTTGATCTTAAAGTGACCGGTTACCCGATAGTCCATCTATCCGAAGACAGTTACTCCAGGACATAGATCCATTGATTTTACAGTGACCGGTTGCGCGAGAGTTCATCTACCTTAAACAGTTACTCCAGGACATAGATCCCTTCATCTTACAGTGACCGGTTACCCGAGAGTCGATCTTTCTGAAGACAGTTACTCCAGGACATAGATCCATTGATCTTACAGTGACCGGTTACCCAAGAGTCTATCTATCTTAAGACAGTTACTCCCGGACATAGATCCATTGATCTTACAATGACCGGTTACCCGAGAGTCCATCTTTCTGAAGACAGTTACTCCAGGACATAGATCCCTTGATCTTACAGTGACCGGTTACCCGAGAGTCCATCTTTCTGAAGACAGTTACTCCAGGACATAGGTCGATTGATCTTACAGTGACCGGTTACCCAAGAGTCCATCTATCTGAAGACAGTTAAACCAGGACATAGATCCATTGATCTTACAGTGACCGGTTACCCGACAGTCCATCTTTCTGAAGACAGTTACTGCAGGACATAGATTCATTGATCTTACAGTGACCGGTTACCCGACAGTCCATCTTTCTGAAGACAGTTACTGCAGGACATAGATCCATTGATCTTACAGTGACCGGTTACCCAAGAGTCCATCTATCTGAAGTGAGTTACTCCAGGACATAGATCCATTGTTCTTACAGTGACCGGTTACCCAAGAGTCCATCTATCTGAAGACAGTTACTCCAGGAAAAAGATCCATTGATCTTACAGTGACCGGTTACCTAAGAGTCCATCTATCTTAAGACAGTTACTCCAGGACATAGATCCATTGATCTTACAGTGACCAGTTACCCAAGAGTCCATCTATCTGAAGACAGTTACTCCAGGACATAGATCCATTGATCTTGCAGTGACCGGTTTCCCGAGAGTCCATCTTTCTTAAGACAGTTACTCCAGAACATAGATCCATTGATCTTACAGTGACCGGTTACCCGATAGTCCATCTATCCGAAGACAGTTACTCCAGGACATAGATCCATTGATCTTACAGTAACCGGTTACTCTGGAGTCCATCTTTCTGAAGACAGTTACTCCAGAACATAGATCCATTGATCTTACAGTGACCGGTTACCTGAGAGTCCATCTTTCTGAAGACAGTTACTCCAGGACATAGATTCATTGATCTTACAGTGACCGGTTACCCAAGAGTCCATCTATCTGAAGACAATTACTCCAGGACATAGATCCATTGATCTTACAGTGACCGGTTACCCATAAGTCCATATTTCTTAAGACAGTTACTCCAGGACATAGATCCATTGATCTTACAATGACCGGTTACCTGAGAGTCCATCTATCTGAAGACGGTTACTCCAGGACATAGATCCATTGATCTTACAATGACCAGTTACCCGAGAGTCCATCTATCTGAAGACGGTTACTCCAGGACATAGATCCATTGATCTTACCGTGACCGGTTACCCGAGAGTCCATCTATCTGAAGACAGTTACTCCAGGACATAGACCCCTTTATCTTACAGTGACCGGTTACCCGAGAGTCCATCTTTCTGAAGACAGTTTCTCCAGGACACAGACCCCTTGATCTTTCAGTGACCGGTTACCCGATAGTCCATCTATCTTAGGACAGTTACTCCAGGACATAGACCCCTTGATCTTACAGTGACCGATTACCCAAGAGTCCATCTATCTTAAGTCAGTAACTCCAGGACATAGATCCATTGATCTTACAGTGACGGTTATCCAAGAGTCCATCTATCTGAAGACAGTTACTCCAGGACATAGATCCATTGATCTTACAGTGACCGGTTACCCGAGAGTCCATCTTTCTGAAGACGGTTACTCCAGGACATAGATCCATTGATCTTACAGTGACCGGTTACCCAAGAGTCCATCAATCTGAAGACGGTTACTCCAGGATATAGATCACTTGATCTTACAGTGACCGGTTACCCGAGAGTTCATCTTTCTGAAGACAGTTTCTCCAGGACATAGATCCCTTTATCTTACAGTGACCGGTTACCCGAGAGTTCATCTATCTGGAGACAGTTACTCCAAGATATAGACCCCTTGATCTTACAGTGACCAGTTACACGTGATCCCATCTATTTGAAAACTATTTCAAAATTATAGCGGTATAAAGGTCTTAACCATACAACACGGCTATTAAATTACACTCATTTAATTTTATCCTCGAGTGGCCTTCGAGTCTTGATAAGTGGTTACTACCAAGTAAAAAAAAAATGTTTCGTCGTAGAAAAACAAGTAACTAGGGACGTCGCGTATTTCCCGATTTCTCGATACAATCGCAAAAGCGCCCCGCGTAGGAATTCAATCCGCATTAAGCATTCACGATCGCGGGATATGTCTTCCAGCATCAGTGGTGCGATTTTGCTTTCTTTTGGCGGCGCAGTTCATGTAATAGACACCGCGCTTGCTCATGAGGAGTTAATTTAGGGCGTGTTAATAAATAATTTTACCGCGACAGTCTTACTCCCGCTCATTCATTAAATGCATTTATGGTCATGTAAGTAGATTCAAAGGAGAGAAGAGAGAAAGAGAGATAGATAGATGACTAGGAAGATAAAAGAGAGAGAGAGAGAGAGAGAGAGAGAGAGAGAGAGAGAGAGATGGTAATTTGTCATGCAATATTCCTTTACTACCGATTTCAGTCGCGTCAATTATCCTGCCAGCGCCGCGTTTTCGAAAGACATATGTCAAGCCGTCCCCTCTCTCCTTCTCTCCCCACCCCTTTTTCGGCTTCTTTCTTTAGTTTTCTCGCCACGGTGGCGAAGTAGGATGAAACGGTGCTGTTTCGAATGACAGGCTATTTGCATAAGAAATCATACGTCCGCTTTTGACCCTAAACTGACCGCAAATCAACATAAGTGGCTCGCAAACGGTTCTCGGTCCGTTCGGGTATAAAGACACCACCAATTATCGGCCCTTGCCCGTTTCTCAGTCTATCTGACTTGCCAACTCTTTAGTAGGTGTCGTTCAGTCATAGCATTCTTTCTTTACCTTTAACTGAGTACAAAATCCACTTCACAATCAAGTGGGTAAATATGACGAACTCTTCTAGGCGCCCCTTTTTCTTCCTCTGTGTACTTTTTTTTTACATAAGAGTCACCACTTATCAAGGCCTGGAGGGCACTCGAGTATAAGAGTTATTGCGTGTACAGTAATCAATGGGATAATATCGTAGTAATCGTTAGTAATGGAAATTTGATAAATTTGAATTACTTAAGGGAGCGGTTCATCAGGATTTTTTTATGTTGGATTTTAAGACAACCAAGTTGTAGTCAGCTGGGAAGCAGGCAAATAGAAGCGAGTTCCACACGCGTAAAGTTCTAAGAAAGAAGCTTTGTTAATGAAATCCACGTTTTGATTTAGGCACAGATAAAGAGTGGGGGAAATTATTTACAGTTGTTTTAGCTAGACGGGTGTTTTTCGTGAAAGATTGGCGAGGGGATGGCAGAGATTGGAGCTCAGACAAGCACTTACAATGGAAATAATGATAAAACAAAGACAGGCTCGCAACGTCTCTTCTGTGGGAGAGAGGTTGCAGGGAAGAGAAAAGGGCATCCCCCACTAAACCACGAAATCTATTTTGTACTCTGTAAAGGTAGGTTAAGCTGTTTTTACCATCTCCTGCCCAGATGTGGCAGCAGTACTCCATCCCTGGACGTACTTAGTTTTTATATAGATAGAAAATTGCATCAGCAGTGAGGTAACTACTGGAGCGGTAGAAGGATCCCACTATTTTTCCAGGGACCTTGGCAACAGATTTGATGTACGTGTTCCATTTCAGATCAGGAGTAACAGTCAAGCCTAGAAGCTTGTCAAAACATGGGGCCTCCCCTAGACGAGAGCCATCCATTTCAATTGATGCCAGATTGGGACCAAAGTGTTGATGATGTAAAGATAGAAGCTTGGTTTTAGATGCATTAAAAGTAACCAGCCACCTCTTCCTCCATTGTACCACGCGCTCAAGATCAGAAGAGAGAGAACTTTTTCATTTACGGCCTTTGATGTGTTGCCATAGATGGTAGTGTCATCAGCATGAATGTCAACAAAAGTATGTGCTTAGCATTTAACGACTTTTCCTAAAATTGTTTTTTTTTTTATAAGAAAGCACTCGAGTATAACATGATGATGCGAACTACAAGCCCTTGAACCCGTCGACGTAAATACCCCTCGACGTAAATACCCCTCGACGTCAATACCCCGACAAAAAGCAAAATCCCACACTTACACGGTAGCGATCTCTACATGTGAGAAGGCCTTCTACTCTAATAGTTTATTCCTCAGAAATGTAAGACTTTGGAACTCCCCCCGGGTTCCTGCTTTCCCAACTTCACTGACATGCAGAAGTTCAAATGCAATGTGAACAGACATCTTGCTGCTCAACTCCCTACATAGTATCCCTGCAAATTATGGCCCCGATAGTAGCCCCCCCCCCACATCAAAGTGGCACTGTGTTTTGTTTAAAGTGAAAATGGAATAATTAAAAACAAACAAACAAGGACGGCACTCGAGTATAACGGTTGATAAATATACGATGGTTAGGGAGACAACAGCATATTGACTCTTACTGGTTGAAATTGGGTAGAATTAGAGTATTTACGGGTACTACTCAACAAGAACTTGCCCATTCTGAAGATGGGTTTGCTGTAGTAAGTTGGAAAGCAGACCAGCAAAACATTGTTCCACAGGTGAGCAGTTCTAGGAAAAAGTTTTGTTCATGGAATTTGCGTTTATATTTAGGCACAGATAAAAAGTGGGGGGGGGGACAGTTGATAATGGTCGTAGAAAAAGGGTGCTCTGATTAGCTCCGCCCCAGATGTGGCAACAGTACTCCATCTTAGGCCCTCTTGGGCCCCCGAAATCAACAGAGATTAGACAATTTTTGCAATGACCCGTTTCCTGTTTATTTTGTGGTGGGTGTTAATTTCTGTGCAGTTCCAGGAGGAGGCTTTGCATTCTCTCTTTGAGAAGGCGTTAGTTTATTGCTAATCGCATGAGGCATCCTCACCGAGAAATGCCGACAGGGCTGCTCAGGCATAGTTGGCCCTCCTCGGGGGGGGACTTCTTAATCCCACTTTCCGACCCTAGTGTTACAGTTCTTGCAGTGGGAGAAGAAGTCAATACCTTCCATCTTAGATCGTATTTGGCTCTTATGCAGGTAGAGAATTGTGTTGTGATTGAGATACTTTCTGGAGCGGTAGGATGATGTAACCCTTTCTTTTCTAGTTCTGGTACTTAGAATCAAAAAGTGATTTTCTAAGAAGTTCCTCTCTATGGAACGCATTACTAAACAACTGCTTCCCTGTAAACTACAACATGTTCGTTTTTTTAAATCGAATTTCAACAAATACATTTTCATAAACTTCATCATAAGTATTCAAATGTTGTCCTCCTCATTCTTCATCTTTCATCAGTCAACTCACAACAAATATCCTCGAATTATTTTGGCCTGTATAAGTAATGAATTACGAGTAATAATAATAAAAAAAATATGTGCGGTTATGGTACTATCGCTTCCCCAGGGGAGAATTAGTTGAGAAACCTTCTGGGAACGCAACCAGCTCCCCGGGGGGAATAAACGATATTCCCAGATAAGCACATGGAAACATCCACAAAAACGGGTCGAGATGTCGGTGGCTATTATTTTTGGTTATGCCGTAGACTATTTTTAAGAGTCAACCTTTCGTCTAAAGGCAACATTTATAACACTATCAGCCGGTCACTGGTATGTTACTGGCTTCACGCGTTACACTAAATGTCTTAGAAACGGTCTTATGAAGGTGTGAAGGTGGGTCAGTCATTAGGATCTGTAAGAAGAAAATCATACCGTATATGTTGGCTGTGGGTGACCTCTTCACCCTGGTGGCATTCTGGTTGGAAGCTACCTTCGTCCTCTGGACCGCTTAATGGCAGACACAAGAAAACACACAACACGACACAATCGTAATATATATGAAACATAATAAACTATTTTATTTTAAATTATGTTTACACTATATATTACAAAAACAATTTACACTTTACATATCCTACAATTATTAAATTAACTATGCTTAACTAGTGTTGAAGGGGAAGGGATGCCCCCTCTCGTTTACGGAGAGACAGAAATATGCGTGCTCACCCCATGCTGTCCAGACGAAAAAGAGGCCGATAAAGAAAGTGAATTCTGGGGTTGCATTTCTATGTATCTCTACGCTTATGACCAAATCACCACTCGGCCATGCTGAAGAGTGTGTCAACAACCGTGGCACTGGCATATAGTGCCACACGGCAATGCTAGTAAAAGAAAAATAATACACGGCATAATTCACGTTCACACACCGGTTTCCGTTAGATCACCGAAGTTAAGCAACGCTGAACCTGGTCAGTACTAAAGTGGGTGCCTATTTGGGAATTCCAGGTGCTGTATGTGCTCTCTGCTTATCTCGGCATTTTTTCCAGTCGTCCTGGACTTCTCCTTCCACCAGACTCAAGCAGTACCGATACAGGATCGGAGTTGTTGGTGATTGTGCACCCTTGCCTCACAATTACACGCGCAAATACTCTTACAGGGGGTATCCATTGTCTTTCGAATCTTAATGGAAGCGTTTTTCTTTTTTTTAAGAAAAATAGGTGCTTTTTGCACGTAGCACACCGAATTTCTACAATGTTGGCCAGCAGCTGATATAAACTGCCGGAATATACCGAGTGTCTATCAAATATAAATAACGCTAAGAAACAAAATAACATTATCAGATACTATATACAATGAAAAACTAAGGGGGAAAAACACTAAAATACAACAGCAACCTACTGTCTTATGAATAAATATATATCTTTTAATTTTGTTTTTAAATAAATGCAAACTCTTTTTCCCCTTCTTTTCAAGGGAATTTTAATGAAAAGAAATTGTAAGTTTTTAAAGTTTCTTATTAGAAATCTCTTGAATTTCTTTCTTTTTTTGTTGTTGCTTAAAGAAAAGTTTTAGGAAAACTGCTGACATATTTTTAGGGTTGGGGTTAAGTTTTGACTGGTTACATTTGTGCGTAATTATGAACTAAATATTATTCGAGTTAGAGTTGGGGTTAGGGTTAGAGTTAGGGTTTGAGATTAGGGTTAGGGTTAGGGTTAGGGTTTGGGTTAAGGTTAGGGTTAGGGTTAGAGTTTGGGTTAGGGTTAGGATTAGGGTTTGGGTTAGGGTTAGGGTTAGAGTTTGGGTTAGGGTTAGGGTTAGGGTCAGAGTTAGGGTTTGGATTAGGGATTGGGTTAGGGTTAAGGTTAGAGTTAGAGTTTGGGTTAGGGTTAGGGCTTGGGTGAGGGTTAGGGTTTTGGTTAGGGTTGAACAGATTACATTTTTCCCTTCCAATTTACTAAAACTTATCTGTTTCGATTTTTATTTGCGCGTTTATCATCGCCGTTTCATTGGCTGATCAACTTGATAATCTCTCGGCATATTCCGGCAGTTAACGCCAACTATCGTTCGAGCACGAGCCAACATTTGCATAAAGATGGTGCGTAAAGTTGAAAAGGTACCGAAAAATAGATTAATGACGTAAAGTCTCTGCCTTTTTTTCTGCATATTTTTTTTTTTTATGTTCACTTTAAAAGGAAATTACGTCGAACAAGTTTTTATAAGAATATCAGAAAAACGAAGTCGCATGACCGATTGTTCTTAGATGGTGTTCTTGGATAGATTTTTATCGTAATGCCTCCGATAAATATCCAAAATCGAAAATAAAAAAGTTGACGTATAAAATAAACAGAAAGCAGTAAGGTCAATGATATAAAATATACAACAAGTTCTTTCATATGACAGCGGCGCGTTCATAATGAGTGTTTCCGATTAGAGCACAATTAGCCCATGATAAATTAATTTTGCATTAAACATTAGTTCAATTCTTTATATAAAAAATAAGTTTATAGACAACAACAGTTGGTTATCTACAGTGCAATGTAGATTATAAGGTATTGTGTAGTAAGCTACTGCGGGAAGGCACGTGAAGCTTCCTTCTGGTGTACTACGGTGGGTCCCCGACTAG
>NC_136499.1:115474625-115507125 GCF_053919585.1 Euprymna scolopes | reverse complement strand
AATAATAATAATAATAATAATAATAATAATAATAATAATAATAATAATAATAATAAGAAGAAGAAGAAGAAGAAGAAGAATAAACCAACCCCGGACAAGAACAACCATACTATAAATAAAAATACTAATAACGAACAAGATAAATGCAACTGTAGACACCGCACACTTTGCCCAGTTCAAAATAAATGTCTAACAAAAAGCGTAGTTTATCAGGCAACAATATTTGCGAAAGAAAACCCGAATAACAAGAAATATTACGTAGGCATGACTTCCTTAGATTTCAAAACCCGATACTATGACCACAAAAGTACATTCAACAATAAATAAAACACCGTATAAAAACAACACTAGCGAATAAATATTGAGAACTCAAAGAAAGCGGACATTCGTCGGTAGTCGAATGGAAAATAATAAGACAAGCTACCACGTGTAGGCATTTAGACGACCCATGTAGATTATGCCTTCATGAAAAATTTACTATCCTATAATTTAAAGAACCCCAACATCTAATTAACAGTAGAAGAGAAATAGCAAATAACTGTGTTCACAAAATAAAATTTACTCTAGGATAGCGATACAAAATAGTTTTCAATCAGCCGTGCCTAAACACACACACACACACACACACACACACACACACAAATATATATATTTGGCAGCTCAAATTTTCGACCCGAACCGATTAAAAAGCTTGCCCTATGTCTGAATACACAAAATCTTCAATAAAAATACCTTAAAGTTATCCTACAGTTTTATGCGCGAATTCTGTGGTTGTTTATCGCTTTTATATGGTCCTCTTCTATTGAGGATTTAGTTAGCCAATCAGCTTTCTAGTATCCACCGCCCCCCTTCCTATCAGCCAATGGGCATGCATTTTATCGAACAAAGAATCCGATGTTTCTGGATAGCTTTTCTTTTGCCAAGCGGTCTTTTTTAATTTCAGCGGGCATATTATAAAAAATTGGGCCCAAAAGTTGTTGTTCGGCCATATTTTTCTCAAGCGCTTTCTACTGATGCATCCGATTATCGTCAGGAACAATTGTTGTTGTTTTCTTTAATTTTTCTTTTCCTTTGAGGCTTGGTGCATTTATATATATATATATATATATATATATATATATATATATATATATATATATATATATATATATATAATTTAATTGTCTATAAATAGTGGGAGCAGGAGGGTTGGGGGCGAATTATTTTATTTTAGTTTAGTTTCGATTTTCCTATTTAAAGTTTAATTTAGTTTCATGTTAGTTGATAAATACTGTTAGTATATTTGTCCCGGTGTTAAATGAGATACGGTTTAAAAAGAGCAGTAGTTTTTTGATAAGTATGGCTCCTAGTAATTTTAGTCGTCGTGTGCAATTTTTAAGGTATCGAATTTTCGTATTTTAGTGAAGATATTTCTAATGCCAGACGACTGTAGGTTTTTATCGTGAGATGTTAGGTGTTGTTTTATGGCGCTATTGTCAACTGAATGATAGGTTAGTCGCCGGGAGAGTGTTGATGTTGTGTGGCCTGTGTATGCATTGTATGAGTTTTTTAGAATGGGTTCGGAGGTATATATATATATATATATATATATATATATATATATATATATATATATATATACTAGCAGTTCAGTCCGGCTTGGCTCGGGCCCTATATACTGTTTATAACTTTATCTGCAGAAGTATATATTACAAAGTTTAACTCCTGTCCAGGTAACCGATATCTAAAATTTCAAGTGTTTAGACCCAAACTTGGCGGAGGAGTTTGGTAGAGTCTGCAAAGGTCAATTCTTTCAACTTTGACCTCTTGGCAGCCAAATTTCCGCTCTAAACCTGACAAACAAATCTTGTTGCATGGTTGAATACTCTTTATGTAAAATTTCAAATGTTTAGACCCAAAATTGGCTGAATAGTTTGCTAGAGACCGCAAAAATCAAATCTTTTGAACTTTTGACCCTTGGCAGCTCCAATTTTCGAGCCGAACCGATTAAAAAGCTTGCCCTATGTCTGAATACACTTTATGTAAAATTTCAAATGTTTAAACCAAAAATTGGCTGAGTAATTTAGTAGAGACCGCAGAGGTCAAATATTTTTAAATTTCGACTCCAATTTTAACTCTTTAACATTTATTTCTTTGAGCTCAAATCAAATTAGAAAGTTTAATCCATGTCCAAGGAACTTACATTTAAAATTAAAAGTATTTAGGCCCAGAATTGACGGAGGAAGTTGGTAGAGTTTTCAAAGGAAACATCGTTAAACTTTGATCCCCTTTACAGCGAAATAGCTGATCGAAAACGGATTTAAAAGATTTTACCAAATCTCAATACACCCTTTATCTAGTCTTGAGTGTGCAGACTGAAAATTGACAGAGTAGTTTGGTAGAGAAATGTACACACACAGGTTCAGACACACACAGAGACCATTTCACTTATATATATATATATATATATATATATATATATATATATATATATATATATATATATATATATATATATATATACGTTTGTTGGTTGTTTTTGTTTTACGGCATATCAACCCTTTTCAAGTTATTTAATGCTGAATCTAATGATTTGGAAGAAAAGTTTTTGAATAGAACATATTTATTTATCTTATAATAATATTTATTATATTTATCTTATTTTTGTACACACACAGGTACAGACACACAGAGACAATTTCACTTATATATATATATATATATATATATATATATATATATATATATATATATATATATATATATATACGTTTGTTGGTTGTTTTTGTTTTACGGCATATCAACACTTTTCAGGTTATTTAATGCTGAATCTAATGATTTGGAAGAAAAGTTTTTGAATAGAACATATTTATTTATCTTTTTTTTTTCAAGTTGGTTTCTATTTAACCCATAGTTGGGACCCTAACAGGTACTACCACTCCGGGTCAGAGTGGAACTGGGAGCAATGGCAATTAAAGGGTGGCTCCACACTCTCCAAAGCCCGCAAGCTCAGGCTTCACCATCGGATATAGTTTAAGCTCATATCCAGGATCTATATATATATAAATAAATAAATAAGAAAGAAAAATGAAGGTATAAAAACTATATATTAATATATAAAATATATTCATTTATTCAGCAAGGGTACGAATTTATTTAGGGGTGTTGGGTAAATAGGAGCTACGCATGACATGGCATTTCGAAGCCTAATGCTTCTCATCAGAAGAATGGAAAATTTGCTAGTTTACAAGAAAGGGATGTGACGTCTAGCGATAGTTTTATTTGAAGCGAAATAGACTGTTTAGCCTGTTTAGGGGAACTAAAATTGGTTTCCATGATATGGGAGGAGTGTATTTTGCATTATGTAATGGATATATTTGCCATATTAGGCTCAGTGTGTGTGTGTGAGTTTAAATGCTCTGGGAGGGATATAAGAATTGAAACACATGTATTATATTTATAATATATATTTGTTTTTATATTTGAAAAAAGATATGTTCGAACTTGTCATCGTGGGTTAATAATAGGCCAAGTTTGTACAAATCAACCTGCATTGACGACTCTTAGGTCCATTGAAACCCTTTGTTTCTACAATATTGATAACGTTATTTGCAAGTGTGAGGCGCCAAACGAAACGCCACCAAATACTGACACAGTTATTACACTTTTATAGAATCATGTAAAATTAATTTTTCTGAGTTTGTGACAGAAAAAAAAAAAATTTTTTTTCGAATTTTTCGTTAACTTATCCGCCTGCTAACTATTCGACAATTTTAGATAGTTGTGCATTGTATTGACCCAGCACTTTTTACTGGACGTCTGGAGTAAAGTTCTGTCGCGTGCCAGAATTTGAATAGTTGAATGTCTCAGAACTCGTCCTTACAGTCCATTGGTTTGATGTGATCTTGCGCCAAAGTAGATTTTGATTTGGGTTACAGTTAGACAACAACGTCCTCAAGAGCTTAAATCGTGACTTTCTTGAACCACAGTAGACGGCAAATGCCATCGTGAACGGATTTGATTACGTGGATAGGAAAAGCGAATTTCGCGTAGCGTGCAAGTAAGTGCATACGTATGGATAAACCTATCTAGCATCTCTCTCTCGCCCCATCATACTCTCTCTTTATAACTCTATCTATCTGTTTCTCTCTCTCTCTCTCTCTCTCTCTATATATATATATATATATATATATATATATAGCTTTTTTTAATTTAATTCAGAAAAATACAACTTTTCAAAACAAGACAGCAATCCAGAATGGGTTTTTCCCCCTTAACCCATGGATTTTCGATGTAGGCTCATCTCCTAGGAGCCGTAAAACACATGTTAAATGTGCATATATTTTTTCAAACGTAAAAACACACATGTAGGGGGGATCATTAGGGTTTAATTATATTATTATTACTACTAGCAGTGGAAGATTATTTTTTAAACAAGATCAAAAAATAATTAATTGTAAAAAATCGTTTTTGCATGGAAAACACATACAGTTTTTTTTTCGATTCTGAAACCAATTTCGATTTAAAAAAAAACATCTGAGTTTTCTGATTCCTGACTCCGATTAATCGTGCCAACACACACACACATATATATATATATATATATATATATATATATATATATAGTCATTCACATATGGTTCTGCTTCGTTGTATCACAACTCATCAGTGCAGCTAGACATACACCTTTCCACAGTTGTGGATCGAACCTACAACCGTCGCGTTGACAGTCGGCAGCTCTAATTATCGGACAACGGATCAGTGCAGTAAATATTTCTCATCGAGTGTGTATTAAATCCACACCCGCCCGTCGCAACAGTGCTCAAACAATCAGTTTGTTTTACAAATAAATTAATAGTGGGCTTTGCTCAATAGCTTAAATACGCGTTGGGTGAAAATATACTTACAAACTGCTTAACTAATACTGATTTAACCTCTTTCTACATATATATATATATATATATATATATATATATATATATATATATATATATATATATATATAAATTTTAGAAGTGCAGAATTTATATACAGTTTTGAAAATAATAAGCGGAAGTTTCTCAATAGCTCTTTCGGCTATCATCTCATCAGGAGAAAATCGATAACGAACAAAATAATATTGTGTCGAAAATAAAGAGTTCTAATGGGGAACTTATTAAATGTACGGGGACACTAAAATGAATTTATTAACGTTTAAAATATTGGCACAACGATAGAGAGAGAGAGAGAGAGAGAGAGAGAGAGAGAGAGAGAGAGAGAGAGAGAGAGAGAGAGAAAGAAACGGGAGAAAAGATTCAAAGTTCCCCAAAGAGAAACAATGCGTTGGATGTTTCCTTTTGCCGGCACAAAGAAGGTTGACGCACCGCAATAGAGACAGACTCCAAAATATTTAAATGGGTTCTGGAGTCCACTCTATGTAGCACCTCGAACCATTCTATTTTATATCTATCGGCACAGCACGGGTTGTCAAACAAATGCTGGCCAATAGCAGTATCCAAGGCTGCAGAAGGAGGGAGACCACCAGACCCCATCCTCCCTTGTCTGATCTTCGCTGGAACATGCTATATATATATATATATATATATATATATATATATATATATATATATACAAAGAGAGAGAGAGAGAGAGAGAGAGGGAGGGGGAGAGAATGAGAGTAGCGTCCAAAACTAAGCGACAGAATTTTAAAACCTAATATTTGTAAAAAGCTGAAATTTTGACAACTGGTGGTCGTCATCATCCATAATAACATACTAAAATTTCAATCTTTTGCAAAGGATAGAAAAAGAATTCACAAGAGTCAAGAAAGCGGAAGTCCTCAACTCAAGTTTCGCCCTCATTTTGGGTTCATCAGTTAGACACATCCGCTCTCAGGATTTGAAAACTCAACCTCTTACATGCTAGGCGAGCACTCTACCTACGGAGCAAACACGCCACACACACAAGAATGTCTCTTAACTTACACAGATCAAGTAACCTGCGGTAAAGATCCGACAGTGGAAAGAGCCTACCTCATATCGAACAAGGGACGAGGTATCAAACCAACTTTAACCCAAGCCGACGTCTCACCAGTAGAAATTTTATATACTGGACAGGACGATCTTACTCCGACAAGCTAACCTAACGAATAATCAATAAAATGTTCAGAAAGTGGGAGAGAATATTTATTATAATTTTCCACGTAGTTGACTAGGTTCAAAAACAGCTTACAGAAAATGGACTCTGATTTATGAAAGTATGATAGGTTATGAAAAGGAAGGGTTATAAATTTGGGTTGAATTTGGGGTATCACAACCAAAGCAAAATATGATGAAACTAAAAATAAAATAGATAAACCCTATAATTTATTATACCATACCTGTTCACACTGAAACACTTATCACAATATTCTGTGGATCAATTTTAAAAAACCTTGTTAAACTTTGTGACACATTTCCATTCTATGGAGGTCAGCTGCGAACGAACACTCCATAATTTTATTATACCATATTTCTTCAAACTGAAACATAATTATCAAAGTATACTTACGCAGATAGATATGAAATGTCTTTATTGAAGTTTGTGCCTATTTCTTTTTTATGGAGGCCAGGCGCGAACGCAGACCCAACAATTTTATTACACCATCCCTATTTAAGTTAAAACATACTTATCAAAGTATTATTATGTACATCTATAACAAAAAACTTGTAAACGTTTTTTTATTAATTTTTAATTGTTTTTATTTCGATTCTTTGTGGACCAGGTGCGAACGCAGACCCCACAATTTTACTGAACCACTGTTCTGCCAGATCAAACATACCTATTCCTGTGTCTCGATACATCTTCTATCATTATATGTAATCAGTTTTTTTTAAAATAGTCAACCATATAGGAGCCTATTCGTGACCAGATACACACACACACATTCAGCTTTATATTATATATATATATATATATGCTTTAAACCTAATTACATATATATGTATATATATACATACATACACACACACATACACATATATATATATATACATACACAGGCACAGACACACACACACACACACACACACACACACACACATATATATATATATATATATATATATATATATATATAATGGATGTTTAAGCAGTATTGACAATTCTTTAAATGGAGATATCAAGATAAGAAAAAGCTCAACATTCGAGATGGAAACACACGAGCAAGAATATATCGACAATACCAACGTATATATATACTAGTGCATATAGATATAATTATCAATTCAGTAAGGAAGATACATAGAAAGGAGTAGGGGTTATAGAATCTTTTTTGCCAACGTATTTCGAAGTTTAATTTTTTTTATCAAAAAAGTGCAGAGTTTGCTATGTAATCAATATCCTTTTGATATATTTTCCTTACTGAATTAAATCTTTATGCACCAATACTAAATTTTATTACTAAATACAGCAAATTACCTACTTTTTATCACCTTATTAAAACCCACAAAAATAGCACACACACACAGATCAGACCCATTGTTTCAAGCATTAACGGTCCCCTTTATAAAATCTCTTGGTTAATATCCCGCCTACTTAAACCTCTACTTTCTACCTTCCCAGCCCATGTTAGTAGTTCCAATCAAGTAATTAACAGACTCAACGATCTACCACACCATCTACTCAAACTATACAGATACCCATTTAGCCTAGACGTCGTTTCTTTATACACCTCCATTCCTGCACATCCAGCCATCAATCTCATGGCAGACATTATAGCATCTAAAAACCCACAATGCTTCGGAATTACTCCAGGAGATCTCTTACAACTCCTCCGTATTATAGTAGACAACACTTACTTTACTTTCCTACAAAACACGTTCAAACACGTATCTGGACTACCCATGGGCTCCAGTATATCCGGTATTCTTGCCATTGCTTATATGGACAAACTCGAAAGACACACCCTTAGTACCTGTTACTCTTATCTCCTTTTTACTAGATATATCGATGACATTTTAATTATCACATACTCCCGCGAAGAAGCTATTAACATTTTCCACAAATTCAATAACGCCGACCCAAACTTAAAATTTACTATAGAACACGCAGACTCTTCTGAATCTCTTTCTCTACTTGATTTTAAAATACAAATAAAAAAAATGGTGCCATATGCACTGAATTCTACAGAAAACCCGCCAGCAAACGCCTCTTCGTACATTTCAAATCTGCACTACCTCTCAAGGACAAACTAAACTACGCACATGCCGAAATCTCACGCATACAAGACAAATGCACTAACATCTCCGACAAACATACACACACTAACAATTTTAAATTTATATATATATATATATATATATATATATATATATATATATATATATATATATATTAGCAGACCGTAGTGCGGTCGTAAAATACGCATAAATAGGATATTTTTATTCATGCAGATTTCATAATTATAAATATAGAGCTAATTTCTTCTTATTATATAGTAGTGAATTCTAAAGTTTAATAAATATTACTTGAATGCCATCAGCTAGAATCGAAACCAAAACAAATAGCTATCCAGAGTTTTTCGTTATCACCTGAGCTAAGTCAATATGCATACCAAATCTTCAAAAATTAACGCAATTAGACGTATATATTACATTTGCCCATGCGTAGAAGATACCGACATTATATTGTCATACATTTTTTTTTCTCTAAGCTAAAAATTCTATTTTTTCTGTGGCGTATATGCACGAAAAGATTCAAAATTAACATAATATGTTTCAGACCTGTAAAAATATGCTGGAAAAATTGTTTGGTAAGAAAAATAAATATTTAGAACATGGAATGTAACTATAATGCTCCTTATCATGAGTTGAGCATATTGGGAAGTGATACACGAATTACCATTAGCGCATTAAGCGATGCCCTTTTGTGGAAACTAATCGAGCTTAGGTATTCGGACAAGGTCAAAGCATCGTTAATTGACTACCCGCATAGCAGCTGCAATTAGCGTAATGGTTCAAAGCCTTGACTGTCGTACAGGCGGTCGGGTTTCGATCCTGGTCTAGCCGCAATGATAAGCTGTGATACAGCGAAACAGTACTGTATTCGGATAACTATATATATATATATATATATATATATATATATATATATATACTTTGCATGTTATTTATAATTATATAGATACATTTAGGTGAAAAATAGTTGAAGGCTAAAAGAAAAAGAAGACACCGTCAAATTTCCACGGGGTTCTTCTAGTTTTATATATTATTGTATGACGGTGCTTTGCCACGGGATAGACCGAAAAGAAAAGCCAGATTTATTCAGGATTTTGTTATTTTCCGCTAGAAAGGAAGGGGAAGACGGGAAGTTAAAAAAAAAATAATGCGCTTTAGAGATAGCATTTTGGCCACACGCAAATATAACTAGTGGAGAATTTTCAGAGATTCGATAATAACTTTTCAAAATGATGTGATACATCCTGAATGCAAGCGTATGAGCTCGCCTGACTAGTAATTACGACGGTCTACTATTTCTAATAGACTTGGTTTTCACTTGATACAAACAACTTCCTCAACAATAAAACAGATATTAAAAACTACCAAGCACTCTCCCAAAACCCTCACATCCGATGCCGGTATATATTCCATCCCATGTAACAACTGTCAACAAGCGTACATAGGTGAAACACAGCGAAAATTGAAATTAAGACTTAACGAACACAGAAGAGATATAAGGAATGGTAACGCCCTAAATGCACTCTTTTGCCATTGTGCAGAACACGATCATTCATTTAATTTAGATCATGCGAAAATTATTAAATACGTGATAGATAGAGCTAAAAGAAGACTTTTAGAATCAGCACTAATACTAAATACTAATACTATTACGCAAAGAAAAGGCTTCTACCATTTAACCCCTAGTATAGGAAAAATAATAATCAATGAACAAAATATCAAAACAGATCCTGGCTGACCGTTTTCCCTTAAATATTTCAACAAAATGAATAAGTTTACAGGAGAAAAAAAATGTACATATGTATTTTAACGCATTTTTAAAAGTGTATATATAGACATCGATCACCCCAACCTTCCCATACGCACACATATGTTTGTCCTTCCCGACATGGGTAGGATTCAAAAACTGTTCTCTTTTTCGTACGATCTATGACTTTTTCTTTTCTTGCATTTTTACTTCAATATCCTGAAGATGTCCTCTGAAATAAGGACGAAACGTTGATTATTTTAATAATTTCATTCGGTTTTTCTATTTTTCTCAAAACATAACGTCAACCATCGCTGGTATTTTTACATTTCTTATACATATATATATATATATATATATATATATATATATATATATATATATATATATATATATGATTTTCAGAATGTGAGAGATTGTATATAATAAATTCCACAGCCAAACAAGGTCGCAGCCCACAAGAGCCATGACAGTCAAAGAACCGGAAGTCCTGGACTCGAGTTTCGCCCTCATTTGGGTTCATCCGTGCTCGGGTTTCGAATCCTGAGTTCGGGTGTGTCTAACTGATGAGCCCAAATGAGGGCGAAACTCGAGTCTTGGACTTGCGGTTCTTTGACTGTCATGGCTCTTGTGGGCTGAGACGTTGTTTGGCCGTGGAATTTATTATATATATATAATATATATATATATATATATATATTATATATATATATATATATATATATATATATATATATAAGGCTATATGTCTGTCTCCATATTTTTAAAACTCTATCTCCTCCGAAACTAAAAGTTGAAGAGCGCCACTAGGGGCCTCAAATGATCGCATTTTTTTACAGGCCGTTCTTTTATGGGTCTTAGCCGGTAAAATAGTTTTTAAGGGTCAAAAAATGGATCAAAATTGAAGAAATCGTTATACATTTTGTATATTCATCTTGGACAAATTAAAATATCATATTTAAGCGTATTTTACGACCGGGCAAACATGGATTCCCCTCCCATAGCATGCATATATATATATATATATATATATATATATATATATATATATATATATATAGCTGTGAAACAGCGAAACAGTACTGTATGTGAACAACTATAATGCTCCCTATCATGGGTTGAGCATATTGGGAAGTGATATACAAATTACCATTAGGTAAGCGCTGTAAAACAAATGTGCGTGTGAAATGACTTCTGAAAGATAATGAAGTGCGTTATTTATGGAAAACCATGAAAAAATGCATTTCATTTGCACATAAAAAAAATGGCGATTCAGAATTTTATTTATTTTCTTTTTTATTTTTGTTTGTTCCTTTGCAACGAAGTCTCATACAACGTGCGGGTAAATGTGACGACAAAGTTACAGTTAGTTCTGATAAAATGACCGATTCTGCTCTTACTTCCCGATTCCGATACAATAACCAATTCCGATATAATTGCCGATTCCGATTCTTTTTTATATTTCTAAATATAGATTTCTTGTGGGGTGGTTAAGATTACCGCAAAAAACCACAATGTTATATGTGCATATATTTTCGTAAATGTAAAAATACACTTATGTGTGTGTTTATTGGTACTTTAAAATTTGTAAATACGGTTTACGAGGTGCCGTCAATAAGTTTCAAGACTTTTTTGTACAGACATTTAAAATTGTCGTAAAAAATTATCTATCTTGAAAATTTAGTATGTTTTTGTTATACATCTTATGAGATGACTGATCAATTTTTATGATTTCAGGTCAAATGACCAGCTACAGCAGCGGTCGGAATACACCCTACTAAAGCCTGGTGAAGTTCAAAAATGCAATCTGGACTTGAAGAACGATATGCAATAAAATTCTGTTTTAACTTTAGAAAAAATGTCACAGAAACGTATGGAATGCTTCAGACTGCTTTTGGACCATCTTGCATGAATCAACCATCCGTTTATGTGTGGCATAAGAGATTCAAAGAAGGCAGAGGCTGTGTGAGGGGTGATGAGAGGTGTGGGTGGAGTCAGAACAGCAGAGTTTATTGGCCAAATAAAGAATATCATAGATAAGTACCGTCGTGTGTCTATGGAGACAATAAGTGCACAGTTTGATGTCAGTGTGGGAACTGTACACACAATTATTCGTGAGGAACTGAAGATGCGGAAGATTTGCGAAAAGTTTGTCCTAAAAGTGCTAGAGAGGACCCCAGGGCATCAAGACAGTTCCTCACCCTTCCTATAGTCCAGACCTTTCTTCTTGTGACTTTTGGTTATTCCCTAAGCTCAAGGAGAACCTTAGAGGATGCCATTATGGGACAATCGAGGAGATAAAAGAGGCTGTGATGAGGGTCATTTTCCATGGGACCTTCCAAACATTGTTGGAACAGATAACTTCGAGGAGGGGGCTAGAGTTTCATGTGTGTACTATCGATAAATGCGCATATGGACAAGCTCTGGAGTCTTATTGAAGGCAGCTCGTATTATTTTTTTAATTAATACGAACTGTGGAAAAGCAAGATTTAAACAAACAAAATAAAACAAAAAAATAAAACAAAAATACAAAACATATAAAAAAAACAAAAAAAAAAACAGAACAAAAAAAAACAAAACAAAAAAAATTAAAACGAATAAAAAACAAAACAAAAACAAAAAAAAAACAGAACAGAACAAAACAAAACAAAAAAAACAAACAAAAAAAACGAAAAAAATTAAAAAACAAAACAAAAAAAATAAAACAAATAAAAAACAAAACAAAAAAAACAGAACAGAACAAAACAAAACAAAAAAAAACAAACAAAAAAAACGAAAAAAATTAAAAAACAAAAAATAAAACAAAACAGAACAAAAAGAAACAAAAAATGAAACAAAACAAAAAACAAAACAAAACAAAAACAAAACAAAACAAAAACAAAACAAAACAGAACAGAACAAAACAATAGAATCAAAACAAAACAAAACAAAAAACAAAACAAGACACGACAAAAGAAAACAAAAAACAAGACAAAAAAAGACAAACAAAACAGAACAGAACAGAATAAAACAAAACAATAGAAACAAAACAAAAAAACAAAAAACAAAGAAATAGCAATAATAATAATAGCAAGAAATAAAACAAAACAAAACAAAAAACAAAACATCTAAGACAGTAAACGACCAAGTTCTCTCCAATTCTCTCTCCTCTGATCTTGAGCACGTAGTACAATGGGGTAAAGAATGGCTGGTTACTTTTAATGCATCCAAAACCAAGCTTCTCTCTTTACATCATCAACATTCTGATCCACATCTGACATCAATTGAAATGAATGGCTCTCGTCTTCAGGAGGCCTCAAGTTTTGACAAACTTCTTGGCTTGACCATTACTCCTGATCTTAAATGGAACACGTACATCAAATCTGTTACAAAGGCCGCTCGAAAAATGGTGGGATCTTTCTATCGATCCGGTAGATATCTCACTGCTGATGCTATTCTCTATCTATATAAGAGCCAGGTACGTCCAAGGATGGAATACTGTGGCCACATCTGGGTAGGAGCTGCTAGAAAGGACTTGGCCTGCCTTGATAGAGTTCAAAATAGACTTCGTAGCCTCGTAGGAGATGTCCTTTTCTCTTCCTTGCAACCTTTATCTCACAGAAGAGATGTTGCGAGTTTGTCTCTGATGTATCGTTATTTTCATGGAAAGTGTCCGAATGAGCTTCAATCTATGGTCCCCCCTCGCCAAACTTTCACAAGAAACACTCGTCTAGCTGTAAACACTATCAATAATTCCCCCCACTCTTTATCTGTGCCTAAACCTAAACGTAGATTCCATGAACAAAGCTTTTTTCTTAGAACTGCACGCCTGTGGAATTGTCTTCCGTTTTCCTGCTTTCCGGCTGACTACAATATGGTTGTCTTCAAGTCTAACGTAAATAAGTTCTTGATGAGCCGTTCCATATAAGTTATCAACTTTACCAAATTTTCATTACAAATGATTACTATAATGTCCAATTTCTACTGTACACTCTTTAACCCTTATCCTTGAGTTGTCTCTTGGCCTTGATAATGTGGTGATGCCTATGTAAAAAAAAAACAAAAAAACAAACAAAACAGAACAGAATAAAATATAACAATAGAAACAAAACAAAACAAAAAACAAAAAACAAAGAAATAGCAATAATAATAATACCAAGAAATAAAACAAAACAAAACAAAAAAAACAAAAAAAAAACAGAACAGAACAAGACAAAACAAAACCAAAAAACAGACAAACAAACAAAATAAAAACCAAATAAACCAAAACAGAACAGAATAAAACAAAACAAACAAAAAAAAAACAATAATAATTGCAAGAAGCATACATCTATTATACTTCCATGTCTAAACTTACTGCAGTTTACATTTCCAAATTGTTACGCATTTAAGTACTAACCAGACCTAACGTTGCTTAACTTTCGAACTTGCGTTTCAACGTGATATAGCCGTAAGCTAGCCACCACAATGTAAAGATGTCAGCCTTTTTAAACACATCAATCCATCCAATCGGTTTGAACACATCAGAAAAAAAAAGAAAAAAACTCACTGAAACGTTATTTTGTTTTTCTCAATTTTTATTTTATTATTTTTTAACTGATATAATCCTTATAAAATGTCCTACAAATGCAATATGTCTGCCAGTTGACTACGGACGAGCGGTGCGGTAGCAAAGCTGCTTTTTCGTTCACGCTCGGACGATTCCACCCGGATAACCTGATGAAGCACGAGTCAGGGCAAGATGGACGTTCATTAAGTCTCTATCCGGGATTAAACGTTGGATTAAGACGGGATTAAGATTTGACGATGTCAGATTTTATTAAATAAAAATAAATAGAGAGTGACGGGGTTAGGGAAAATATTCGATGTTGGTTGATGGGTGTTTATAGGTCGGATAATTGGCCAGCGAATCAGTGGGGGGATTAAAAAGAAAGAAACGTTGCTTAAATCAGTTGTCAATCGATTTTCAAAACTTCCCGGCATGCTTTCCTGGCAAATGTGTACGCCATTTTGTTTTAGATTCGTATACGCTTGTTTGTCCCTATAATAAGAAGTAATAAATACGAAATCTGCAAGAATTAAAATATCATATTTAAGCGTAGTTTACGACCTGGCTACGCCGGGCGTTCCCTGCTAGCTTGGATAAATACTGTTACAGTTTCAACAAAATAGTTATAATACCAGAGCGTCTCTATTTGCGCTGAATAGCTACAGAATGCCAACATCAATATATTACATATGAATCATTCTCCTGTGGAATTTCCACAGATCACGCTAATTATTATTATTCCATTGACTTCACGGTGTTGTGATGTTTTACACTTGTAACGCGATCAGCCGGTCACTAGCGTGCGACCAGCCTCACGTGCTACACCAAATGTCTTAGAAACGGTCCCATGAAGATGTGAAGATGGGCCAGTCATTAGGGCCTGTGTATCGAGATGAAAATCATACCTGAGATGTTGGATGCGGGTGTGTGACTTCTTCATTCTCTCAAGATGATATCTTAATCCTGGTGGCATTCTGGTTGGAATCTTCCCTCGTCGTCTTCAGGGCCGCTTCGTTGTTTAATGGATACATTTATGGCAGACACAAGAAAACACACAACACAACACAATCGTAATATATGAGAAATACAATAAACGATTTATTCTAAAAAATTTATACAATATATATACACAAAGACAATTTACAGTTGATAATCTTTAAAATTGAACTAACTAACCTAACTAATGATGAGAGTAGAGGTCTCCCCCCTCATCTCATTTGCAGAGGGACAGAAAATACGTGCTCACCTCATGCTGTCCAGACGAAAAAAAAAAAAAAAAGGCCGATAGAGGAAAGGGAATTCTGGGGTTGCATTAGTGTGTATCTCGCCGTTTATAGCCAAATCACAACTCGGCCATGCTGAAGAGTATGTTAACAACCGTAGCTCTGAGATATAGTGCCACACACTGGCTTTCTCCCCTAAAGGTTAGACTCTTACACCAAAGCTAGAGAAGATAGTCAAAGAGTAAATTAGATGAAAAGCACCTGGCGTAGGATGTTTGCTGAGCAAAGCAGAACTGACTTCTGGAGTACGGTAATATTGTATCTGATTCCCAAGGAGTTTAGTTGTTTTATCAGGAATTGAGCGAAGCGCACCTTTGATTATTGGCTCTATGGACGTTTCCTTATTCCACAACCTAGCAATCCCCACCCTCATTTTCTGATAGTTCCGCAGTTTCTCATTCTTCTTGTCTGTTAAGTTGATGTCGTTTGGACAAGCCACATCAATAATTTCGCATTTATTGGTCTTTTTGTTCACAACTATAATATCCGGTTTCCTGTGAGTTAGCTCTCGGTCACACTGAATCATGAAGTCCCAGAGAATCTTAACGTCCTCATTTTCCACTACCCCTCCTGAGTGATGTTGGTGTCATTTGTCCGTTATTTGGATTCCAAACTTTTGGCACAAACTCCAGTGCAGATTTGTACAGACTTTGTCATGGCGACGTCTGTACTCTTTTTGAGCAAGTATACTGACAATGTGTGACGCTGTTTCAAGAGATTTACCACACAACCTGCACTAATCATAACAGTCCTTCCCATAGATGTTTTTATTTATTGCATTTATATTTAGTGCCTGTTCCTAAGCAGCAAATATAAGATTTTCTTTTTCTCTTTTAAAGTCACCTTTAGACAGAAAATTTCACGCGTCTCAACATTTTTGGGTCTAAGTATCTCGCTCAAACTGACCATCAATTTTCATTCTTACCAACTCAATCAACTTTTCTGCCTTGATTCTTTCCTTGTACTTCTGCCTGTCTTCCAATGAATCTTTATCTAGCTCTTCCTCTTTCCCCACTGCGGCAAGTAACACTTCATGATGTTAGGCAAACAGTGGTTTATTATTATTATTATTATTATTATTATTATTATTATTATTATTATTATTATTATTATTATTGTTATTATTGTTATTATTATTATTATTATTATTATTATTATTATTATTATTATTATTATTATTGGCTCACATGGAGCTTTCACACAAGTCAACAAACGATCGGTTTGCAGACCTGTGGTGTTCTCTGGAAGCTGAGTGACAACAAGTCTCCCCAGACGTCCAGCTCTCTCCTCCCTCTTCGATAGCATTTGCAAATACATTTGCGTCATCGCAACAGCCTCGTACCATTGATTTCTCGCTGGTAGTGGCTATTGGTTTATACTGGAATTTGAGTGGCAATAAGCCTCCCCACGATTCCAGTTCTCTTCGCGCTTGTCCAGCGGAGGTCTGACCAGCGCTCTCTCCTCGGTCTTTCCATCCTCCTTGATTTTTTTTTTTTTACATAGGCATCACCACATTATCAAGGCCCAGAGGCCACTCAAGGATAAGGGTTAAAGAGTGTACAGTAGAAATTGGACAATATAGTAATCATTAGTAATGAAAATTTGGTAAATTTGATAACTTATATGGAACGGCTCATCAAGAACTTATTTACTTTAGACTTGAACACAACCATATTGTAGTCAGCCGGAAAGCAGGAAAACGGAAGACAATTCCACAGGCGTGCAGTTCTAAGAAAGAAGCTTTGTTCATGGAATCTACGATTAGGTTTAGGGACAGATAAAGAGTGGGGGGAATTATTGATAGTGTTTACAGCTAGACGAGTGTTTCTTGTGAAAGTTAGGCGAGGGGAGACCATAGACTGAAGCTCAGTCGAACACTTTCCATGAAAATAACGATACATCAGAGACAAACTCGCAACATCTCTTCTGTGAGATAGAGGTTGCAAGGAGGAGAAAAGGGACATCTCCTACGAGGCTACGAAGTCTATTTTGAACTCTTTCAAGGCAGGACAAGTCCTTTCTAGCAGCTCCTGCCCAGATGTGGCAACAGTATTCCATCCTTGGACGTACCTGGCTCTTATATAGATAGAGAATAGCATCAGCAGTGAGATATCTACCGGATCGATAGAAAGATCCCACCATTTTTCCAGCGGCCTTGGCAACAGATTTGATGTACGTGTTCCATTTAAGATCAGGAGTAATGGTCAAGCCCAGAAGCTTGTCAAAACTTGAGGCCTCCTGAAGACGAGAGGCATTCATTTCAATTGATGCCAAATGTGGATTAGAATGTTGATGATTATTATTGTTGTTGTTATTATTATTATTATTATTATTATTATTATTATTATTATTATTATTATTATTTGGATTATATTTCGGATTTGGTCGTCATTGACAAATCTCAAAAAACTGACATATTGTAGACTTCTCAGTACCCTTGGACAGGAATGTGAGAGAGAAGGAGAACGAGCAGTGGAGCAATTATGCTCCATTGGCCTTGGAGATAAGGCGTATACACAGGGTTAAAACACAAATAATCCCGGTTATAGTTGATACACTAGGAGCAGTATCAAGTCGTCTGGAAGGACAATTGAAAAAATTACAAATCCCCGATGTTTTAGGTGGCCTTCAGACCTCTACAATTGTATGTACCACCAAGATCCTTAGAAAAACCCTTGATCTTTGAAGCTCCTGGTTTGGAGGCGGGATTGAGGGAAATCCTCTGGAAATTAATCCCATCCCTTTCCAGAGAGACGTTGATAAATGAAATCAGAATTATTATTATTATTATTATTATTATTATTAGTAGTAGTAGTAGTAGTAGTAGTAGTAGTAGTAGTACCTACTAGTTTTCACAGATGTCATGATAATAACCGGTGGTGCTCCTTGGGATCTGCCTTGGGATCTGCGTGACAACAAGTCTCGCCAAATTTCCAGTATTCGCCACTACTTTCGGTAATCATTGCAAATGTGTTTGCATTATTGCAGCAGCAGTTTACCAATGATTCATCGCTGACAACCGTTGGTCTTCACTGCTATTGTTGTATAGGGAGTATGGTGTTTATATGTCCGATGTACACTGGTACTAAATAACCGTACTTGTGTGTAGAGTTGAATCGTGCGTGTCTTTATGGCGTATTTGTGTTTGTGACGTATTTTCTTGTCGGAAGAGTTCTATATATGTGTATACTGTTTGCATTGCAATGTGTGTAGAATGTGAATACGTTGCACTTCTAGATGTCTGTTGTTTCTTGCAATGAACAGATCATATGTATGTATGTATGTATGTACGTACGTACGTATGTATGTATGTACGTATGTATGTATGTGGGTAACCTACTACCTCAGGGAGATGAACGCCTCTGCCTTGCAGAGTTTCAGGTCAATCTTGGGTAAGGTGTAGTACCTGTTAGCCTCCCTCTCAAGTTCTGGAGGGTTACTATATTGTGAGAACTAAGGATATATAAATACATATGCATGTTTGCTTGCTTATGTGTATGTGTGTGTATATGTCCAGCTGCCGGAGAGGTTAAAACTCTGTGATAATAAAACATGCACACTATGCCACTGCTCAGTCATCTCACTATTTCAGTTTGTCACTGTGTAACCAGTGGTAGCGTGCAAGAGGGTACAATATGTGTAGCACAAGCATGTTGTGTCGCGATCGTTATGTGCAGATATCTTTCAAAGAAAAAAATTAAAAAAAAAAAAAAGTAAAAGTCCTATGGCTATAGGTGAGTGGCGACGTGCACAGGCTTAGCGGGCTGGAAGTGCAGCACAGATCACTTTTTGGTACGCAGGAAGTTGAAAGTCTGTATAAGGAGGAAGTGTAGGTTGGGTAGTGTTGGGATTCTCAGGCGGATTGATGTGTCCATGCTGGCTTATCCAAGTTTACGTGAAAAGCTTCGATCCGTAGTTAATTCTGCTGATTTTAATGGGTCGTGGGCGCATTTTAAAAATGCAGTCTATGAAATAAGTGTAGATGTTCTTGGCTTCCGCAAATCTAAACATCAGGATTGGTTTGATGATAATGATTCTTAAATTACTCAACTCTTAAGTGCTAAAAATGAGTTGCACCATAAGATGTTGTCGGCCTCTCATGGAGGTCGAGAGTCCCTCCGACAGTCACTTAAAGCAAACAAGGGTATTCTCCAAAAGCGACTCCGCCAAATGAAGAATCAGTGGTGGGATAAACTCGCCAACCAAATCCAGATGGTTTTGATTGTAAAGACCTCCAACGCATGTACCATTTGCTTAAAAAAGCTTTTGGTCCTCAAACACTATCTACATCTCCCCTACTCTCAAGTGATGGAATTGCCCTTATAAAGGATCCTAACAAGATTCTCCTTCGTTGGACCGAGCATTATTCTGATCTCTTTGACAACCCCTCTAATGTTGATGAGGACGTCATAAATGAATTTTTATCACAACAGAAGCTTATCCATGAAATGTCTGTGTTCCCATCTGAGAATGAAATTAGAGATGCCATCAAGGAAGTGAACGTTGGGAGATCTCCAGGGCTTGATGGTATTCCTGTGGAAGTCCTCTTACATGGGGGTGATAAACTTGTTCATGAAAATCTTCATCTTATCACTGATGTCTGGAGGGATGTTCCCGTCCATCAGGATTGGGTTGATGCAATTCTTATATCACTGTACAAGGGAAAGGGGCCCAGGACCGACTGTGGAAGTTATCGTGGGATAAGTTTGTTGACAGCAGTTGGCAAAATATTTTCCAGAGTTCTACTCAATAGATTGTTAAAGTATATTTGTCCATCCGTCATTCCAGAAAGCCAAAGTGGCTTTCGTCCGGGCAGAGGAACCACGGACATGATCTTCTCTGCTCGGCAGTTGCAGGAGAAATGTACTGAACACCGTGTTCCGCTTTATCAGGTTTTTGTTGATTTGACTAAGGCTTTTGATACGGTGAACAGAAGTGCCCTATGGATAATTCTGGGGAGGTTAGGATGCCCACCTCAGTTTCTACGATTACTCAGGGAGCTCCACACTAATATGAAGGCTCGACTGAACTTCAACGGATGCCTGTCGGAACCCATATCGGTTAACAATGGTATGAAGCAGGGTGATATCCTAGCACATACACTTTTTTCAACCTATTTTGCAACTATGTTATCGTATGCCTTTAGGGAATGTTCTCTAGGTGTTTGTTTGCATTTCAGAATCACAGGTAGGGTCTTTGATCTTCGTCGTTTTCATCCTTCTACAAGGACCTTTCAGCACCTGGTTCGTGAATTGCTTTATGCGGATGACGCCGATCTTGTGGCCCATGGTGAGAGGGATATGCAGGGTATCATGGATCTGTTTTCGGGGGCCTGTGCGTCTTTTGGGCTTACTATTAGTCTTAAGAAGACTAAGGCCATGTTCACACCTCCACCCGCTAGTTTGTATGTGGAACCAAATATTTTTGTCAACAACCAGAGACTTGCCGTGGTTGACACATTTGTGTATTTGGGTAGTACCCTTTCCAAAGATTGAACCCTGGATGCTGAAGGCAACTATAGGATACAGCGTGCCACTAAGGCTTTTGGTGGCTTAGAGAAGCGAGTATGGTCTGACATGCGTATAACTATTCATACAAAGATCAGTGTCTATTAATCTTGTATTTTAACATCCCTGCTTTACGCTTCTGAGGCCTGGACAACTTATGGTAGACACATTAAAGTCATGGAGAGAGTGCACCAGAAATTCCTGAGACACATTCTGGGCATCAGGTGGAGCACTTTTATATCTGATGTGGATTTTCTCATGCGGGCTGATGTACCTTGTATCGAGAAGTTGATTATACGCAACCAGATGAGTTTGGCTGGACATCTGACAAGGATAAGGACGATAGATTGCCAAAGCGCCTGTTCTATGGTGAAATTATACAAGAAAAGCGTCCACAACATAAACCGAGGAAACGCTTTAAAGATAACATCAAAGATAATCTTAAAGCTCTTGGTATTGAGGTGTTCAGTTGAGAAAGTGCTTCCAATGATCGTAAAAAGTGGCGCTGCTTAGTCTATCATGGCTATGATAGTTTTGAGAAGAAAAAATATGAGCATGCAAAAATGAAACGTGATATCCGGAAGAAAAATCCGTCAGATATATCAGGTCTGTCGGAGGATTTCATGCAGAACCACACCTGTGATTTATGCAGTAAAATGACTTTATCCGGAGCTGGCCTGGCTAGCCACAAGCGTTCACATGGAGATCAATCTTTCTTTGATGGGGTAAACTTTGCAGGGCACAGATGTTCTGTTTGCTCTGTGGTCTGTAAATCGAGTGGAGGCCTGAAGCGTCATATGAGCGTCCACAGTAGAGCAGCACCAGTTGGCATACCTCAATCTCAGTTTAAGTGTGACCTTTGCAACAGACTGTTTAAAAGCAGGGCTGGTCTGAAGAGCCACCTTCGTTCGCACAGAAAATAGGAATTGATGCATTCTTGATCACATTTCCACATGTATATATGTGTGTTTGTATAAGTGTATATATGTGTATATAATTATAATAAAAAAATATTTTCAAAAATACATGAAAATGATTGAGTAATCAACAATAAAGCAAAGGAAAGATGGTCTTCTTCTGTCAAGAAGTGACAATCACCATGTATGTATGTACGTATGTATGTACGTATGTTTGGGGTGGAGAGGGCTCCCGTAAGCCGTGGTGAAGGCAATCTTTCTAGGAGAAGCAAATCTCTGATTTAAAAAACCATAAAGCGGAAGACCATTACCCGCATTAAGCTGGTCTGCAGTTTTATTTGTTGCTGGCTATCTTGCTCTTGCTTGTTGCGGGATCTCAACATTTTGAACCGAGAGAGAGACTTGGCTGTCGTACAAAGCTAAGACTCTGTAACATCATATTTGTATAGATACTCCCTCAGGCATTTGGGCTCATGGATTTTAAATGTCTGAGGGAGTGGCATTCGTCTGACAAGACGTTGCAATCATCATGTATGTGTGTATGTATGTATGTACGTATGTATGTATGTTCTTTTTCGGGGTCAACGGCCAACTAGCGCCGTGTGTGTTTGTGTGTATGTATGTGTGTGTTGAGCGGGAGAGGGCTCGCATAAGCCGTGGTGAAGGCAACCTTTCTAGGAGAAACAAATCTCTGATTTAAAAAACCATAAAGCCGGAGACCAGTACCCGCATTAAGCTGGTCTGCAGTTTAACTTGTTGGTGGCTATCTTGCTCTTGCTTCATGGGAAGATCCATATTAGCCGTCTGTCCCTCTTGACATCTTTAATCCAACTCCCGAATGCTTGTGCAAACCGGAATATATAACAGGTGACATGTCACTTCGAGTCACCTGTTCAGAGACTTTCCGGTGCAAACTGAACCATATGTATTTATGTATGAATGTATGTGTGTATGTGTGTATGTATTTATGTATGTATGTATATATTTATGTACGAACGTATGTGTGTATGTATTTATGTATGAATGTATGTGTGTATGTATGTATGTATGTATTTATGTATGTATGTATGTGTGTATGTATGTATGTATGCATTTATGTATGAATGTATGTGTGTATGTCTCTAAGTACGTTGTGTAACGGACTGCTGTCCTTAGATCCTTAATGTTTATTCTTGTGCTTTGTCGTTCTTTGCTTTGATGTGGTGAGTTCTTATCGGGCTATCTTGTGTTGCAGTTATTAGGGATTCAGTTCCTAGGCTTACGTGTCCTTTTCGCATCCATGTCCAAGTGTTTTTATTATTTTCATCTGTTGTCATTTTGTTATGAATCTTCCATGTAGTTGGGTTTTTTTTTTCATATTTTTTCTTTTCTAGTCTTATCTTTTGTATCTCTATTTTGTTTTGTTGATTTTTTTCAGTGTCTCTCGCTGCCATGATTATCCTTTCCGTGTTTTGCGTTATGTATTTTTCGAATTAGTTTTTGTTTTTAGTGTGTGTGTGTATGTGTGCGTGTGTGTGTGTATGTGTGTGTGTGTGTGTGTGTGTGTGCGTGTGTGTGTGTGTGTGTGTGTGATGCACACGGTTTTCTATACAAACTAGTCCTCTTCCGCCTTATTTTCTTTTCACGTAGAGTCGGGCAATATTATCCTTTGGGTGTAGTGCATTGTGCATGGTCATGAGTTTCCTAGTCTTCCGATCGAGTTGTTTATTATTATTATTATTATTATTATTATTATTATTATTATTATTATTATTATTATCATCATCGTTATTATTATCGTTATTATTATTAGTAGTAGTAGCAGTTGTACTATTGTTAGTAGTGGTAGTACTATCGTTATTATTATTATTATTATTATTATTATTATTATTATTATTAATGCTACTGTTATTATTATACTTATTAATATTAATGTCATTATTACTATAGTTATTATTATTACTATCGTCATGATTATTACTATAGTTATTATTATTATTATTGTTATTATTATTATTATTATTATTATTATTATTATTATTATTATTATTATTGCTATCGTCATTATTGGTGGCTCACATGGAGCTTTCACACAGGTCATTAAAGATCTGATTGAAAACCTGTGGTATTCCCTGGAAGCTGAGTGACAACAAGTCTCCCCAGACGTCCAGCACTCCAGCACTCTCCAACTCCTTCGATAGCATTTGTAAATAAATTTGCGTTATCGCAACAGTCTCTAACTATTGATTTCTCGCTGACAGCCGCCATTGGTCTATACTGAAATTTTAGTAGGATTCAGCCTCTCCAACGTCGCGGTTCTCTTCGCACTCGTCCAACGGAGGTCGTGTCAGCGCTCTTTCCTCGGTCTTTCTATCCTCCTTGATCCTTCTTGGTTATTTGGCATCAAACTGTTTTTTTTGGGGGGGGGGTGATGGAACAGTGGGGTGGGTGCGTGATGAGGATGTAGAACTTATAGATATACAACTTCAGTGTTCTTCATTCCCCGTAACGTTTATTCATGCTTTGCCCCTGAAGCGGCTTGTCTGGCCGACGCATGTGGTTCAATTCATGTGTATTAATTACCGCATTCAAGGGTTTTCTTAATATTTAAGCTGTTTTTATTATTGTTGTTCGTTGTATATTTGCAGCAATTCCTCTGAATCCAATTATTATTATTACTATCGATATTATTATTATTAATCTTCTTCTTCTTCTTCTCTTCCTCTTCTTCTTCCTTTTTTATAATTATTGTTATTATTATTAATATTAATGCTACTGTTATTATTATTATACTTATTATTATTGTTGTTATTATTAATATTATTATGAGTAATGCTACTGCTATTATTATTGTTGTTGTTATTATTATTATTATTATTATTATTATTATTATTATTATCATCATCGTTATTATCATTATTATTAATACAACTGTTGTTGTTATTATTATTATTACGATTTAATAAAAGACTAACGAAAATGTCATTTCAAACGTAAGCACGAGATACCTATCAAATGCTGTTTGAAAGTGACGCGTAGAAAACTGAAGAACCTGCTGTTTAAAACTTAAGCTTAGGGAATATCCAACTGCACACCTGAGCTTGACGGATAAACAGAGTGTGGCGGTCGACAGACGGACAGAGCTTTTATGGAAAAGATAAGACGCATTAAAGCGTGTAATTTGTACGTTCATTCCTGTTTAACGCCGGCGTTTGTATTGAATGACGAACAAGAAGATAACTTACGCGTTTCTCTTAGTTTATGTTAAGTAGCATAGTAATACGTTATTGTTCGGCTGTGGCTCGTTGGTCTAGGGGTATGATTTTCGCTTAGGGTGCGAGAGGTCCCGGGTTCAAATCCCGGACGAGCCCAACTTATTTTTTTTATTTTATTAGGTACGGGCAAAATGAATGCCGACGGATTTAACGTTTATTTAAACGGAATTAATTGTATATTTATCTAAACCAGGGGTTCTCAACCGGGGTCCACACGGACCCTAGGGGGTCAATGGAATATGTCTGAGGTTCCACAGGCAAAACATTACAAAACTTATCATTATTATTATAGTTGTTGTAGAATACTTTATTTGCATTAAATTCGTTTTCATTTAAAAATAAAGCTTAATTATATAATATTTCTTTGATTATTAAAACCTCAAAATTTATATGAGTGAAAAATAAAAGATTGTCTTATGACCAATAGTTATGAAGGGGTCCACCAAGATAAAAAGAAGGGAAAAGGAGTCCATGAGTAAAAAAAAAAGGTTGAGAACCAAAAACCACTGATCTAGACGGTCACGCGGCGTTGCCTGTTCGTAGAATACGCTTAAATCGGATATTTGATTCATACAATGTTCGTATTTATTATTATAGAGTCAATTTGCCGTTGTTCTTAATATATATTAGTGATTTCAAAATTAAAAAAATATATATATATTTATGCGACTTGGACGCCATCATCAGCGTTATTCACTATCATCAGAGCTAACGACACATGCATTTAAAGACTTTACAATTAACCGACTTTAACGTATAAATGTATATTTGCACATGCGTAAAAATACACATTAGCACGAATTAAGCTTGCCAAGTTAATCCTTGGCCTTTTTGTCAAGATCAAAGTATAGTATCTGTTCTTCAGATGCTGGACTTCTATTTCTTGTTCTCTTTCAGTGAAGGAGAAATCCTTCACGACTGAGACAATTTTTATTTTTGTACCTTTTCTCCACGTTAAAAAACGACCCTGGTGTCTAACTCTGTCCCGTGGGGAGGCATAGTAAATAGGTACTATTATTATTATTATTATTATTATTATTATTATTATTATTATTATTATTAGTTTTGTTTTTTTATTACTATTATTATATTTTTTATTATTTTTTTTTTATTATTTTATTATATTAATTTTATTATCTATATATTAAAACGATAGCGTGTTCTTTTGTGTGTCGCACTTTCCGGCAAATTTGATTGGTTAAGATTTAATTCCGGAATATACATTAATTACAACATACACATTTACGAAAACTCAAAGCAGCATTCGAATAGCGTGTTTTTTACAGCTACATTTGTTTTTAATTCTATAAAATTTGGGGTTATATCTTTGAAAAGTTGTTAAGAAATAATTGATTTTAAGTTATTCCGTAATAATAATAAAAAACTATAACACACATCTCTCAACCGGTGGGGACAAAAAAGAAAAAAAATGAGCAGTTATTTGTTTTTTTTTCATTGTTTATTTTTCTTTACATTTTTTTTATTGAGAGAGAGACGCTGATGTCTTCGTTCATTAAAACATTATTGCTACTACTAATTGCTATAACACGTAAACAAAAGCCGAGATGCATATGTTATGAAACCTCGAAGTTAGCAACACGTTATTATCGAAACAAAACTGGTTTTGTACATAAAATATTTTAATAAAAACAGTAAATCTAATATATATTTATATATATATAAATATAAATGTATACATATATATATATATATATATATATATATATATATATATATATATATATATATATATATATATTAAATGACAGTTCCTTTTTCTAAATAAATTATTTTTATTACAGCATTGTTTTAACTAAAATAGTTTAATGAAAAACTGTTTTTGGTATATAAAATATTTTAGGTACTCATGCAGAGAATGATCCAGACCTAACTCAGAGTCCGCTCAGATTTCTCCGGAACATGACGTCAACAGCCGAAGTAAGCCAAGCGTCGCCGAGCGTCGCCGAGCGTCGCCGAGGAAATTAAGCCGAGCGTCGCCGATGGAAGCATAAGAAAAGAAAACTTACCTTAAATTTTACGGTTTATTAACTGTAAAGAAAAATGTTATGACAATATTTTCTTTTTGTTATATATATATATATATATATATATATATATATATATATATATATATATATATATATATATATATATATATATATATATATATTAAAATAAATAATGTTAAAGATTTCTTTTTGTTCGAGAAAAGGTTTAGAGGTAAGTCAAATAAATACTTTCAAGATTTTTTATGTATTTTTTTCAAGAAAAATTTAAAACAATTTATTTATTTATTTATTTGGGGGGGGGCGGGGTTTCAAGGAAAAATCTGAGAACTAGAAAAGTTGAAACAAAGCTGGGCGAGATAGTTTTTTTTTTCATATTAAAAAAGATATTGCTGTTGTTTCCTCAGACCGTTGTTATATTAATGATGTGTGTGTGCGTAGATCGTATTCCGCATTCGCGCTGGAGGTCTTTCTGCGTTGCTCGCTCGAACGCCCACATTTGGATGATTTTAATTATGATGGCAATTGTCAGCCTAGACTTGCCAAAAAAGTTACCGGTCCGGGTGATGTAAAGGTTCGGAATTTAGTAGCCTTACACATTCAGGCATAGCCATTGCTTATCTGTCCTCTTATAATAAGATTGTCCCTGTGTCCACATGGTGCACAAGTTATCGTCCGTTCAAGTAAATTTATTCTTGACAAATAGACGACTCCGGTTGGTGTATTCAGCTACTACTCACATAAGGCTGTAAAATTCATGGGTTTTTTTTTCTGACGTGAAAATACGAAATGGTGAGCTTTTTTTTTCTTTCTTTTTTTTTTTGCTAATTTGTTTTCTTTTCGTCCTCTTCCAAATTGTCGTCTGCTGCTTTGAATTTTCAATTTGCGCGAACGCGCGTCGCGTTGAAAACCATCGTGCTACATTGTCATTGGATCAGCTTTATGTTACGTCAGACAGCTTAATTTACTCGGCGACGCTCGGCTTACTCCGGCTGTTAACGTCATGTTCCGAGGAAAGCCGGGCGTGTGCGTGCGCTGAGTTGCGTCTGGATCACTCTCTGCATGACTATCATATTTTAATCTATATATTAATACGGTAGCGCGTGTGTTATTTCCTGTGTCACATTTATTTTTTTCTTCCGAGTGTCTGTCGTTTAATTGTTATGCCTTTACATTTCTTGTAATAAATAATTTTGCCAAGAATTGTTCCTAAGTTTTGGTTTCGGTTTCGATTATAGCTGAAAGAACTCAAATTATATATACATACATTCTTTTTTTCTTCATAAGTTTTGGTTTCGATTTCGATTCAAGCTGATGCAGTGATGCACCCAAGCAATATGGATATATTTTATTTTTTATTTTTTGAAATCACAGGTTTATAGAATGGATCGAAAATTGACTCTTATAATAATATATACGAAATCTGCATAAATTAAAATATCATATTTAAGCGTATTTTACGACCAGGCTATGCCGGGCGTCCCTGCTAGCTTAGATATATACTTTTGCAGTTTTAATAAAAGAACTACAATAATATCAGAGTGTTTCCATTTGCACTGAACATCCACAAAAAATGCCAACATCAATATATTACATATGAAAGAGTCCACTGTGGAATTTCCACAGGTTCTGTTAGTTATTATTATTACTATTCTCATTATTATTAGCAGTAGTATTACTATTATTACTATTATTATAGGTTGGCAGACGGACAGAGCTTTTTATGGAAAAGATAAGACGCATTAAAGCGTGTAATTAGTACGTTCATTCCTGTTTAACGCCGCCGTTTGTATTGAATGACGAACAAGAAGATAACTTACGCGTTTCTCTTAGTTTATGTTAAGTAGCATAGTAATACGTTATTGTTCGGCTGTGGCTCGTTGGTCTAGGGGTATGATTTTCGCTTAGGGTGCGAGAGGTCCCGGGTTCAAATCCCGGACGAGCCCAACGTATTTTTTTATTTTATTAGGTACGGGCAAAATGAATGACGACGGATTTAATGTTTATTTAAACGGAATTAGTTGTATATTTATCTAAACCAGTGGTTCTCAACCTTTTTTTACTCATGAACCCCTTTTCCCTTCTTTTTAACTTGGTGGACCCCCTTCATAACTATTGGTCATAATACAATCTATTTTTCACTCATATAAATTTTGAGGTTTTAATAATCAAAGAAATATTATATAATTAAGCTTTATTTTTAAATGAAAACGAATTTAATGCAAATAAAGTATTCTACAACAACTATAATAATTATGATTAGTTTTGTTATGTTTTGCCTGTGGACCCTCAGAAATATTCCATTGACCCCTAGGGTCCATGTGGACCCCGGTTGAGAACCCCTGATCTAGACGGTCGCGAGGCGTTGCCTGCTCGTAAAATACACTTAAATCCGATGTTTAATTCATACAAATGTCGTATTTATTATTATAGAGTCAATTTGCTATTGATTATTATATTGTTCTTAGTGATTTCAAAAGTATATATATATATGTGTGTGTGTGTGTGTGTGTGTGTGTGTGTGTGTGTGTGTGTGTGTGTGTGTGTGTGTGTGTGTGTGTGTGTGTGTGTGTGTGTGTGTTTGTGTGTGTGTGTGACTTGGAGCCATCATCAGCGTTATTCACTATCATCAGAGCTAACGACACATGCATTTAAAGACTTTACAATTAACGGACGTTAACGTACAAATGTATATTTGCACATGTTGTGTCCGGACACAGGCGTATAAATTAGATGGCGACGGTTAAAAATATGTTTCTGAAAAATTTGCATTGAGAAGTGTCGAGATAAATACATAGATACGAGGGTATTCCAAAAGTAACGCGTCCTATTAAAATAAATTCGGGTACATAAAATATCGTTCGTTGTAATGGTACTATAGTCGTTTACGTAGCTCTTCAACATTTTGAGTTAAAAAAAGGGAAGGTTTACTTTTTAAAGAACCCTTGTATAATAAAACACGCTTTGGACATCCACGCATAAGCCTCGTTCATGGCTGACCAAAGTGCATTGAGACTGGTAACGACTACGTAAAAAAAAATTCTTCATCACAAAAGGTCACTTATTTTAATGGTACAACTGAGCAGTGTCAGAAATTTCGTGGAAATAGTGAATAATTCCACCCCATCTTTCCAAGCTTATAACTCCTCGAAAAATGTAATTCAAGCCCTATTTTTTTTTTTCAATTAAACGAGCAAGGACCAAGGTTTTATTAAAAAAAAAAACAAAAAAAAAAACAATGTGTTTTTTTAAAAAAAAAAAGGTTTTAAACTTCGGACTTTACAGGTAAATTTCTAAAGAACGGATTTTTTTTGTTGTTTTAAATTTGAATATATTATTTATTGACCTTTTCTCTTCAATGTGCGATATATAAAACTATTCAACATAAATTAATTATTTACTTTTTAATAGACATTTCAAAATGAGAGGCGTAAATTATTCGACCCCCTGTCTTTCAAAGCTTATAACTCCTCGAAAAATATAATCCAAGCCCTAATTTCTTTTTCAATTAAAGGAGCAAGGACCAAGGTTTCATTAAAAAAAAAAAAAAACAAAAAAAAAAACAATGTGTTCTTTTTTTAAAAAAAGGTTTTAAACTTCGGACTTTACAGGTAAATTTCTAAAAAACGGATTTTTTTTTTGTTTTAAATTTGAATATATTATTTATTGACCTTTTCTCTTCAATTTGTGATATATAAAACTATTCAACATAAATTAATTATTTACTTTTTAAGAGAAACTTGAAAATGTGTGACACTTACACAAATGGGGGGGCGTGAATTAAAAAAAAAATGTTTGTCTAAAATATTATATTCGGTGTATTGGAAAGAACATAAAATTTCACATTGACCCTGAAAATATCGTAAAAATAGAATCAATAGAAAAATTTTGATAGATTTTTAAAGTTTAAAAATTGAAAAATATTGAGTTCGGAAAATTCATTACTGCTTTAAAAAAAAATATTTCTATTACTTTTAAAACAACTGTAATAGTTTATTTTGGAAGTATAATCCATAAAGAAAATAAATAACCCACTTTTAACAGAGAAATTACGAGTTTTTTATATTTTATTCGCAGTTTCGTGTTAAACTGCTGTCTTCGTAATTCTTGAACTAACGGAAAGGGCCTGTGATGCTCCATGGACATTTTTTGTAGACCAGAGTGCTTTTCCTTTAGGGAGCTAGCTTTTAAAACTTACTTTTCGAATTTTGTGACACAAATTCCTGTCACGATAATCAGATAATTTCCCAACGGAAATAAAGGGTCGGCAGTTCCGGATGACGCGGAGGTTAAGTTCAGAATCTGACAGTTAAAAACAGTGTGTATGTGTGTGTGTGTGTTACGTCCGATCAGTTTGCAACACACACACACACACACACACACACACACACACACACACACACACACACACACACATATATATATATATATATATATATATATATATATATATATATATATATATATATATATATATATATTCACTATTCTATTCTATTTTAATATACGCCACTTCAATCATGGGCTTAAGAGACGCAAGGAAACCAACATATTTCAAGTTGAATAGAGACAGATCAATGAAAATAAAATTTCAACCTAAAATGCGACAGACCAATAAGAAGCAGGTTTAAACTTAAGCGTTGCAGACTAGCGAAAACCAGATTTCTTACTAGATTGTGACAGACCAGCGAAAACCAGTTTTCTACCTAGACTGTGACAGACCAATGAGAACAAGTTTTCTAACTAAAGCGTGTCAAACTAACGGGCACTTGTACAGTTTAGTCAAGACATTAAAAAATTAAAATATCCAAAAAAGGGGATATTGTACGGATCCGTTATGGACTGAAGATCTCCGAAAAAATTTTCATTTAATTTGATCGAGTATTTTTTTTTTTTTTTACAGCGGAAAAACACGTTTGTATGAGAGCGCGTTTAAGTCAGCAATTGTGAAATTTGCTGAAGCTGAACCACATGCCACGGGGAGATAACTCAATGTAAAGCACCGACACTCCCTTCCCATTTTTAATTCGAGCTTGTCTTCCTAAAAATCGAACCTTTTGCTCGGTATCATAACAAATTGTTTT
>NC_136499.1:115449625-115467125 GCF_053919585.1 Euprymna scolopes | reverse complement strand
AAATTTTACTTTAAAAAGTGTCTTCAATATATATAAATTAAACTACAAAAAACTATCCGCGTTTTATTCTTGTGAGGATTCGTCGGACTATTGCATTGAATCGATTACTTCGTGTTTTTATATATCCCCTTGCTACTAGGTTTGCTAGTCAACCAATCAAATTCTTTGATGTTCACACACTCATTTATCCTAGCTAATGGGTGTGTGTTTATCAGGCAAGAGCTAGCGTTAATTCTAATTCATTTGTTTCTTTGATATTTTGGGCGGGTATCGGTTTCATTTTTTCATATACATTTTATTGTTAACTTGAAAAAACATAAGTGTTTTGTTAGGAACATTTTCGCACAAGTGCTTCGGTTCATCGCTCGTATTTCAGTATCGAATTGTTCTCAATTATCATCATACTAGCTAGACAGATTATCAAAAAGGTGTAGAAAAATTAATATGAGTTTCAATACATTTCAGTTTTTATCCATTTTTTTTTTTCGCGCTGGTGAACTACCCAGACGAGAAGATTTAATATAGCATCAAAACATATACAACACTTAAATCGATTTTGTAAAGTAAATTTAAAATAAACCGACAGGAAAATCTATATATCTAGAAAAGTGAAAATGTGTGTGTGTGTGTGTGTATGTGTGTGTGTGTGTATGTATGTGTGTGTGTGTGTGTGTGTGTGTGTGTGTGTGTGTGTGTGTGTGTGTGTGTGTGTGTGTGTGTGTGTGTGTGTGAGTACATTTCCCAACACAATAATTCTACAGACTCGAGAATTTACATTAGTAGTAATGAGATTCAGGAAAATATTTTAGATCGGTTTTCGGTTAGAAATTTGGCTCGTAAGAGGTCAAAGTTTAACGATTTCACCTTTGAGAATTCTACCAAACTCATCCGCCAATCTGCGGTCTCTACCAAATTACTCAGTCAATTTTTGGGCTAGACATTCGAAATTTTACATAAAGTGTATTCAGACATAGGGCAAGATTTTAATCGGTTTTTATCCGAAAATTTGCCTGCCAAGGGGTAAAAGTTTAAACGATTTAACATTTGTCGTCTCCAGCAAACTATTAAGCCAATTTTGGGTCTAAACATTTGAAATTTTGCTATAAAGAGTATTCAGAAATGCAGCCAACTTTTTAATCAGTTTCGGGGCAAAAATTTGACTGCCAAGAAGTCAAAGTTAATAGAGTTTGGCTGTTAAGGAGTAAAATTCAACGATTCAACCTTTGAGACGTCTTCCAAACCAAACTCCTCCGCTAATTTTGGGTCTAAATACTTGAAATTTTACATGTGGGTTATCTGGACATGGGTCAAACGGTTTAATTTTATTTGAGCCCAAAACAAGAAATGTTAAGGGGTCAAAAGTTGTTAAAAAATTTACCTCTGCAGTCTCTACTAACCTTTCTCTATAGTTGCTAAAGAAGTCTATTATGTCGAAAGGCATTACCGTACACATGCACACTTTTTAATGTATACAGAAGCACATAAAGTTATGAACGGTACATAGGGCCCGGCCCAAGCCGGGCGGAACTGCTAGTATATATATAATCAGACATTATTAACAGGTGATATAAACATATGTAAACATATATTTTCTTAAACTACCAATGTAGATGTTTTTTGGGTTTTTTTTTTTACAAAGGAACCAGCACTTATCAAGGCCCAGAGGCCACGCGAGGATAAGGATTAAAGAGTGTACATTGGTCAAAAGGACAATATTATAGTAATCGTTAGAAGTGTAAATTTTGTAAATTGGATTACTTAAGGGGAACGGCCCATCAAGAACTTGTTTACATTGGACTTGAAGACGGCCATATTCTAGTGAGCTGGAAAGTAAGCAAATGAGAGAGGGTTCAACAGGTGTGTAGTTCTAAGTAAGAAACTTTGTTCATGGAATCTACGTTTAGGTTTAGGCACAGGTAAAGAGTGGGAGAAATTATTGATTATGTTTACAGTTAAACGAGTGTTTCTCGTGAATATTTGGTGCGGAGGCATAAATTGGAGCTCAGACGAGCACTTGCCATGAAAATTACGATAAAACAGAGACAGGCTCGCAGCGTCACTTCTGTGAGAAAGAGGTTGCAGGGGGGAGAAATGGGCATCCCCCACTAGGCTATGGAGTCTATTCTGAACTCTTTCAAGGCAGGATACGGTCTTCCTAGCAGTTCCTGCCCAGATATGACAGCAGTACTCCATTCTTGGGCGTACCTGGCTCTTATATAGGTAAAGAATTGCATCAGCAAGTAGATAGCTACTGGATCGATAGAAGGATCCCATCATTTTTCCAGCGACTTTGGCAACGGATTTGATGTACGTATTCCATTTTAGATCAGGAGTAAAAATCAAGCCTAGAATCTTATCAAAACATGGAAATGTTTCCGTTAAATTATAAATCCTTACATGAATCATCATTATGCCAGATCAAACACACCCATTCCTGTGTCTCGATACATCTTCTATCATTATATGTGATCAATTTTCTATAATAGTTAACCATATAGGAGCCTATTCGTGACCAGAGACACACACACAGACGTTCAGCTTTATATTATACTAGCAAAAGTATCCGTCGTTGACTGGGTTCATTTATTAAAGTATGATAGGTTATGAAAAAGAAGGGGTGTAAAGATATAACTTCGAATTCGAGGGTATCAAAACCAAACCAAAATACGATGAAAGTAAAAATAAAATAGATAAACCCCATAATTTATTATACTATACCTGTTCACACTGAAACACTTATCACAATATTCTGTGGATCTATATTAAAAAACCTTGTTAAACTTTGTGACATATTTCCATTCTATGGAGGCCAGGCGCGAACGCAGACCTCGCAATTTTATTATACCATCCCTATTTAAGTTAAAACATACTTATCAAAGTATTATTATGTACATCTATATCAAAAACACTTGTAAACGTTTTTTTTTTATTTTTAAATTTCTTATTTCCCTGTAGACCAGGCGCGAACGCAGACCCCACAATTTTTATGAACCACCGTTCTAGCAGATCTAACATACCATTCCTGTGTCTCGATACATCTTCTATCATTATATGTAATCAGTTTTTTAAAATAGTCAACCATATAGGAGCCTATTCGTGACCATAAACACACACACACACACACATTTAGCTTTATATTATATTATATATATATATATATATATATATATATATATATATATATATATATATATATTTCATTTACTTACATAAATTAATATACAAAAGTATAAATTTTGGCGTAAACTTTAAGTATTTACTTCAACAGTGCTCAATACGTAGGTAGAGCTAGTTAGTAAGTAAGTATTATATATATATACATATATATATATATATATATATATATATATATATATATATATATATATATATATAGTCTTCGAACTTTTTTAACCTTTAAAACTATACGAAAAAAAAAACAATTTAATTTTTATTTGTATCATTCGTTTAAAAACTATTTTGTAAGTCATTTAATAACCTGCAATCACGGCATCAACTTGCAAAATTCTCTATAGTACTAATGTTAATTGAAGGGATCATCAGTTGTTTACCATGAAACGCTGTTTCGGATATTTAAAAACAAAATAGTATATTAAATCATGACTCCCCAGCAGTGTTGATCAAACATCACCCCCCCTTAATCTTCAGAAGAAAAAATGTTACAGATATTAGATTTAGTTTCCTATTCTTAATTAATTTGGCTAACCTGTGAGATTCATCTGTTTCAATGGATATAGCTTTTTTAATTTACCAGTCTTGTATTTATAAGATTAGGATTAATCATTTCAATACTTATCAAACCCTACTATGATTAGTATTTTGTATATTTACATTCTTATTTATTGAAAATTAAAAATACATAAAGGTTAAAAATATTTATAAATATATACTTTTTTATTTTATTTTATTTTATATAATATATTTCATACATTATTAATATATATATATATATATATATATATATATATATATATATATATATATATATATATATACATATATTGGATTTATATACATATATATACATGTATACACACACACATATATATATACTTATATATATATATACTTATATATACACACACACACACATATACACATATACATATATATATATATGTGTGTGTGTGTGTGTGTGTGTGTGTGTGTGTGTGTGTGTGTGTGTGTGTGTGTGTGTGTGTGTGTGTGTGTGTGTGTGTTTTATTTGTTTCCAAACTCCAATACTAGGAGAATTACATTCATAGAGTACATCCGACAGACATCCAACTGCAAACCACGTCAAATCATTAAAGGTTCGGTTGTTTGGCATTCTGGATCACTGGGTTCATCTCTTTTCTTTTTTTCTTTTTTTTTTTCCGAATGAGTCGTTCGCAATCCTGTGATTGTATTTTCCCTCCCGGTGACTTCTAATGGGGGCGATGACATGGCATTAAAGGTTACGAGGCAGACAGCATCTATTTGACCCTAACTTTAACCGGGAGAAAACGATGGTCGGCTGGACATCACTGACCAACGAATCGGGCTAAAACCATAATGAGACTAAGGCGAATTAAAGCTAATCCGTTTGGAACGTGAAAGAGTTACAGGGAAGAAAAAGGATGCGAGAGGTCGGGGCAAATGGCGAAAATACAAGATTCGCTAATATTCCATTAAAAGATAGAATATGGCGGCATTAGCGGACATCACGGGATTAGGGGAATAATTATGACTAATTATTAATAAAATCCGTGTATATGAGTGTGTTTTTCCCGGCTCAACGTGAATTACACATGTTTTTTTTCTCCAACTACTCGACGCTGTCCGTGTTAATTTCGTTTTCCATTTTTACAAACTATACATTTTTAAAAGTATTTTTTAAGGCAGTACAATGTAATGTTTTTCTTGTATGTTTTTACAAGTGAAAATATTGAATAACAAATGTTTTTTTAATAATTTTCTTTATTATCTGTTGGTTATACAGGGTGTTGTTAGCATGGAATCCGAATTTTCGGGATTAAAATTCCATTGTCAAGGACGGCGTTAGAAAAAAGTTTGGTTCTATATTTTGTTCTCTGTAGTCGGCTGTTATTGGAACGAACGCAGATTGACGTCAAATCAATTTCGAATTTAATTTTTTAAGTTAAACCTTTTAACACGTGTATGTACGTATAAGTATTTTCTTATTTATTAATTACTAGCCTGGGTGCCCGGCGTTACCCGGGGGTTTGGAGGCGTGTGTTGAGCAGAAAAAATAAGTGGTAGTAGGCAGGTGGGTTCGAACCCGTACTGCGAAGGAGAAAAAGAACGTGAAAAAAAAAACGTGACATCTTCGCTGTTGCGTCCATGGCCAAACCAGAAGTAACGATGGTTTAAATTAAGGCTAGTCAATCGAAAACAGGGGATTACTTTCGAGCATATCGGCGAAAAACGTTAACCCCTTCTTTTTAGAAAAGTGTCCACTTGAGGGTGTTTTTAGCCAATTCTTCGATATTTGTCGTCCGAAAGGTCGAGCTTCAAAACTATACAGATCTAGTGAAAATCCGTAGCCTCTTTCGAAAATTTCAGATATACATGCATACATACATACATACATACATACATACATACATACATACATACATTTAAACAGACAGGTGGGGTTTATATTATAGATTTCTTCATTATTTATTTATTTCCTATTGATTTTTCGTTTACTATAATTTTTCGTTATTTTCTATTTTAGTTTTAATTTAATTTAACCGTTTTTTAAAAATTGTTTTATTTCCGTGTCTTATTAATGTAAGTGCGCAAACTTTAACCGCACCTCTTCTGAGTCGGCATTCTTAAATACCAGTGGCAAGTGAATTGTATGTAAGTGTATGCTTGTTATTACAATGGACAGTTTATCTCCCTTGATAATAATTTGTGGAATTTCAATCTTTTTTATATATATAAATAATAAAGAAAGAAAATAACATTTTCAAATACTTGTAAAAGCGTACAAGCGGCAGCGAAAAAAAAAAAACATTACATAATATTGCCTTAGAAAGAATCCTATTACATTCCCCACAATGTTTTAAGAAAACTATAACACCTTGCTTATACATTTTTTTTTAGCAAATTGTTATTTCTTTTATTTCTTGAAAAGGATTCGACTTTTTTTATTATTTCAAAAATTATAAATTTATTTATTTGAGTCTTTTTCACTTCAAACAAGAAATATTGCTATTTTGAACGTAAAGGGCTACTTTTTCAGATTGTCTCTTACAGATGACTAACGAGTTGGGCAGCTAGATGGTTGTCCGTATTACATTTAAATTTTACAACTTAGCATACTTACAGAAGAAGGAAAAAGGAAAGGAATTCCAAAGCCTAGCAGTCCAAGGAAATAAAATATTAGATAAGAATAATTTCTGACGATCTTAACACTGAAGGGGTGGGATTTTATTGCTTGACGGGTTAGTCAGTAGTAAATACGTCGAGGGGGCACAAGTGCTATGAGTTCATCAGAACATATTTCATTAAAGTACTTGTAAAGTAGGCACGGTGATGCAATATTGTGGCGATGGGACAGTGGTTTGGGCTTGGCTGAAAATATCGGACCTTTTAAATCTGAGCATCCATTTGTTTTTTATCTTGTTTAAAAATTAGAGTTGGGTAGATGCACCAGATCAGATGTGGCAGCGATACTGCATGCGTTGGGGAATTGTGACTTTGTAAAGATACTCTCTAGCTTAATTTTCTTTGTAAAGATACTCTCTAGCGTAATTCTCTTTGTAAAGATACTCTCTAGCGTAATTTTCTTTGTAAAGATACTCTCTAGCGTAATTTTCTTTGTAAAAATACTCTCTAGCGTAATTTTCTTTGTAAAGATACTCTCTAGAGTAATTTTCTTTGTAAAGATACTCTCTAGAGGAATTTTCTTTGTAAAGATACTCTCTAGAGGAATTTTCTTTGTAAAGATACTCTCTAGCGTACTTTTCTTTGTAAAGATACTCCCTAGAGTAATTTTCTTTGTAAAGATACTCTCTAGCGTAATTTTCTTTGTAAATATACTCTCTAGAGGAATTTTCTTTGTAAAGATACTCTCTGGCGTAATTTTCTTTGTAAAGATACTCTCTAGCGTAATTTTCTTTGTAAAGATACTCTCTAGCGTAATTTTCTTTGTAAAGATACTCTCTAGCGTAATTCTCTTTGTAAAGATACTCTCTAGCGTAATTTTCTTTGTAAAAATACTCTCTAGCGTCATTTTCTTTGTAAAAATACTCTCTAGCGTACTTTTCTTTGTAAAGATACTCTCTAGAGTAATTTTCTTTGTAAAGATACTCTCTAGAGTAATTTTCTTTGTAAAGATACTCTCTAGCGTACTTTTCTTTGTAAAGATACTCTCTAGAGTAATTTTCTTTGTAAAGATACTCTCTAACGTAATTTTCTTTGTAAAGATACTCTCTAGAGTAATTTTCTTTGTAAAGATACTCTCTAGCGTAATTTTCTTTGTAAAGATACTCTCTAGCGTAATTTTCTTTGTAGAAATACTCTCTAGTGTAATTTTCTTTGTAAAGATACTCTCTAGAGTAATTTTCTTTTGTAAAGATACTCTCTAGAGTAATTTTCTTTGTAAAGATACTCTCTAGCGTAATTTTCTTTGTAAAGATACTCTCTAGCGTAATTTTCTTTGTAAAAATACTCTCTAGCGTAATTTTCTTTGTAAAGATACTCTCTAGAGTAATTTTCTTTTGTAAAGATACTCTCTAGAGTAATTTTCTTTGTAAAGATACTCTCTAGCGTACTTTTCTTTGTAAAGATACTCTCTAGAGTAATTTTCTTTGTAAAGATACTCTCTACCGTAATTTTCTTTGTAAAGATACTCTCTAGCGTAATTTTCTTTGTAAAGATACTCTCTAGCCTAATTTTCTTTGTAAAGATACTCTCTAGAGTAATTTTCTTTGTAAAGATACTCTCTAGAGTAATTTTCTTTGTAAAAATACACTTTAGCGTAATTTTCTTTGTAAAAATACTCTCTAGCGTAATTTTCTTTGTAAAGGTACTCTCTAGCGTAATTTTCTTTGTAAAGATACTCTCTAGAGTAATTTTCTTTGTAAAGATACTCTCTAGAGTAATTTTCTTTGTAAAAATACTCTCTAGCGTAATTTCTTTGTAAAAATACTCTCTAACGTAATTTTCTTTATAAAGATACTCTCTAGAGTAATTTTCTTTGTAAAGATACTCTCTAGAGTAATTTTCTTTGTAAAGATACTCTCTACCGTAATTTTCTTTGTAAAGATACTCTCTAGCGTAATTTTCTTTGTAAAGATACTCTCTAGCCTAATTTTCTTTGTAAAGATACTCTCTAGAGTAATTTTCTTTGTAAAGATACTCTCTAGCGTACTTTTCTTTGTAAAGATACTCTCTAGAGTAATTTTCTTTGTAAAGATACTCTCTAGCGTACTTTTCTTTGTAAAGATACTCTCTAGAGTAATTTTCTTTGTAAGGATACTCTCTAGCGTACTTTTCTTTGTAAAGATACTCTCTAGAGTAATTTTCTTTGTAAAGATACTCTCTAGCGTACTTTTCTTTGTAAAGATACTCTCTAGAGTAATTTTCTTTGTAAAGATACTCTCTAGCGTACTTTTCTTTGTAAAGATACTCTCTAGAGTAATTTTCTTTGTAAAGATACTCTCTAGCGTACTTTTCTTTGTAAAGATACTCTCTAGCGTAATTTTCTTTGTAAAGATACTCTCTAGCGTACTTTTCTTTGTAAAGATACTCTCTAGAGTAATTTTCTTTGTAAAGATACTCTCTAGCGTACTTTTCTTTGTAAAGATACTCTCTAGAGTAATTTTCTTTGTAAAGATACTCTCTAGCGTACTTTTCTTTGTAAAGATACTCTCTAGCGTAATTTTCTTTGTAAAGATACTCTCTAGCGTACTTTTCTTTGTAAAGATACTCTCTAGAGTAATTTTCTTTGTAAAGGTACTCTCTAACGTAATTTTCTTTGTAAAGATACTCTCTAGCGTAATTTTCTTTGTAAAGATACTCTCTAGCGTAATTTTCTTTGTAAAGATACTCTCTAGAGTAATTTTCTAGCACGGCAAAGGAACCCCACCTTCTTTGCATCAACTTTGGCAGTGTCTTCAATGTATTTGTTTCAATGCACGTTGTCTATGATTATTAAGTCAAGGTGTAATTATACGGTATAATTGCGTTGACACATCAGTTCTCGTCGGATCCCGGAAGTTAAGCGATGTTGAGCCTGGTTAGTACCAGATGGGTGACCATTCGGAAATTCTAGACCCTGTATGTGCTCTCCGCTTATCTCGGCATTAATTTCCAGTCCTCCTGTACATACACTTGACTTGTCACTGGTATTTAAGAATGCTGACTCGCAGGCACCCCTTCGTGGGTATCCAAAGTCTGTCAAAAACTAAAGGAACCTGTATGATTAATAACACTGGGCAACATTTATCTTTTACTTTTTGAATGTTATCTACATTTCTATAAGTGACTTATGGTATTTCTGCATGCTGAATCATGAACTGGCATCTGTTTTTCTCCATCCGGTCAGCCTTTTCTGTTGTGGATTAAAAAAATCAGATCTTATGACAAAACTGATCATATTTTTGCCGCATTATTAGTTGATATTGCAAACAAATATCATCCTAAACATGTTTTTAAGAGAATAAATGTTTTGCCAACAATATATATTGATTACCTGATAGAAACATAGATACTCGTATACTGAATGGTGGGTATCGATGAAGGTAAATACACGTAAACTGCATGTTGCTTCACTATTAAGTTTATTCGAATTCCCGGAATGTTCAATGTCAAGAAGGTCTCTCTCGAGATTTCAACAGAAGTCAGTTATCATGACTGGATCCCATCGACTCTGACACCCGGTCTCCATCTCTCAGGTCCTGGTGGAATCTCTCTCTCTCTGCTAATTACTCATGGAACCCAGGTTCTCAGGAAGCTGGTCGATAAGTGAACATAGGTAGTATATCCTGACGCTCTTATTGCAGCTTAGGTTATTGCCAAGTTCTGCATAGAGTCTTGCCTCATTGTTGCCAAGAAAGGTTTCACTGCCAGAATTGGGATCCAGGCTATATATATATATATATATATATATATATATATATATATATATATATATATATATATATATATATACTAGCATTTCAGCCCGGCGTTGCCCGGTTGTTTGGAGGTGTATGTTGAACAACAACAAAAAGGGTCAATTTTTTTAAAACTTTGACCCCTATTATGACCCCTTAACATTTATTGTTTTGTGCTCAAATCAAGTTAAGTTAGATCCATGTCCAAGGAACCTATATCTAAGATTTCAAGTGTTTAGACTCAAAATTGTCGGAGGAGTTTGGTAGAGTTCTGAACGGTCAAATCGTTGAACTTTGACCCCTTAACAGCTAAATTTCTGGCCGAAAACCGATCACATCGATTTTCCCAAATCTCAGTACCCTGTATATCAAATTTCGAGTCTGAGTTATTGCGTAGGGAAATGTACACAGACACAGTGACAGACATACACACACACTGACACATTCAAATATATATACATATATATATATATATATATATATATATATATATATATATATATATATATATATAACTTGAGTTCCTTAAGCTATAATCGAAACCGAAACCAAATCCTATGAAGAATTCTTTGTAAATTTATTGATAAAAAATGAGTGTCATCAGCTATAATCGAAACCGAAACCAAAACTTATGAAAAATTATCGGTAAAATTATTTATGACAAGAAATGGAGGTGCATAACTATTAAACGACTCGAATGGAAGCGTGGCACAGAAAATATCACACACACTATCGTATTAATATATAGATTTGGATCCGACAGAAATGTAATATACAGCAACAGAGCATCAGGCGTTGCCCGGCCATAAAACACGCATAACTATTATATTATAATTAATGCAGATTTATTATTCATTATTAACAGAAATGCCGTAGGTATTAAAGGTAACGTTAAATTCTAAAAAAAAAAAAAAAAAAAAAAAAAAAAACGAAGTAAAAAAAAAACGGAAAGAAACTGAAACACGTGCATGCGACAATTATGTTTTTTTTTCTAAATACTCGAACTCAGATCGAAACCAAAACCTTAAAACAGTGTTCCAAGTACGATAACCATTAGAATAGCTTTTGGCAAGCTTTAAAAAGTATTCAAACTTACTTATTCTTAACGTAAAGAAGCTATCATGTTTCACGACTGAAACCAAAACTCATGAAGAATTCTTGATAAAAGTATTTATAAAAAAAATAGCTGATTTAAGTGCCATCAGCTATAATCGAAACCGAAACCCAAACTTATGAAGAATTCTTGGTAAAATTGTTAATGACAAGAAATGGAAATACATAACAATTAAACCACCCGGATGTAAGCGTTTCAGAGAAAATAACAGACACGCTATCGTATTAATATTTAAATAATAATAATAATAATAATAATAATAATAATAATAATAATAATAATAATAACAACAACAACAACATAAAAAAGAAACCAAAATGATCAACAGGAAGAAAGTAATGTGGAAAAAAAGGAATATTGAAAATGTAACCGACAGGGAGAGGCTAAACAAGAAACATGAAGAACTGGACCAAAAAATAAAAGCAAAAGAAGCGAGATTGAGACGATATAGATATAAATCTGAACAATGCAAACAAAACAGAACATTTGAAACTAACGAACACCAATTCTACCAAAATGTGAATGGAGGAAAAACAAAAACAGAACAACCAAATCCGACAGAAACAAAACTCTACTGGAGTAAGATATGGGAAGAGCGACGAGATCACAATAAAAATGCCGAATGGCTGAAAGACATGAAAGAAGAGTTACAACAAATCGAAGAAGGAACAGTGAATGAAATCAGCAAGGAAACTCTAAAGAAAATCATAGGAAAAATGGCAAACTGGAGAGCACCAGGGCACGACGGGATACATGCATACTTGTTCAAAAAATTCACAACCTTACACGAAAGACTAGCCCAAAATCTGAGAAGATGTATGCAGGAAGCAAACGTGCCAGCCTGGATGACAAAAGGTAGAACCACACTGCTACAGAAGGACACGGAGAAAGGAACCGTCCCCAGCAATTATAGGCCAATCACGTGCCTACCCATCATGTGGAAGATACTGACAGCACAACTGAGGGAACTAATCTACCATTCACTGAATGACCGTGGACTCATCCCCGAGGAACAGAAAGGACGTCAAAAAGGGAAAAGAGGAACACATGATCTGCTATATGTTGATCAAAAGATCCTAAAGGAGGTAAAAAGGAAGAGGAAAAATTTAGCCATGGCATGGATCGACTACAAAAAAGCGTACGAAAGGATCCCCCAAACATGGATAATAGAATGCCTAAAAATGTATAAAATACCAAGCGGGATCACCAATGTAATAGAAAATTCAATGAAAACATGGAGACTGGAACTGACAGCTGATGGACAACACATAACAGACATTAACATACAAAGAGACATCTTCCAAGGCGACTCATTACCATTACTGTTCATCATAGCCATGATGCCCTTGAATAGTATTCTGAGAAAGTGCCAAGCCGAATACAAGTTCCCCAATACAGAGGAAAAAATGAACTACCTGATGTACATGGACGATCTGAAACATTTTGCAAGGACCGAAAAGGAGCTAGAGACACTAATTAACACTACCAGGATCTTCGGCCAAGATATCCAAATGGAATTTGGAATGGAAAAGTACGCAGTACTAGTTATAAAAAAGGGAAAACTGGAAACGAAAATTGGAAAGGAATACCTCCGGAGAACAAGAAAACTCCTAGAAACTAAATTATATAGCAGAAACCTAATAAAAGGTATAAATACATGGGCAGTGTCACTAGTGAGATACTCTGGACCGTTTATAGGATGGACAAAAGAAGAACTGAGACAGCTCGACCAGAAAACCAGGAAACTCATGACCATGCATAATGCACTACACCCAAAGGACGATATTGACAGACTCTATGCGAAAGGGAAGGACGGCGGGAGAGGACTGATCTGTATAGAAGACTGTGTGAAGGGCACAAAAAAGAACTAGAAAAATACATAATGCAAAACACTGAAAGAATAATTATGGCAGCGAGAGATACGGAGAAAACCAAGAAAACAAAAGACAGAGAGACAAATGACAAAACGAGAAAAGAGAAATGGGAAGAGAAACAACTCCACGGAAGATTCATAAGAATGACAGAAGATGAGAATAACGAAAACACCTGGACATGAATGCGAAAAGGACATATAAACCGAGAAACTGGATCCCTAATAACTGCAGCACAAGATAACTCGATAAGAACATACCATATCAAAGCGGAGATCGATAAAACACAAGAAAACAGCAAATGCAGACTCTGTGGACAAAGAGACGAAACGATAAACCATATAGTAAGTGAATGCAGCAAACTGGTCCAAAAGGAATACAAAAACAGGCATGACCAAGTGGGGACGGCGGTGCACTGGGAATTGTGCAAACGGCTGCATTTTGAGCGTACAGATAAATGGTACAAGCATAAACCTGCAACAGCACTCGAAAACGAGAACCACAAAATCCTATGGGACATGGACAAACTCATCCAAGCAAGAAGACCATATGTTGTAATAATTAATAAGAAAGAGAAATCCTGTCAAATCGTAGACTTTGCTGTCCCAGCTGACAACAGGGTGAGTATGAAAGAAAAGGAGAAACGAAGCAAATATACAGAACTAGCCAGAGAATTAAAAAGGATTTGGATGATGAAGAAAATCAAAATAGTACCGATAATAGTAGGAGCACTAGGAACAATCCCGAAAAACCTGGAAAAAAGAATGGCAGAAATTGGAATCAAAGGAATAGCTGCAAAAATACAACGCCTAACGATAATGAAAACGGCTAAAATATTAAGGAAAACCCTTGAATGCGGAGAATAACACAAGACAATATAACGAAGAAGCGTTACAGGGAATGAAGATCACCAAAGCTGCAGATTTACATGTTCTACACCCCCTCCATCATGCATCTCTCCATTGTTTCGCCAAAAGTGATACCAAAGAGCCGAGAAGGGTCAAGGGGGATGGAAAGACCGAGGAGGGAGCACTGGTCAGACCTCCGCTGGACAAGTTCGAAGATAACTGGGATCTTGGGGAGGCTTAGTGCCACTCAAATTCCAGTATAAACCAATGACCACTGCCAGCTAGAAATCAATGGTAAGCGGCTGTTGCGATGATGCAAATTTATTTGCAAATGCTATCGAAAGAGGAGGAGAGAGCTGCACGTCTGGGGAGACTTGCTGTCACTCAGCTTCCAGAGAATACCACAGGTCTCCAATCAGATCTTTTGCTGACTTGTGTGAAAGCTCCATGTAAGCCGATAATAATAATAATAATAATAATAATAATAATAATAATAATAATAATAATAATAATAATAATAATTAAATAAATTATTAAATCTAGTGTCGGCATAAACTGTCACCACACTAAATAGTTGTGAAGGGTCAAGAAGGATGGAAAGACCAAAACAGAAGGCACGAGAGTATTTATTTTCCAAATTTTCAACTTTTGCAATTTTTAAGTCGGAGTTCCTGTCTGTAAAAAAAAAAAGTAAATAAATAACCTATTCCAAAGATCCTGAAAATTGGGGTATATATATATGAGGAGCACTCGTCCAAATTCGCACCCCTGCCTGAAAATTCTTGTGTGATATACATTTTTTTTAAAACAGAGAAAATAATTAGACTATATATATTCTGAATTAAATTAAGTAAAAGATTTCACAAGAAACGCGGTATCGTTATTTTTATGGCAAGTGCTCGGCTGAGCTCCATTCTATGGTCCCCCCTCGCCAAACTTTCACAAGAAACACCCGTCTAGCAGAAAACACTATCACTAATTTCCCCCACTCTTTATCTGTGCCTAAACCTAAACGTAGATTCCGTGAGCAAAGCTTCTTTCTTAGAACTGCACGCCTGTGGAATTGTCTTCCGTTTGCCTGCTTTCCAGCTGACTACAATATGGTTGTCTTCAAGTCTAACGTAAACAAGTTTTTGATGAACCGTTCCATATAAGTTAACAAATTTACCGAATTTCCCTTATTAACGATTACTGTATTGTCCAATTTCTACTGTACACTCTTTAACCTTATCCTCAGGTGGCCTTTTAGCCTTGATAAGTGGTAATGCCTATGTAAAAAAAAAAGAAAAAACAAATATCTGTGCACGCGTAAATGTCGGCAAAGTGCATGGGCTTGGTAAAATCGTAAAGCATTGAAGTTATTATGGAATATCTATTCGAGGCAACGGGAGGAGCATTATTTATTTATTTTTTTATTGTAAATTAACTATAAATGGGAGTGCCACAGACCCGCTACCCTTCACCCCCCTCCAAAAAGTATCCCTTGCTACGGTGTTTACCCCGTCTTACGGTGTTATTAATAATGTTATTCGATTATATACATGTCTAATATGCTGTACTGTATTTTGTTACTAATTTTTAATGCCATATCCCGGATTTCTACTGTTTTTGTATGTAAATAAAAAGACAAGTGGCTTGAGCACTATAAAAGTAGTGGACGAATGTTTTTTTCGAATGTTGATGTGCTAGTCTAGTAGCCGTACTGATATGTTGTATGTAATACAACGAAACAGTGGGTATGTGGCTGAATATATATTTTTTTAAACCTTGTCGTAAATAATCTCACTTGAGCACTATAAAAGTGGTGGGTGAATGTTTGGCTTAAATAGACATTTGTTGAGGTTACGAGTGATGCAACAAAACAATACTGTATGTGCATGACTACATATATATATATATATATATATATATATATATATATATATATATATATATATATATATGTATGTGTGTGTGTGTGTGTGTGTGTGTGTGTGTGTGTGTGTGGTCACGAATAGGCTCCTATATAGTTGACTATTTTAAAAAAACTGATTACATATAATGATAGATGTATCGAGACATAGGAATAGGTATGTTTGATCTGGCAGAACGGTGGTTCATTAAAATTGTGGGATCTGGTCCACAAAGTATGGAAATAAAAAAAATTAAAAATTAAAAAAAAAAAAACGTTTACAAGTGTTTTTGATATAGATGTACATAAGAATACTTTGATAAAATTTGATAAAATTGTGGGGTATGCGTTGGCGCTTGGCCTCCATAGAATGGAAATAGGCACAAACTTTAATAAAGACTTTTCATATCTATCTGCGTAAGTATACTTTGATAATTATGTTTCAGTTTGAAGAAATATGGTATAATAAAATTATGGGGGGTTCGTTCGCACCTGACCTCCATAGAATGGAAATATGTCACAAAGTTTAACAAGGTTTTTTAATATAGATCTACAGAATATTGTGATAAGTGTTTCAGCGTGAACAGGTATGGTATAATAAATTATGGGGGTTATCTATTTTATTTTTACTTTCATCATATTTTGCTTTGGTTTTGATACCCCCAAATTCAACCCAAATTTACAACCCTTCCTTTTCATAACCTATCATACTTTCATAAATCAGAGTCCATTTTCTGTAGGCTGTTTTTGAACATATAGATAGATATATATATAGATAGATAGATAGATAGATAGATATAGATAGATATATAGATATAGATAGATAGATAGATAGATAGATAGATACATAGATAGATAGATAGATAGATAGATAGATAGATAGATAGACAGAATATGTGTGTGTGAGTTAATAAAGTCGGGCATAGTGAATCATCTATCATATTCTTTAAATAACATTTACTGTTATATTTTCAAATTGATAAAATGCAAAAAAATAAAATAAAATAAATAAATAAAAAATGCAAAAGAAAAAGAAAATAAACACGGACACATTACTAAACATCGTACAGTGTTAGATGACAATATCTCCTCACTGACAGTCGTCTGGAAGTATTAGGTTCAATCCTCACTACGGGCGATACTGACCAAGAATAAAAAATAAAAATTACTGAGGACTTCTTCTACCCCGTCAAGTTACTCAATGCAGAGTTCCAAGATTGGCATAAATATTCCCAAGTTCACTGAGATGCACTTAAAAAAAAGATACGCGATCACATAATCCGAAATGTTGCGTGAATAATATCTAAAATCAAAATAATAATCCGAATAATCCAAATTATCTACTTTCTCTCCCCTTTTCTTTAGGGGGGGGGATATTTTACGTTTAATATACATGAAATTGTGATCCCCTATTCTCAATTCCACAATATTTTGCCCAAATCAGTTTTCCACTTTTTTCAAACGTGATCGCAAAAAAAAAAAAAAAAAATCATTTTTCTTTGCGGGGGGGGGGGAATGAAGGGTCGTAAGAGTTTAGCGGAAGGTGTTAATATGCAGATTAACGCAAAATTATCTTTTAATAGTTTACTAGCTAAAATACGCTTAAATATGATATTTTAATTTGTTAAGATTTCGTATATAGTAGCCGGCCACCCCCGAGTTGCCCGGTCGTACAATATACTTAAAAATGATATTTTAATTTA
>NC_136499.1:115442125-115444625 GCF_053919585.1 Euprymna scolopes | reverse complement strand
TAAATTATTAAAAAATTGTAAATAAAAAGTATTTAAACAATGTTTTTCGTTTGTTTGCCTGCGGTAAAATTTTATTTAATCTGTAAAGTTTAAAAGAAATATATTTGTATATTTTTTTATTACTCTGTAAAGTGTATACAATTTAAAATAGTGTTTTTTGATTAAAATGTTTTTGCGTATTACCCCTTTTTCGACGGCTTATAATGGCAAAATTAAAAATATTTGTATTAAAAAAAGCAATTTTAATGACAAGCTTATTTTGTTATACACCTATTTTTAATTAACAATAAGGTTTTATAAATAAAACCGTTGTTAAATAGTAAAACTTTTTTCGTTAATAAAACCTGTGACCTAAAAGTTATAAAAGTATGATTCAACTCAGAACTTCCGGTTCAGTTGAATCGCAAAAAGAGGATCACATAAACATTGTATTCCTTCTACCCTAATTGATATTCTACTAATAGACTACCTAGTACTTACCTTTCCCAATACAATTGATATAAAAAGAATTTAACCATGGTCTCCTTGCACCCCAAGAAATAACTTCTGCGACGGTAAATGAACTTCAACAGATTGAGTTTTCACAGCAGTCTCTCCATGATAAAGTTGTAATTAAGAAAAGAAGTCGTTCAACGCCTGATATTCAAATATCTCAGCCAGGCATTAGCAACAACAAAGTGTATATTCGTAGCTTTAATGGTACCAACGGAAAAGGTAGCTTTGCGGCTGTGAACTAAAAAAGGCATTGTTCTGCTTTCCTTATTTGTTGTTAGGGGGTGATGTAACATGGACAAAAGATAGTTTCAGAACTATTAGAAAAATGAAAGATAGAACTGAAAAGCATGAGAAGCACGTTGACAATGTAGTTTCCCTATCAATTTTGGGGACCATAAATATTAAAGCAAAACTTAGTGAGGCCTGCAGACTTTCAATCAATCATCATAACATGAATGTTAAGAAGAACCGTGAAATTTTATCTAAAATAATTGATTGTATTTTCTTTTGTGGGAACTTTGAAACTCCCTCACGAGAACATGATGAAAAAGATGATTCAGTAAATCCAAGTGTATTTAGAGGATTTTTAAATTTTGCATCTTAATTAGATCCAGATTAAAAGAATCACTTAGAAACCAGTAATGTCTTCAAAGGTGTTTCCAAGACTATTCAGAATGACATACTTGACTGTCTTTTACAAATATACCATAATGAAATAAGGGCAGAAATTAGCAAAGCTTCCTTTGTAGCTGTCATGGCTGATGAAATAACAGATGTGTCTGAACATACACAAATGATCATTGTTTTACGGTACGTCTTGGATGAAAAAATACTTGAACGCATTTGGGGATTCTTTATTCCAGAAAACCAAACCGCTGATAGGATATCAAAATGTATTCTACAACAATTAGATATAATCCTTCAAGGGAATCGCCAAAAACTGATAGCTCAGACATTTGATGATGCAAATGTCATTAAAGGCAAAAAAGCTGGTGCTCAGGCGAAAATAAAATCAGTTTATAGTAATGCGCATTTCACTCACTGTTATGCGCATCAACTTAATTTAATAATGAGGAATGCAGCAAGCATTACACGAAATGCTAGAATATTTATCTCTAACATTTTGGCTATTCCGACTTTCTTTTCTAGATCACCACAGCGTCTGTCCATTTTTCAAGAAGCATCTGGATGTAAGCATTCTACGTGTATCCGCCACAAGGTGGAACTTTAACATACATAAATAGAGTTCATGAAAATGTTCAAGCATAAAAAAAACTGTCACTGAAATTCAGTCAACATCATATGTAGATGAGACCGTTGCAGAAGCGACAGGAATTCTGAAATATTTGAACGATAAAAATTTCATATTTTGGTTTGAGCTATTTCATAAAATTATGTCTCATGTTGAAATTATTTCTCGGGAAATTAGCATATATAAAGTCAATGAATACATAAAAAATTTCAAAACTACTATTTTAGAGATAAGAAACACCAAATACTGTGAAAATTCTTCACAAACACTCAAGGGCGAAGCTAAAGAACTGTGTGACTATATATCTGTTGATATAACGGACAGATATTCTTCAACTAAACATTTAATACTTGCTAAATTGTTTTACAAGATAAGATTTGCTAGTTTTAAGAAAAAAAAAACTACCTACAGAAGAGATATCCTTGACAACTGAAGCATATCCCATGATTGACAAAGAAAAGTTTGAAACTGAGCTAGAAATATTTTATAGTAGGTCAGATATCCATGAGTATTGCAAAGTAATTGATCTGAAATTTATTTTGGAAAACAATTTAAACGATTTTCTTAGTGAAATCACAAAACTCATAAAATTATCTTGACAATTCCCATGACTACATAAGAGATAGAACGTTGTTTTTCAACTCTGAAAAGAATAAAAACTTTTCTAAGGAACACCATGGGTTGCGAAAGACTAAATGCACTTGCAGTGCTTTCAATTGATAAAAAAGTTCTTCAGCAGTCATTCAGAAGTAA
>NC_136499.1:115412125-115437125 GCF_053919585.1 Euprymna scolopes | reverse complement strand
CCCCCCCCCTTTTTACTAGGTAGGACAACTGGTCCCTTATTGAATAAATATCGATTGAAAACACATTTTATTACCGTTCTTAAAGGAGATATTGTTTTTAAAAGAAACTTTGCACCCCCAAAATATTTTTAAAAATTATTTTTAATTCTTGCTTAAAAAAATAAACCTGATCACGAAGTCAAGATACGAAAAACGAAACAAAATATTTATTTAAAAAATACTCGTGTTTTAACACTTTTTGTGTCATTACGAAACAAAAACACGTATTATCAAAGGAAGCAAAAAAAAAAGAAAGAAAACACGTATTATCAAAGGATTTTATTTAGAAGAATTAATTCAGTTTAAATAATTCTTGTGTTATTGTAAAACAAAAAAGAAAACACGGTCTTACGTAATTTTGGTACCGCGCTGAAATAATAACCCTATTATTTCGAAAGCCATTCTTAACATCGGGAGGGGATATCGTTTAAAAGTCATTTCGCGGGCACTTGTGTAGTACTTAAAAATATACAAGGAGAGGCTCGTTTTAAAACTATATCTACCTCAGTATTTTCTTTAATTTTCGGACATTTTTTGTTAAAAATGATTTACTAAGTAATGTCGAGTCTGACATTACTTGTTATTTCTTTTAATTAAATAAACTCTTTAAAATAAGTTTAAACTCCAAAAACTTACAAAGCTAGGTAGAAAACGAAAACTTAGAAAAATCAATTTAATTTTTTTAAAACAATAAACATGTAAAAATATTTAAAAAAATATTATGGGATGTGCATTATTACCTAAAAATATACAAATTTATTTTCTTTGGGAGTGGTGGGGGGACTCGTTTTAAAACTATATCTAGCTTAATATTTTCTTTAATTTTCTATTTTTGAGCAATTATCCTCCTAAGACGTGATTCACTGATTCTCTTATGTCGGACATTTTTTGTTCATAAGTAACACGCGACATTACTTTCTTTTCTTTTTTTTTACTAAATAAACTCTTTAAAATAAGTTGAAAGACCAAAAATTTTCAAAGCTAGGTTAAAACGAAAACTTAGAAAAATTAATTCAATTTTTTTAAAACAACAGTAAACAAGTAAAAATATTTAAAAAAAATATTATGGGATGTGTATTCTCTTTTAAAGAAAATATCTTCTTCAAGAACGGTCATAAAATGTGTTTTCAATCGATATTTATTCAATTATGGACCAGTTTTCCTACCTAGCAAAATAGGACGAGTTTTCCGGGTACGAGTTTTCAAATAATCCACTGGGTGGATAGCTAGCTCCACACACACACACACACACACACACACACACACACACACACACACACACACACACACACACACACACATCTATATCTATATATCTATCTATTTATAGAGAAAATAGATGTAGTCAGATAGAATGGTAAAAAGAAAGGTACATAGATATATAGGTGGATGCTTAAATGGATTGATGGTGATTATATATGTAGATAGATAGATATGTTAATAGATAGATAGATACACAGAGACACAGATAGTTAGATAAAGAGATAGATAGAAAAAGAGATAGATAGATAGAAAGATAGACCGATAGATAAATATATATATATATAGACTAGCAGAGACTAACATATATATATATATATATATATATATATATATATATATATATATATATATATATATATATACTAAATTCAAAATGGCGTAATGGAAACATACAAGGTATTTACAGCTTGTCTCCCAATTTTCGGATTTATTGTTGCTATTTCTTCTGATGTGCTAAGGGCAAAATAGATTCACTAATTGGAATAATAATTAAGTGATTGATTCTGTGCTACGAAACAGATACTGTCAAGAAGCGTAAATGTCAACTGAAATAAAGGAATAAAGTGTAAGATGGGCAATATCATGAACTTTTGAATATAGTCTTTTTTCATTCATTCACTATATATATATATATATATATATATATATATATATATATATATATATCGTTTATGAATATAATAAACGCTTTAAAATAAGTGAAACCACTAAGAACTTAGCCAGTTTGGTAGAAAACAGACACTTAGAAAATCAATTTTATTTAAAAAAAAAAAAAACATTAAACAAGTAAAATTATTTTTAAAAACTATTATGTGGGGCTATAGTCTATTTTAAAAAAACAATATCTCCTTCAAGAACGATCATAAAATGTGTTTTCAATCGATATTTATTCAATAAGGGACCAGTTTTCCTACCTAGCGAAAGGGGACGAGTTTTCCGGCTAACGAGTTTTCCCGGGACGAGTTTTCCGGGCACAAGATAGATAGATAGATAGATAGATAGATAGATAGATAGATAGATAGATAGATAGATAGATAGAAAGTCATACAGATAGATAGATAGACATACAAACAGACGGATAGATAGATAGATAGAAAGACATACACACAGAAAGATAGATAGATAGATAGATAGATAGATAGATAGATAGATAGATAGATTAACGGATTGATAGATAGATAGAAAGAAAGATAGATAGATACATAGATAGATAGATAGATAGATAGATAGATAGATAGATAGAAAGACATACATTCAGATAGATAAATAGATAGATAGACATACAGATAGATAGATAGATAGATAGATAGATAGATAGATAGATAGATAGAAAGTCATACAGATAGATAGATAGATAGATAGATAGATAGACATACAAACAGACGGATAGATAGATAGATAGATAGATAGATAGATAGATAGATAGATAGAAAGACATACACACAGAAAGATAGATAGATACATAGATAGATAGATAGATAGATAGATAGATAGATTAACGGATTGATAGATAGATAGAAAGAAAGATAGATAGATAGATAGATAGATAGATAGATAGATAGATAGATAGATAGATAGATAGATAGAAAGACATACATTCAGATAGATAAATAGATAGATAGACATACAGATAGATAGATAGATAGATAGATAGATAGATAGAAAGTCAGACAGATAGATAGATAGATAGACATACAAACAGACAGGCAGATAGATAGATAGAAATACATACACACAGAAAGATACATAAATAGATAGATATATACATAGATAGATAGATAGATAGATAGATAGATAGAAAGACATACACACAGAAAGATAGATAGATAGATAGATAGATAGATAGATTAACGGATTGATAGATAGATAGAAAGAAAGATAGATAGATAGATAGATAGATAGATAGATAGATAGATAGATAGATAGAAAGACATACATTCAGATAGATAAATAGATAGATAGACATACAGATAGATAGATAGATAGATAGATAGATAGATAGATAGATAGATAGATAGATAGATAGAAAGTCAGACAGATAGATAGATAGATAGACATACAAACAGACAGGCAGATAGATAGATAGAAATACATACACACAGAAAGATACATAAATAGATAGATATATACATAGATAGATAGATAGATAGATAGATAGATAGATAGATAGATAGATAGAAAGTCAGACAGATAGATAGATAGATAGATAGATAGACATACAAACAGACAGGCAGATAGATAGATAGAAAGACATACAAACAGACAGGCAGATAGATAGATAGAAAGACATACACACAGAAAGATACATAAATAGATAGATAGATAGATAGATAGATAGATAGATAGATAGATAGATAGATAGATAGATAGATAGATAGATAGATAGATAGATAGATGCAATCCAAAGCTTAAGATTTATTCACGTCCCACTGTTATGTTATGAGTAATATCTTCCACTCTCTACACGGAACGCGACTCTTCGAAATTAGTAAAGGCGTTTCATTTCGTGGCATTTTGGAACAAGTATCAATTATATACGCCGTAATTACAACCATTCCGACTTCATTTCTGTCCTCGGGTTTCCGCGCCCGTCCGTCTGTGCACACGGGTGTGCGCGCGATCGCGTCGCTCGAGCTGGCGATGATTTAGCCGACACGCACAACTCCTACGTCATCACTACACCCGTTCTACCGAATATTCATGCGAAAGTCTCTATATCGGATGACATAATAGTTTCGCAGTCATCTTAAACAGGTGATTTATTAGCCTTTGTTTTGGACGCATCTATCAGCCTGTACGCTGACCCGAGGAACTCGACAGAGGGCGTAAGTGGTCGGTTAGTGTGAGAGAAAACAGTTGCGAAATGGCTGAGCCAATAGGAACATCAGTATCACACAAAATCAATGAAACTTAGCAAAAACCTACTATTTATATATTATTCTTTTTATTTTTTTTTATTTTTTATTTTTTCTTTATTCTTTTTAATACATATTTTCCTTTCTTTTTTTTGGGGGGGGGGTTCTTCTTTCTTTTTTTTTTTTTTTTTTACTTTCTAATCATATTAGTCGACTCGTTTACCGTCGCCGTTTTATTTCATTTAATGCCCCGTTCGAAGTTTATTGGAGTCATTGCGTTGAGTTGTAATATTAGATGAGGCAGACGCCATGTTGCAATAAAAAAAAAAAAAGAGAGAGAGAGAGAAAAAAAGAAAAAGAAAAGTTTTAAACAGCAAAATAAAACAAAAACAAAACAAAACAAAAACAAATTAAATCGGCAAAATATATACAATTTTAAGAATACACAAATCGGGGGGGGGGATCGAAAACTTGGGTGTATCTTCGTTAATTCTATTTCTTTGGGGTTTTTTTTTTCAATAATTTTCAAAGAAAACAGAACTTTCAGTGTCGATAATTATCTCATTAAATTATATTTTATGAAAATTGCTCTTAAAATTTTAAATGTAATAACATATACTTATATATAATTGGCTTGTAGAAACCATCTCATGACTATATATATATATATATATATATATATATATATATATATATATGTATGTATATGTGTGTGTGTGTGTGTGTGTGTGTGTGTGTGTGTGTGTGTGTGTGTGTGTGTGTGTGTGTGTGTGTGTGTGTGTGTGTATTTATTCGCCTCCATTTTTCAATTGTGCAAATTGTTTTATTTTAATCGCTGCCGACGTAATCTCTTAAAGGTCGGACGAAAGGTACTTCGAGGTTCTTTTTTTTATATTTTAGTCGAATAGCCTTTTGACTATTTTTAGTGTCTATTTTTTTTTTCTCCCTGCATCGATCTTCCCCGAAATTCTAATGACTCCACTTATCCTTTTTAAAACTCTTTGCTTGTTTTATTTTGTGATACTTTTGAAATAAATTGAATTATTTATACGAGAAAGCGTTTATATCAGAGTGGCTGAATATAGCGAGTTATATATATATTATCTTCCATCAGACTATCCATTCGTATGTAATCACCTTTTTCTTTACCATATTCCCTCTGCTTCACATTTTTTGTTTTTTTGTTTTCAAGACTTACTTGTTGTTTCATCAAATACTTCTGCATGCAAAATCCGACCCCGCATTTTGCTAATTCCTACCCTCTGATGAGAAGGAAAGTATTTCTTCGAAACTCCGCGGATTAAGGACTATCCATTTATCTAGTGTTTCCTTTTCAGATTAAATATGTTTTTAACTCATTTCAAAGTGTTTTTTAACATATTTTATTAACTGTTTGCTCATATATATATATATATATATATATATATATATATATATATATATATATATATATATATATATATATATATCCCATGTGTGAGCTTCTTCCTCATAGGTTCCAAAACGGCTGAGGCAATATTTTGCAAATTTCACACTAAGGTAATTTATATGTCTGGTAGTGTTCTTAGCTATGTTTTGTCCAGAAATTCATCCGATAAGTCTCCAAAATCGTGAAAAAATCCGATCCTATAAAGGTTTTCTTTCTCATAGATTAAAAAGAAAATTACACTGGAACATTTTACGTTACACGGAAAGGGAGTTAAAAAAATCTTTGCAAGACATTTCTTCTTAAAAAAAAAAACAGCAGAATTATTGACATCTGGAAATTTGGCTCAGTCATAGAGCATTCGACTTCAGATCGAAAGATCCTCACTTGAAGCATTTTACATTAGTTTTTTCTTAGTAATGAGTTCAGTTTAGGATGTAAGAAGAGGAACCATTTACAATCGGCGCAAATCATTTCGTTTGCATATCTTAAAACTTAACATTAATCCGAAGTGACTATTCCAAGGCATTCTTCGTGAAACCCAAATACCAGCTGACATGATATTTTAAAAAAGCACGGACGTAATTTGATGAAAGATATATTCACTATTCTTTTTTTTTTTACTTATTTATTTATATATTTTTGCGAATTAGTCCACCGAGCAAATTATATATTTTTATTTTATAATGTTTTTAAGAACTGAAGTTTTTGAAAAAAAATTACAAGTGCGGACTTTCTTTTTGCCGCCTGTGTATAGTTATGAAGACACTGACAGACGAGCGTCGTTTAAAAATGGCAAATGATACAATAGATTTACTGAGAGAAACATTTGATGAACGAATAATTTCACGAAATGGACCCGACGACTGGCCACCTCATTCATGCCGTTTTCCTTGAATATATGTAATGATCCATATCTACGATGATAAACTAAACACAGTAGACCACTTAAAAGACAATATTCAGCACGTTATTACCGAAATATAGCCTAATTTAATATGTTGATTTAGTGAAAAGTGGACGTCTAAATTACGGCATTCACGTCCAAGCCGCTTTACAATATACCTAAATAGTTTTTTTTTCTTTTTCTTTTTACATGGGCGTCACCACATTATCAAGGCCAAGAGGTCACTCGAGGATAAGGGTTAAAGAGTGTACAGTAGAAATTGGACAATATAGTAACGGTTAGTAATGGAAATTCGGTAAATTTGTTAACTTATATGGAACGGTTCATCAAAAACTTGTTCACGTTGGACTTGAAGACAACCATATTGTAGTCAGCTGGAAAGCAGAAAAACGGAAGACAATTCCACAGGCGTGCAGTTCTAAGAAAGAAGCTTTGATCATGGAATCTACGTTTAGGTTTAGGCACAGATAAAGAGTAGGGGAAATTAGTGATAGTGTTTTCTGCTAGACGGGTGTTTCTTGTGAAAGTTTGGCGAGGGGGGGCCATAGAATGGAGCTCAGCCGAGCACTTGCCATAAAAATAACGATACCCCAGAGAAAAACTCGCAACATCTCTTCTGTGAGAAAGAGGTTGCAAGGAAGAGAAAAGGACATCCCTCACAATGCTACGAAGTCTATTTTGAACTCTATCAAGGCAGGATAAGTCCTTTCTAGCAGCTCCTGTCCAGATGTGGCAACAGTACTCCATGCTTAGACGTACCTGACTCTTATATAGATAGAGAATTGCATCAGCAGTGAGATATCTACTGGATCGATAGAAGGATTCCACAATTTTACCAGCGGCCTTGGCAACGGATTTAATGTATGTGTTCCATTTAAGAGCAGGAGTAAAGGTCAAGCCCGGAAGCTTGTCAAAACATGAGGTCTCCCCAAGACGAGAGCCATTCATTTCAATTGGTGCCAGATGGGGATCAGAGCCTTGATGATGTAAAGATAAAAGCTTGGTTTTAGATGCATTAAAGTAACAAACCACCTCTTTCCCTATTGTACCACTTGCTCAATATCCGAGGAGAAAGAATCAGAAAGAACTTCGTCGTTTACGGTCTTAGATGTGCTACCATAGATAGTAGTGTCATCAGCATAGATGTATATGAATGATATAAGGACATGACTTGGAAGATCATTAATATAGATCAAGAAAGAGAGTTGGGTCCAGGATGGACCTCTAAGGGACTCTAGCATTAATACTAAGAGCTTCTGATTTCTGCCCATCAACCACTACTCTTATAAACCTATCAGAGAGAAATGATCTAAAAATTGAGAAGACATTTCCAGCTATACCGTAGCTGGAGATCTAAACCTTTATACCATACTCTATCAAAGGCCTAAGATATGTCAAGAGCAATTGACCTAGAAAGGTAGCCTCCGTCGAGAGATTCGCTAATCCTATGAGATATAACTGTAAGCACATCTGCTGTAAATCTAGCAGAACAGAAACCATATTGCGTGTCACTAAAGAAGGTTATTTTTGCTGAGATGGTTGATTACTTCTCTATTTAACACAGATTCCAGCAACTTACTCATGACGCACAAGAGACTTATTGGCCTGTACTGTGAGGGAGATGAGCGATCACCCGAATTCTTAAATACGGGACATAGTGATGAGATTTTCCAGGGTGACGGAAAGCAATTCTTAAGACAACGTTTAAACAGTTTTGTAAGGATGGGCGCTAGTTCTGGTGTAAGTCTTTTGAGTACTGTAATTGGAATACCGTCAGGGCCGGTTGCTTTACTGGAATCAAGGTTTTTGATTAGCTTGGCAACATCACGTAAAGATATTTGTATATAACCTAGCATGTTTTCTGATACAGGAGGAAATATTGGAGGTTGGCAGCCTTGGTTGCAAAGGTTAGAATTAACTGCAAAATTTTTGGCAAAGAGTGTGGCTTTATCTGATGCTGACGAGATTACCTCAGGTCCATCTATGATAGTTGGGATAGAGCACACGCTTCTGTTTGCTATTTGCCAAAACTGGTGGGAACCAAGCCGCTGCTCGGCTACTTTGGACTTGACGGACTGAGCATACAACTCTCTTGCTTTCTTTATTACTTTTTACAGTTCGCCTCCTCTAAAAAAAAAAATTACACACACACACACACACACTATATATATATATATATATATATATATATATATATGTACGTATATATGCATCTTTCTCTGTATATATATATATATATATATATATATATATATATATATATATATATATATACTAGCAAAATTACCCGTCGTTGACTGGGTTTAAAAACAGCCTACAGAAAATGGACTCTGATTTATGAAAGTATGATAGGTTATGAAAAGGAAGGAGTTTAAAGAGATAGCTTCGAATTTAGGGGTATCAAAAGCAAAGCAAAATATGATGAAAGTAAAAATAAAATAGATAAACCCCATAATTTATTGCACCATACCTGTTCACATTGAAACACTTATCACAATATTCTGTGGATCTATATTGAAATACCTTGTTAAACTTTGTGACATATTTCCATTCTATGGAGGACAGGCGCGCACAAACACCCCATAATTTTATTATACCATATTTCTTCAAACTGAAACATAATTATCAAAGTATACTTACGTAGATAGATATGAAAAGTCTTTATTAAAGTGTGTGACTATTTCCAATCTATGGAGGCCAGGCGCGATCGCAGACCCCACAATTTTATTATACCATCTCTATTAAAGTTAAAGCATACTTATCAAAGTATTCTTATGTACATCTATATCAAAAACACTTGTAAACGTTTTTGTTTAATTTTTAAATTTTTTATTTCCATACTTTGTGGACCAGGCGCGTACGCAGACCCCACAATTTTAATGATTCATCATTATGCCACAGACATTCAGCTTATATATATATATTTACCAGTGGTGAAAAAACCGGACTAGAGTGCTTAATGTGTAGCTAGAGCAGTATATATGAAATTTATTACTGTGAGTCCAGAATGAGTTTACATATTGTTTCAGCTAGGGGAAAATCCTCAAAAAGTAGAGGAAATATCCGACTAGCTTCGTCAAAATTCATAGATGGACTCTATGAATTCTGAGGAAGCTAGTCGGATATTTCCTCTACATTTGGAGGATTTTCCCCATAGCTGAAACAATATGTAAACTCATTCTGGACTCACAGTAATAAATTTCATATATATATATATATATATATATATATATATATATATATATATATATATATATATATATATATATATATATATATATATATATATATATATATATTAGTGGCCTGTCAAGACCACAGGGAAGACAAGCAAGCAAAAAAAAAAAAAAAACTAAGCAAAATCCATCCCAAAGCAGCAAAACTAAAGCTGTCTTGACAGGACACTATATACTCAAATGGAGGCAAATCTTGGCATATTTTATTGGTTTGATAATATAGGTTCTTTTTATCAATTTTTTTTTTTACCAATTTTAACCATTGAATAGTATTATAATCTTCAAAAAGCTTTCAATTTTCATGTAGTTTAAGTCAATAGAACAAAAGATATAAGCGTTTCAATATTCCATTTGGCGACTAGTATAGATATATCCATACATAGAAGCACAACTTTTTGGGACAATTTTAATTTGGCGACTAGTATCGATATATCCATATATATATATTTTATGAGTTCAAAATCTCGGCAAATACTGATCAGAATTTAAAACGCGAAGACTCGTTGGAAAGCTAATGACCGGAATGGTGTAATGACCTATAAGATATTTGCTTTTAAGGTCGATCATCACTGTTTTAAGAAGAGGTGTATCATTTTTCTATATTAATTTAATGTAAAATTAGCACATACGTTATGGCCATATAAAGTGGATGTTTGTTTTACGTAAAATTAATAAAGAAAATAACCCTCCGATTAGTAATTAATTTGCAGTGATTTTTTACTGTTATTTTCGTTTTCAGCACTCTCGAAAACCTATTATAGTGGTAATTTTAAATTTCGTGGGTGGAAAGACACTGCACTGTCGTTTGAGCGATCGGGTTTCGATCCTGATTTGAGGTAGTTGCTTGTCTAGCCGCACTGATGAGCTGTGAAACAGTACTAATATATATATATATATATATATATATATATATATATATATATATATATATATATATATATATATATAGTAATTTAAAATAAATATGTCGATTAATCGCCATATATATTTTATGAATTACTAACTAGCTCCACCTACGTATTGAGCACTTTTGAAGTAAATACTTAAAGTTTACACATAAATCTATACTTTCATATATTAATTTTATGTGAGTAAATGAAGTAGTTATATATATAAATATAAATATAAATATATATATATATATATATATAAATATATATATATGTGTGTGTGTGTGTGTGTGTGTGTGTGTGTGTGTGTGTGTGTGTGTGTGTGTGTGTGTGTGTGTGTGACACTGTGTTTACACAAATAAACAGATAGGAGAGAGGAGAGAAACACACGTATGAAAACATTTATAAACATTGAGAAATCTTCCTAATTCTTGGGAATATCTCGTCATCAAAATAACAGTCGTTATCATCATCATCATAATCATCAACATCACTGAAAACGCTATTCTACATTTTAAGACGATTCAAAAAAAATGAAAATATGAAATAAAATATTTTCCATTCTATATATATATGTATGTATATATAGGTGTGTGTATGTGTGTACATATATGTGTATAAATATATATATTTATGTATAAATATATGTGAGTGTATATATATATGTATATATATATATGTATAAATATATGTGAGTGTATATATATATATATGTATATACACACATGTATATATATAATTTATATAATATATATATATATATATATATATATATATATATATTTCTGTGGAAATATACTTTATTTGTTTCCTTATAATATATACTAATCCTTATTCAAGAAGCTCAAGGTCATTACAGAGCAATATAATGAATGAATGACTTTTCTCGTTCATTCATTATATATATATATATATATATATATATATATATATAAAAGGAAGTCATTTTTCTTACCTTAATAGGATTAAAACCCAAGACATTTCATGCAAATATAATATGCACAAAAAAACGGCACATTATCTGAGGTTTGCTATAGGCCTATTACCTCTACACTTGCTCGATAATCGTACAATCCTATATTTTTTCTGGTGAGAGCTCACTGTCAAAAGCTGTAACAATCAATGGAAATTGTATAATCTTTTCTCTCTATTTAATTCCTCCTTCCCCGGCTCCCCATTTACATCGCTGCTTCATCGTTCACAAGGAACTAATACGAACGCACATCGATTTCGGGTTCTGCAGTTGCATACAAAACTTGAACTGCTTCCTGCTGCGGGAAATGCACCACGCCTCATTATACATTGATTATTTACAATTTCGAAACATTAAACATATATTATTTCCTTTTCCTTTAGTTTCGTTTCGTTTGATGATTTCTTTTTCTGTTTCCGTTTTTCCGATTATAGAGTTAAATATTTATTTTCCGGTTATCGCATTACAAAATGTAAACTGTCGAATTTTCACGTAAAGCGATTACGAACAAATCAATCTCGATTAGTAACAAATCAATTTGCGAGTGCTTTAAAATATTTACCCACTGGGATCGAAAACTACCACATTTAAAAATGTAAACAATGCAATTTTAGATTCATCTCTAATAACCTCACTTCCGGTTTACTGCGTTTCATATGCTTTCGTTTCGTTTCTTTCATGTTCCCATTTTTCCAAATTCATTGCAATTGTAAACATCGTTACGATATAACTCAAAGCAATATGAATTTCAATACCGATGCTGTTTTTATTACAAACAAGATGTTTCCTTTTTTGTAACATTCACTTCAATATCTGGGGACTTTACTGTATAAATTATCTTTGAATTACACACAGAAAACTAACATTTAGCTCCAAATGCATTTTTACATTGGGTTCATTTAACTTCAACATTTTACTGAATTGGTTAGTTCGGCGTGAAAAAAAAATTATCGTAACTTTTTTCCTCGCGTTTACAAACACTTTCTTCCCTTGGGGAAATTAAGTTTTGTCCTTAATCTTCAAATTCCTATTTCAGTCACCTAAATTACTTAGTGTGAAAGGAGCTTACGAATTTCTGCATAGAATGATATGTCGACTTCCATAGGTTTCCAGGTATGCTGACATGGTTACAGGTTGTCTGTTCAGAAAGCCGTTCTTAACATGGGGAGGTTTGGGGTGTCTATTCCGAGACCCGTTTATTTGGAATTTTTTCCGTTTAATTAATGTGAACGGATCTGTTCTCCATGGAACATTTTGGGTCATTACAAACAGAAAATCACATGACATTCCTCAGGGTTTAAAGTGGGCGAGCGCCACTGGAATAGAGAAACAAAACTAAAACATTTATCGTATAATGATTTATCAAAATATAATTGGGCAAACATTTAGTGAAAAATTTGCGTAAAAAAATTATAATTTTAATACAATTTCGTCATGAAAGCAACATTGAATTTTTATAAATTAGTTTGTTTTTAATTTTTTTTAATTGTTAACTTGGAAAGGTCAACAACAAACCAATGGTTGTTTTTTCTTTGTATAACGAGGAAGTGGGTCGTTGTTTTTTTGTTTTTGTTTTTTTTAGTTTTTTTTCAATTTTTGGTTTTAACTGCAATCGTTCTTCAGTTAATAGTTTCTGTTATTTATTTCATACTTCGGCCGTAACTTTTTTTTTTTTTTTTTTTTTTTTTTTTTTTTACACGTGTACAAACACTTTTCCTTTGGGGAAATTCAATTTTGTCCTTAATCTATAAATTCCTATTTCAGTCACCTAAATTACTTAGTGTGAAAGGAGTTTAGGAATTTATTACCAAACCTAAATATTATTTATAATTAGATATTATGAATTTTAATAAAACAATTTGGTAATGAAAGCAACATTTTTTTCGAACAAATAAATAATTGGAAACGTTATTTTGAATTAAAGCAACTTTGAAAGGTCAACAACAAATTAATTTAAATGATTGTTTTTTGTTTTGTTTTTTAACAGGGAACTGGGTTGTTTATTTATTTATTTATTTATTTATTTATTAACGGCAATCGTTCTACAGTTCACATTTTGGGTTGTTTATTTCATGCTTCGGTCATAGTCTAACCAGAATTTGCACAGAAGGTGCGTTAAATAAAATGGCGTCTCTAATTTCGGCAATAAAGTGTAGAAGCACCGTTATTCTTTGTATTATATTCGTGGGGAGGAACAATTTAAAATAAATAAAAATTAAAACGGATCGAAATTTAAGTTTCCCTTCCATTTTTAAAACAACCGAACAAATTAGTGGGATTGATTTACTTAGATTTTTATAAGACGCTGAGCACTTATTAAAATTATTTTATTGTTGAATTTTTCGCATTTTCGTTACATTTGTTAGTTGGCAATCGCTAATAGCCCACTGCAAAAATAAGAATGGTACTCATGCAGAATTTGATACCGCCCTCTGATTCCATTTATGGTTAGGGTTCGACCGGCAATCACCGGATTCAACCGAGCGTTGTTTAAATGTTGAAACACTAAATCAACATTTTATTTATTTTTTTGCATAATTAATTAATTATGGGAGTATTTTTTCTGTTTATTTTCTGTTATAGCTTGCAATAAGCCACAAAGAAAACAGAACCACGGAATACTGTTTAAACAATTTATTACTTGAACAACAACGTAAAAAGGTTACAACTGAAAAGAGTAGTAAACATCACCGAGCAGGCGAGGGTCGTTCTGGTGTTTAATCAACAACTGGGATCAAAATGTCTATGGTTTATATAATGGATAGAACAGTCCATTTGGAGGGTGATTCCCCCACAACATAACACTCCCTCCGCAGCTGATTTCCGCGGTTGTGAAAATCAGTATTTCTTCCTGTTGGGGCAGACCACCAAGGGGCCTGTGCGCTTCCTCTTTCTGCCGGAGCGTCTCGGTTCTGACATCCCTTTTGGAGGGTCTATGTCAAAACAGTCATACATAGTTGCAATCGCCTCACTGACGTCCTGCAGTCGTTCTTCTTGATCCTCGTAGAAGCGTTTCCTGATTTGGTTCAGGTGCCTCTTATGTTGGAACTTTGGGCCCTGAATAATGTATGCAACATGGCCGATTCTTCGTAAGATCGTGCCCTGTTCTCAAAAGGAAGCGTTATTTCTAAAATATCTAAAATACACGTTATCTCCGCTGTTAAACCGTTTCGTTGGCATTGTAGAGGTTCTGTTGTGTACTATGTGTTTGGGTAGCAGTTCATCAAATACGGATTTTATTTTCCGTCCAAACATGATTTCTGCTGGGGATCCCGCATCTGGTTTGTTCGGATTTCTCGTGATTCTGTAAACCTGTAGAAAATGCTGAAGGGCCTTTTCTGCCGGTGTACAGGACACCTTTTTTAATGCCCTTTTAAGCGTATCGACGAAGCGTTCGGCTTGAACGTTGCTTCTGGCGTGGTACTGGGGTGTCGTAATATGCTTGACTTGATACGTCTCGCAGAATTCTCTGAACTCTATCGAGATGAACTGTGTAGCGTTGTCGCTAACCAGTCTACAACCCCAAACTGAGCAAACAATTCCAATAAAAAAAATTGTCGTTGTTGCCGTGGTCGGTTTTTTGAATCTTAGTGTCTCTGGCCATTTAGAGTAAGAGTCAACTACTATCAGGTCGTAAAAATCCTCCACAGGTCCCGCATAATCGATGTGGATCCTCGACCATGGTTGTTCAGCCTTAGGCCAAGGTTTATATGTTATCGGTGGTGCTTTTGCAACCAAAGCACAGCCTTTGCATCTGTTCACCATGTCGGTAATATCTTGGTCCATAGCTGACCAATAAACAAAACTTCTCATTAGGCTTTTCATTCTGTTTATTCCTGGATGCCCCATGTGAAAATCCCTGAGAATTCTTTTTTTAAGAGTTTGAGGGGATGACAATCCTTTCACTGTATAACAGTATTTAGTCGCAACCAGAAAAAATGTCTGAACTGGTGTCACCCAGTGCTAATTTCTGCTTCGTGGTTTGAATGAAATTGTCATTTAGGGATTCTGACTTTATTTCCTGAAGTGTGACCGGCAGTTCGTGGATAACATTGCTTATCATGGTTTTTACATCACTATTAATACGTAGTGGCGCGATTACTGAATCTTTGAGAGGTTCCATTTTGGCAGGAATTAGTCTCGATAGACCGTCTGCATGGGCTAGTTGTTTTGAGGGGAGAAATTGAATTGTAAAATTATAGTTCAGCAGAATAGTTCCCCATCTTAATAGTCGGTTCGCAGTGAATGTTGGAAGTTCTTTTTTTTATCCAAAAATGGATATCAACGGCTTGTGGTCGGTTTGTAGAAAAAATGTCTTCCGTACAAGAATTGGTGGAATTTTGAAACTGCAAATATAATTCCTAGGGCCTCTTTCTCGATGTGAGAATAATTCTTTTCCGCTGGCAAGAGCGTCCGTGATGCGAAAGCAATAGGCTATTTCGATCCACCCGGCATTCGATGTAGCTTGCACGCCCCGACGCGATATTGACTAGCGTCGCTAGCTACTATTATGTCCGGGTTGATATGCGCTAGGAATAGTTTTGAAGTCAGGATTCTTTTTATTTCTTGGAATGATGTCTGGCAATCTTCTGTCCACTCCCAAGCCTTATCCTTTTTCAGCAATTTATTTAGTGATGCGCGCAATTTGTCCATATTTGGGAGGAACCTTTGGTAATAATTTGCCAAACCTAAAAAAAACACTCTGCAATTGAGTTATGTTTACTGGTGCCGGCATTTCTTTAATAGCGGTCGCCAATCTGGGTCTGGGCGTCTGCCATCTTTATCGATTATTTGACCCAGGTATTTAATTGTTTGTAAAAAGAATTCGCATTTATTTGCTTTGATCTTAAATCCATAATTTTGTATTCGACTGAATACTTGTCTGATATGTTTTTCATGTTCCTCCCTGCTTTTGCTCGCGATGATAATATCATCAAGATATGCGATTGCGGTGTTCAAGCCGGACAGCGTAGTATCCATTACTTGCTGTAATATTGCGGGTGCCACCTTGATATCCAACGCGAGTCTTTCGTATCTGTACAAACCCCGATGAGTGTTAATACAGAGGAGGTTAGCGCTTTTGTCGCTTACCGGAATCTGTAGGTAAGCGTCGCTTAGGTCGATCTTAGAAATAAACTTGCCGCCACTTAATTTCGTGAACACTTCTTCTGGACTAAGTAATAGATAGTGAAAATCTTCTAAGGACCCGCTAAGTCCGGTCGCGAAGTCTGCGCAAACGGGAATTTCCCCGGACCATTTCTTTACGTAAACTTCCAGAGCAGCCCACTCATATTCAATTTTAGTCAGTATACCGATGCTTTCTAATCGGTCTAGTTTCTGATTAATTTTGTTCAGAGAAGCGAACGGGACATTACGTTTCTTTTTAAACACCGGTTGTGTGCCGGGTTTCAACTTAAAATCTGCGGCCATTTTTGTACATCTCCCCAGGCCAGGAGTAAATACGTTTGTGAATTCTTTTTTAAAACAAGTTATAAGTTTCTCCGTTTCTGCTGGTTGGGTATCTATTTTCTTGCAGAATGTGGATATAGGAAGATCCCAGAGGCGAAACTCCTCCATGCTTTCAGAACAGAACAGGTTCTCACTATCTTTTAGCCCATATAATCTTAGCTTTTTTGTTTTCCCCAGTAAAGTGACGTTTGTAATTAATTCACCTTCAAAATGAAGGTTTGTACCATTAATGGTCGTCGCCGTTCTGGGAGTTTTTAACATAGTCGGCTTTCGTAATATTTTCCACGTTTTGAGATTTATTATTGAAAGATCCGATCCGCTGTCTAATTGGAATTTAATAGCCGAAAATGTTAACCGTTACATATTTGCGTAGATGTTCATCTACGACGTCCTTAGTTCTGGTTTGGCGTACACGGCTTCTATTCTGAGTTTTCCTACAGTGCGAACTTTTATGACCGATCTTATTACATAAATGCATCTTTTTGTTAAAAATGGGCAATCCCTTACCCAATGTATTCCACCACATCTGAAACAAGCGCTCGGTGCTTTTAGTTTTTCTGAGTTTCGGTGGTTAGTGTCTGTGTGTAATTTCGACAGTTTTTTTTAGTTACTTTTTTATATTCGTGATGCCTGCTTCGATATTTCTTGCATCTTTTTTTATAATTTCTACTTTTTGACAATCCTCAGTCAATTTTTGAAGTGTTAAGTTCGGTTCATTTTATAATTTTGTAAAGACTCTGCGCCTGATTTCCGCATCTTTTCCCGAGGTTAACCCTTACGCAAACACAAAACATTTAAAATTGTCTGCTGTTCGTTCAGACAACTTAAAGTCATCGCAGTGTTTGTTCACTACAGCTGTGTAGTTGGCAAAATCGTCATTATCGTCTTTTACCACATTCAAACATCTCCAACGCTTATGGAAAAGAGACGTTTTCGACGAGAAAAGTTCTGTTAACAAATTTACAATCTAATTGAATGATAAATCTGCTGTTTTCCAAGGCAAGATGTAATCCACTAATTTATCATGCTCAACTTTTTCTAATTTTCGTGGTAGAAGTCTGGTTTTCTTTTGATCAGACCAGTTGCTGCAGTCAATATTTAAAAAAAAAATCTTCATAACGCCGAAAATACGCTGCAAATGATTTTTCCTCTTCCTCGTATTTAAAATTGTCTATCGCGGTCCATATTGTATTCTGAGAAAATGCTGAATTGCTTTCCACGTTCGCATTATTTTTAACAATATTTGTAAATAATTCCTCTGTTCGTAATTGACGTTCGGCTAACTGTTTTTCGGTTCGTATTTCACATTCCGCTAACTGTTTTTGCAATTCCTTTTGCTGTTCCCCGAATTGTGACTGACGCTTTGCCCCATCGATATGCAACTTGGTCAAATGTTCCAACGCTACTTTTAATTCGTCCATTTTACTTTTTATTATTTTCTTCCTCCAGACAATAAAACGAACAGAAAAAAAAACATAAATATATGAAAAGTTCATTGTCTAAAAAAAAAAAATATCAAGTGTATATTTTTCTCCAGAGAAAAAAATAACGCCCGATTTTAGCAGCAAAAACCACAAGTGACGAATGCTTTTTCCAAAAGTATAAAAATTTACCTTTCTAAGTCGCGCCGAACCTTTTTTCTTTTTGCAAAAGTACAGTGCTATCTTTAAAAGTTGTGACGAACTTTTTTCTTTTCAACTCTTTTTCCCCGTAATGATCTTGGTTTATATTTGTTTTTGTTTTTTTTAGTTACCGTGAACCTTTCAGTTGCATGTGTTATGTTAGACACTTCCTTAGGCTTGATAACATTTGAGTCCGACGTCGTTAGTATTTTTAGAATACTATTTCAACGCGAGTATTTTTTTCAATGTCGTTACTTGTTTCGATTTTAGTATGCTCCTTGAATCCAATGTCGTCAGTGTTTAGTTTTTGAGAACACTGTTTTTAAACGTGAGTACGTTCTCCGAATCCAATGTCGCCAGTGTTATGGCTTGCAATAAGCCACAAAGAAAACAGAACAACAGAATAGAGTTTAAACAATGTATTACTGGAACAACAACGTAAAAAGGTTACAACTGAAAAGAGTAGTAAACGTCACCGAGCAGGCGAGGGTCGCTCTGGTGTTAATATTTATTTGCATAAATATACACAAAATGTGGCACATGGCCAAAAAATAGGGGGGGGTTAATGTGGACCTATCTAACATAAAGTTAACTTAATTAGACTCTTTCACCAGAATACCAGAATCACTCTATGGGAATCCTAATTATAACCCGAAAAATGATATATACATGATGTGGGGGGGGGGCTAAAAATTTTATATACAACAAGCATGAAATATTTACAATGAAAAAATAGTTAGTAAAAGAGCCCCCCCCACTACTAATTGTGGCAGATAGAAAGCTTTGTCAGTCGAAAAGACGCAGGTCCACACGAAAACTGACTTTATTGAATAAACACCACAAAGACGACCTGCATCACTGACAAAGCAGTCCATCCGTCACCTAATTGGGGTCGGGAATGGGGGTTATCGAACCTAAGGTGGGGAAAAAAAAAAAAAAGGGGGGGGGGACAAGGGCAAACTAAAAGAGGGACTGGGACGATGAACACATACATACTCTAGCTAAGTTAAAAAATCAAACAATAAAGCCTAACTAACCCATACTAAACTAATCGGCCCGATACTGATGTCTTGTTAGTTCAGGATACCCAAAATCCTTTTTGACCTAAATCAAATCAGAAACGAATTCAAGGCCAGCTCCAGTCACTCTACACAGTCGCGAAGCTTTCGCCCACCTTTCGTTGAAATTTACAGGAGTGAGTTTCACCTTCTCCAGCTTAATTCGCATTTTCAACCGATGCTTGAACATGAGAACAAGCTGGGGAGCAGTGAAGGTCTCATCTCCGTAAACCTCCTTCTGTCGTGTCGACCAAATCACGCCTCTCATAACAGCTAGCAAACACAGAAAAACATAACGTTCCTCTTTCTTCATACTCGGCGCCCAATTGCAGCACGGGGAAACCGCATCCAGCACAAAAAAACGCCCGTTCAGTATGCGAACCGTGAAGCTCTCAACTAACTCACATAACGGTCGAACGATAGCGCAGCGGAAGAAAGCATGGCTTAGGTCTTCCTCCCATTCTCCGCATCGGACACAACTAGGTGTCATTGTAAAACCCGCTATGAAAAGTTTTTTGTGAACCCAGAGGGCATCTCGGATTACCAGCCAGGTGAGCGATGTCTCGTAGTTATCGAAACAGCTCAGCCCGGGCGCCCAAGGCCACATCGAGCGACGCTCCTCATTCGTGAAACCGAACTCCTCAATCTTTTCGTCTCGGACAGATCCCCTCACTAAAACCCTATATAGCGCTTTGCGAGACAACAGCCGGGTGTCAGAGAGGCTTTCATTCACCCGTTGAAGGAACTTCAACGCCTGTCGACACTCGCGATAGAAATGGCATTCGTTTCGGGGCCTCCTGCGTGCCTCCCCCTCAGCCGAATGCACATTCTCCAAAGCCGGAAAGGCTTTCTTAGTGTCTTCCATCCAGAAGACACCGTTCCCTAAGTCAGGTGTACACATTCGGTCTAGGTATATCAGCCTTAGAGTGTGTCTACGTATTTTGATATTCGGCATACCCAGACCGCCTTCAGACGGATGCAGGCAACAGATCTCCCGAGCAACCATGGCTTGCTTTCCGCGCCATAAGAACGCGAAAAGAGCACGCACTAGTTCAAGTAGTGAGGACTTCGGGAGTGGAAGCACTGATAGACGGTATAGGATCAGGGGGTAGATATGAGTATTGCATACCTCCGCCCGACCCTTTAAAGTTAGATTTCTCAAAGACCACAAATGAGTTGTGGTCTTGACCGCTTTCAACACTTCCGACCAATTTTTCTCCAGCTGGAGGTCGGGGCCAAACCAGACGCCGAGTAGCTTGCAGGGCCCATCAGTCCAGCCAAAGGGTCCCTGAAGGGGCGTTCCCCTCCAGGCACCAACACGTAAGCCAATAGACTTAACGTGGTTGATTATGGCCCCTGTTACCTGTGCATACCGTCTTGTTTCCATGTCGACGACTCTAATCTCGGCATTGCTCGTTACAAGCACAGTCACGTCGTCGGCATAGGCGGTATACTTTACTGGGGTAGAACCACCTGGCAAAGTAATCCCGCGAAGGACCGGATTCACCCTAAGCTGGCGCAAAAAGGGCTCAAGCGCGATGACATACAGCATGGGTGATAACGGACAACCTTGACGGATAGATCTTGTTAACCTGAAGGGCTTCGATCTCACCCCATTCACCTCCACCATAGCACCGGGGTTAGCATACAAGAGGCGAATCCATGAGCGAAACTGGGGTCCAAACCCAGCCGAGCAAAGAACAGCCCCTAGGTAACGATGGTCAACCCTATCGAATGCTTTGGACTGATCTAAATTGATCAGCGCGGCTTCTGTGTCGACTTTCTCTATGATCAAGCGTATCGCGTGCAAATTATCTTGAATCGTCCGGCCCTTAACAGAACACGTCTGTTCGGGACTTATGAGACGATGTAAAACAACCTGCAGACGATTTGCTAAGATCTTGGCCAAAATCTTTAACTCTGTGTTTAACATCGTTAAGGGCCGGAAATTGCTAATCCCATCCCCTCCATTTTTATCTTTGCGAAGCAATTTAATGATTCCCCTGGTAAAGTACTGAGGTATAGACCCGTTCCTAAACCAGGAGTTGAAGAGTGTGGCCAGCAAAGGAATAAAAATGGGCGACAGCCTCAAGTACACCTCGTAAGGCAGACCATCAATCCCAGGGGTTCTGTCTAGCCCGACTTGTTTCAGAGCCTCAAGGACTTCTTCCTCTTTTATGCTACCTTCACACGTAGCTGCTTCGGTCGCTTCAAGGCGAGAAAAGTCAGCTAAATACGTGTCAAACTGTTCAATCTCCAGACCGGGCTCCATGGTAAAAAGCTCCTGCAAATGAGCTCGAAAACCCTCCAGGATTCCATCATTTGATGTTACGGTTCGTCCGTCCGGCAATGTGACACTGGCGATGTGTCGATCAGTCGCACGTCGACGCTCCTCAGCACGCATTGACGCGGCCATGTTTGTTGCCTTGTTCGGCACTCTTTTTAACCTAGCCCTAACTACTAGACCCTGGTCCTTCCTGTTATCCAGGGAGTCCAGTTCAGCCTTAATTAAAGTATAACTATCACTATCCCCCTCCTCCACCGCCCTTTTTAATCTATCATCTAGTGCCGCTTTCGCTGCTCTAGAACTAAGATTGAGTCGATGACTAAAATCAGCAGCGAAGGACCTAATTACTTGTTTAAGTTTTCCCCACCACTTATTCCCGATAATGGCTCCCGTCAATTCCCTCTGTATTGTTAGTAAAAGCTGTTCCCGGAAGCCCTTCACGTCGAACAACGACGTGTTGAACTTCCAGTAACTAGCCATCCTAGGTTTAACGCTATCTAAGTTTACCCAAACCCGGACTAACCTATGGTCCGAATAAACTATGTTATGAAAACTTGGACAGTCTAAAAGCCCTAAGTCGACTCTCTTAACTAAGAACCGATCGATGTAACTCGAAAGTTGCACCGGATTGGAGCCGCGTCTACCTGTCCAAGTCCAAACTACATCCCCGGGCTTTTCGTTTCGAAATTTATCGACAAGATCAAACTTGTCAATATAGTCTCGAAACGCCTTAGCATCCCGGTTCTGGTTAGTAGCCCTTGAAGTATTACCCCCGCGATCTAAATCGGGATCCAGGACCGCGTTCCAGTCTCCCGCTAAAACTATCCACCGAGACGAATTCATGAAGGGCTCAATCCCCCGAAAAAAGGAAACCCTCTCGCCATGGCTATTGGGAGCATAAACCCCAATAAATCGAAATGCCACATCCTTTACGGTAACATCCAGCACGTGCACTCTTCCCTCTGGATCAGCATAGACTGGGTCACACGAAGCATCAAGAGTGCGTCTAACTAGCCAGGAAACACCCCTCGAGTGGGAATCAAAATGTGCTGAATAGAGCTGAAAGTCTCTAAGCAGCACACCCTGATAATCACTGGGAATGAAGTGCGTTTCCTGCACACAGCATATATCCACCCCAAGGCGTTGAAGGTCGCGTGCAACTCGAAGTTTACGAGAGGCGTCCCTCAACCCTCGGACATTCAAAGTAGCTAACCTTAAAGCCATTGTGATCTATCTAGGGTTGGGTATCCTTAACAAACATGGACGGTGCCAAGACACCGACAGCTGTCCCCAATGATCCAGAGGTCATCTCATTAGTGATGGCCCCATCAGGGGACAGACCACCGATGTCTAGAGGAAATGTTAACTTAATCGCTCTATAAAGTGAAGGGTGGATTTTTATGGGGACCCGTCCAACACATAGTTTCTCCATTTTAAGTATGTCAGAGTCGCTAAAAAAGGCTGCTGGAGGAATGATATTAAAAGCGGAGTTTGCTTCCTCCAGCATAGTCCAAACTCCTTTGGCCTCTTCACGACTTCTGACCACAGTTAAAAGTCTTTTGGCATTAGGAAAATTTTCTGGGTTTGTAATGTCCAGTTTGCTTATCTGCTTCACCGCGTAGAGGTTTCGGTAGTCTTTTCTAACGTGATTTTTGGATATGGTCTCTATATTAGCCGTGATCTTACACACGTCTTTGCCCTGAAAAAAAGGGGGTCTTTTCTTTTTCTGGTCTTTTTCCACGGAGGGACTTCTTTGTCTTTTCTTTTCAGAAGTAGAAGGGCGAGGTGATGGAGGAGGGGGCATGTCAATTTTCATAGGGGAAGCGGGAGGGGAGTTTTGGGGTGTATTGTTTGGGGAGCAGAATGGAGACGGTTTAGGGGACGGTTTAGGGGTCTTTTTGGATGGGGAGCCTAGGGTTGTCAACTTTGGGTCTCTTTTTGGTACGTTTGCGGGAGAGAGGGGTGGCGCTTTACGGGGTGATCTTTTCTCTTTTGGAGGAGGGGCAGGCTTTTCGGGGAAGAGAGATTCGGGGAAATCTAATATTTTTTCTTTTTCTTTTTTTTTCTCGCTTTGCTTGCGCTTTTCATCAAGCGAGTCCTTTATTTTTAGCAGGGCCTTAAACTTGTTGCCCCCCGGGTCTTTACTGGTCCTAATGTCTAGTATCTGCTCTTTGGTCAATTTATCCGCGTACGTTTTACGAGGCGATTTTGAAAACGGTACCAGCGTCCATTCTCTCTTTTTAGGCGATTCCATCTCAGAGTTGAATTTTTTTTCGAATTCTTCTGTTGTGATTTCTTTAATCACTTCAATTTTTTTGCTTGTATTTGGCGTTCTAACCTCAGGTTCGAGGTGCCCAACAATCACCTCTTTAGGGTTTGTTGTGTTTGTCACATTGGTTTTGTTCTTTTTCGGACATGTGTAGGTTAAGTGACCTACTTCACTACAAATCCAGCAGGTCGGCCTCCTCCCTGTGACCACAATGGGGAGTTTTTCAGCTCCCGCTTCCAGGAAGTAGGGTATTTCGAGGAAAGCTTCTTTGTTTAATAGTATGTCGAAGGACCAGACTCCGTTGTACTGGTCCACCTCTATACCAGTGATATCACCGAATTTCAGGAGGTAGGCAGCTAGATATTCACCTGGGACCGCCCCTGGCACTTCGAAAATAGAAACAGTCGTTCTCCTCCGTCCTAGGTACTCCATTCTTAAAATGTAGTCTTGTGTAATGATTTCTTTTTTAGTTAGTGCGACGCATTCTTCTTCTGTTTTAAACAGGGCGGCCCAGGTATTGTAGCCTCTGCATTTCGTTACACGATCCGCACGCATTGCTGCCGTTGCTAGTAATTTAGTTACAGTTTCCTTTGTTGACCTGATCAATTTTTTGGTCTTGCGATCTACCACAAAAAGTGAGATCGTTTTCTTGGCAAATTCCTGTAGCCGTGGTGCTTCTAACGTAACTCCTGTTTCTGTAACATAT
>NC_136499.1:115372125-115407125 GCF_053919585.1 Euprymna scolopes | reverse complement strand
TTGTCCAAAATTTTCTGTGTATGTCTATTTAGCAGTTTTGCATGGTGCTGGATTTAAATTAAAATATGTTAAGGCATTAAATTGCACTGTTTGTTCATTTACACCAGGATTTGACGTCCCCTGGGGACTTTGGAGTTAAATGGGGAGGTGCAAATGCTGAACTTTTTATGCCTCGTTCAATGTGCACTTACTCATGCAGGCTTCACTTATTTTTTTTGTTGTTTTTTTTAAATAGCTGCTGTTACAAATTTCGAAACTTGCTTTGAAACCCAGTAGACGATGGTCTTTTTCTTACCCTTGCAACTTTTCTCACAGAAGTGACATTGCGCGTCTGTCTCTGCTTTATCGTTAAGTACTCGGCTGAGCTTCAATCTATGCTCTTCCCTGCAAAACATTAAAAACCAACGTTCGTCTAGCTACAACTACTGTCAACAATTTCCCCAATTCTCTATCTGTGCCTTAATCTAAACGCAAATTACATGTACGAATATTCTCTTCTATAACTGATAGCCTGTGATACTCTGTACTGCGAGTCTGCTTTCCAGCTGACTAAAACTTAGTAGTTTTCATGTCTAATACAAACAAATTCCTGTTGGGCCGTCCTCTTACATAATCGAATTCTACCTAACATTTACCACTAGCAAGAACTACTCTATTGTCTCACCTTGCCCCCCCCCATTAACGCTTATCCTCGCGTGAACACCAGCCATTGATAATTGGCGATTCCCTTGTAAAAATAAATTCTCGTTTCATTAACTTTTATTATAGCAATTGAACGTAATTCAAAACAGAAAAGGTCTCCTTAATAAAACAAAAATAAAACACGCTGAAATCCTCAAATTTTCATCAAGGGGCCACATTACTAATGAGGAAGTGAATAACAGACTCATTGAGGGGCATGTCAAAAGTAATTCCCCTATGTGTCTGTTTCATCGAAATGGATCAGAGAGGATCGCAAATTGCAGCATCATTCGGACATACACCAAAGATAAGAATCATGGAATGTTATATGGGACGTTACGAAGCTTCTTTCAATCAGCCCTACTCTTATCTTTTTCTTCTTCCTCTTCTTCTTCTTCTTCTTCTTCTTCTTCTTCTTGTTCCTCTTGTTCTTCTTCTTTTTCTTCTTCCTCTTCTTCTTCCTCCTCTTCTTCTTCTTCTTCTTCTTCTTCCTCTTCTTCCTCTTGTTGTTGTTATTCTTCTTATTATTATTATTTTTCTTGTTTTTCTTCTTCTTAGTCTTCTTCTTCTTCCTCCTCCTCTCCTCCTTCTTTTTCTTCTTCTTCTTTTCTTCTTCTTCTTCCTCTTTTTCTTCTTCGTTTTCTTCTATTTTTTCTTCTTCTTTTTCTTCTTCTCATTCTTCTTCCTCTTGTTGTTGTTCTTCTTCCTCCTCCTCCTCATCTCGTTCTTTTTCTTCTTCTTCATCTTCTTCTTCTTCCTCTTCTTCTTCTTTTTCTTCTTCGTTTTCTTTTTTCTTCTTTTTCTTCTTCGTTTTCTTCTTTTTTCTTCTTTTTCTTCTTCTTTACTTCTTCTCCTTCTTCTTCTTCTTCCTCTTGTTCTTCTTCTTCCTCCTCCTTGTCCTCCTCCTCCTCCTTCTCCTCCCCTTCTTCTTCTTCTTCTTTTTTCTTCTTCGTTTTCTTCTTCGTTTTCTTCTTCTTCTTCTTCTTCTTCTTCTTCTTTCGTCATTTTCATTGTTTATTCATTTATTCTTTTTATTTTTTCTCTTTCTTCTTTACTTTTTCTTTCTTCTCTCTTTTTTACTTTGCCCTTTAATGTTTCTGTTTCCCGATTCTTCTTTCTTTTTCATTATTATTTTTTTTTCTTAATCCCTCATTTTTTCTTCTTCTTCTTCTTCTTCTTCTTCTTCTTCTTCTTCTTCTTCCTTACTTTTCATTGTTTTTTCTTTTTTCTTCTTCTACTTCTTTACTCTACATTGCCTTTTCCCTTCCTTCTATATTTACTCCCACTTCTTTTCTTCTACATCTTTTTTATCCTTTTAACATTTTCCACCATCTTTATTCTCAACTCGTATTCTTTATTCTTTTTATTTTTTTTCAAGAAAATTCTTCTAATTATTGTTCTTATTCATTTATTCTTCCTACCCTTCGTCTTCTTGTTCGATCTGCGGTGGTTTTAAACAAATTATCAACCGGAAAGGCACCCATGACAAACTTAACAACTGCCTACCAAACCACGCCAACAACCGGAAGTGATCGCCAACGATTTTGACACGAGATTATCACACGCTAACAACACAACGACGGTAAAATAAATAGCAAGTAAAAAAACACGAACAAAAGATCCCAACATGGCTGTCCTCATAAAGTTAATATCTTTTTAGTGAACAGAACAAACATGGACGCATGCTAATAAGACAATTGCAAGGAAGCAGCCGATAGCAGCTCGACAAAAAAAAAAAAAAAATGGCGGACAAAAACAGACCGGAAACACAAACAGTTTGCTATTTGTCATCGGACTTTCGGCCCGTGAAACAAAATGGGGGTTAACAACAGGACATCTTTCGTCGTACTGCGCTTTTAATCCGACTTTTAACGAAGAGTAAACATCTGATATATTGAATGTAAGATTTACACGTTAAGATTTTTTTACGTTTTTGCTCTAGTTTAAATTTACTTTTATATATGTTGCCACACCATTTCTTGTTAGATTACTGAAGTTAAGCAACAATGATCCTGTTCAGTACTAAAGGAAAATATAATTATTATTCTGACAAGATGGATGTATGAAAAAAATGTATCATATATGGGTTGTGAAATTGCATTCATTAATATTCCAACAAGATCTTATTCATTGTAGTATAATCATTCTTTTAACTTCATAAAAGCAAAAGTCGTTAACTGTTAAATATATAATAAAACTATCCCGGCGTTGCCCGGGTGTTTGGAGGTGTGTGTTGAGCAAAAACCAAAAGTGGTAGTAGATTCGAACCCATACCGCGAAGGAGGAAAATAGCGTGAAAAAAAAACAACAAATATTTGCCGTTGCGTCCATCGCCGAACCGGAAGTGACGTAAGTTTAAATTAAGGCTTGTCAATCGAAAAGATGGGATATTTCGAAAATGTCAGCGAAAAAAAGCGAAAAGTAGAAATGTACGCAGTTGAGGGTGAAATAATTAATGGTTTGGCCAATTTTTCGATATTTGTCCTCCGAAGGATCGATCTTCAAAACGATGCAAATCTTGTGTAAATCCATGCCTCTCTCGAAAGTTTTATCCATACATACATACATACATACATACATACATACATACATACATACATATATACATACATACATATATACACGCATACATACATACATTTAAACAGACAGGCGAGATTTATATTATAAAAAAATAGAAAAATACTTGAGTGTACTTTAAATACCTAAAAAAATTAAACGCAAATAGGCCACTAACGTAATAAATGTTAAGGGGTCAAAATTTAAAAAATTTACCTTTTTTTTTTCTTTTTTGTTTTGCTTTATTTGGAGGTGTATGTTGAGAAAAAAAACCGGTCAATTTTTTTAAACTTTGACCCCTACTATGACCCCTTAAGATTTATTGTTTTTGGCTCAAATCGAGTTATTAGGTTAAGCCCATGTCCAAGGAATCTATATCTAAAATTTAAAGTGTGTAGACACAAAATTGTCGGAGGAGTTTGGTAGAGTTCTCAATGGTAAAATCGTTGAAATTTGGACGCTTAATCGCCAAATTTCTGGACAAAACGGATCACATCGATTTTTTTCAATCTCAGAACACTGTATATCAAATTTCGAGTCTGTAAACTAAAAATTGACAGAGTTATTGCGTAGGGAAATGTACACAGACACACACACACATACATGTGCACTTTTATATATATATATACTAGCATTTCAGCCCGACGTTGCCCGGGTGTTTGAATGTGTATGTTGAGCAAAAAAAAAAGTGGTAGTAGGAAGGCAGGCTCGAACCGGTACCGTAAAGGAGGAAAAGAACGAGATAAAATCTAACGTTTATGCTATTACGACCACCGCAAAACCGGAAGCGACGTTTTTTAAAATTAAGGCTAGACAATCTAAAGGAGAGGATAACTTTTAAAAATATCGGCGAAAAAAGTGACACACCCCTGTAGAAAAGTGCCTAGTTGAAGGGGAAGATATTAATGTTTTTAGGCAATTTTTCGATATTTGTCGTATGAAAGGTCGAACTTTAAAAAGATACTTATGTTGGCAAAATCCGTTGTCTCTATTGAAAGTTTAAGGCAAACATGCAAACAGACATACATACATACATTTATATATTGGTAACTAGAAAATTTCGACCCAAACTGATGAAAAAGATTGCCCTATCTCTGAATACCCTTTATGTAAAATTTCGAATATTTAGACCAGAAATTGTCTGAGTAATTTGGAAGAGACCGCAGAGGTTAATTTTTAAAAAACTTTGACCCCTATTATGACCCCTTAAAATTTATTGTTTTGTGCTCAAATCAAATTATTAAGTTAGATCCATGTCCAAGGAACCTATATCTAAAATTTAAAGTGCGTAGACCCACAATTGTCGGATTAGTTTGGTAGAGTTCTCAAAGATCAAATCGTTGAACTTTGACCCCTTAATCGCCAAATTTCTGGCAAAAAACCCGATCACATCGATTTTCCCAAATCTCAGTACCCTGTATATCAAATTCGAGTCTGTAGACTAAATATTGACAGAGTTATTGCGTAGGGAAATTACATAGACACACACACACCCACACACACACACGTTCACTTATATATATATATATATATATATATATATATATATATATATATATATATATATTCATCCACATACAGTACTGTTTCGCTGTATCACAGCTAATCAGTGCGGCTACCTAAAATCAGGATCGAAACCCGACCGCCAATCAGCAGCTGCTGTGCGGGCAATGAATTAACGATGTTTTGACATCGTCCGAATACCTAAGCTTAATACGCCAATGGTATATCGTGTATCACTTTCCAATATGCTCAAATCAAGATAAGGAGCATTATAGTCATCCACATGCAGTACTGTTTCGCTGTTTCAGAGCACATCAGTGCGGCTGACAGATAACTACCTCAAGTAAGGAACGAAACCCGACCGCCCGAACGACAGTCAATGCTTTGAACCATTACGCCAATCAACAACTGCTGTGCGGGCAGTTAATTAACGATGTTTTGACATCGTCCGAATACCTCTCTCTTTCTCTCTCTCTCTCTCTCTCTCTCTCTCTCTCTCTCTCTATCTATCTATCTCTCTCTCTCTCTCTCTCTCTCTATATATATATATATATAGATCTCTAGTTTATATCTATCTCTCTCTCTCATCGTCCGAATACCTCTCTCTCTATCTCTCTCTCTCTCTCTCTCTCTATATATATATATATATATATATATATATATATATATATATATATATATAGAGAGAGAGAGAGAGAGAGAGAGAGAGAGAGAGAGAGAGAGAGATCTAGTTTATATCTATCTCTCTCTCCTTCTCTACATATATATATATATATATAAATATATATATATATATATATATATATATATATATATATATATATATATATATATATATAGAGAGAGAGAGAGAGAGAGAGAGAGATAGGGTGGAGAGAGAGAAAATTTACCTCGTCGGTATGGTTGCGAAACTTTCCTACTAAACTCCTCTCTAAATATATTGTCTGCAGAGTTTAAATTTGATATAGGGTATTTAGATGTGTAGCACATTTTCGATTTGTTTTTTAGCAGGTAAATTGCTGCTAAAGGGTTCAGAATTGAAATAAAAACATTTGACCTGGCTTTAGTCGACTATACCTGTTTTTTGTTTTTTTTTTTTGTTTTTTTCTGCGCGTGTGCTAATTAAAACTCACAAGTTAAGCAACGTTTGTTTTTGCCATTTTTGTATACGTATAGAATTAGGTCATACGCTAACAGATAAGTCTGGAGAGCTATATGTTTGGTATCGATTCTTAGCTGATGTGACACAAGGCAAATTTGTTTTTGGTTTTGAAATTACTATATATTAGGTACAATATAATAATCGATAGAGAATTCGTTCTATGATCTATTTATCTATAAAAGTGTAAATGTGTGTGTTAGGACAATTCCCAACTTATATAGTCAAGGGATCTTTGATCTACAGACTTGAAATTTGGTATATAGGATATTCAGACATGTGGAAAACTTTATAATCGGTTTTTCATCTGGAAAATACGGGTTGCTAACAGGTAAAAATTGTAAAATTGTACGTCGGGAGGAGCGTCGGATTTTTATCTATTTGTCACGATTGCGCATGTGTGAATGGTTCACATTATGTTAAAAACAAGTAGGTTTGAAAACACTTTTAAAAGATCGTGTCAAGCAACACAAAGGTTATCGCACTTGACACACAGTGTTTTCGTTTTGGTTCCGATCTGTATTTTCGTGTTTTTTTTTGTTTGTTTTTTTTTTGTATGTTTTTTACATAAGAGAAATGAACTGTTTGGAAAAAATAATACTTGCATGAGCATATCTCAGTTTCTGCATGTAGAATATATATATATATATATATATATATATATATATATATATATATATATATATATATATATATATATATATTTCTTACAGACAATATTGTTTCATACTTTCTGTGCAGGAAGTGTCAATGCCTACTAGTCGAGAGATTCGAACACAGCTACAAAGTCTCCTTAGACTCAAGTTGTTAAGTCGGTAACTCCAGACAACTAACAACTATCACGTAAAATTATGGAAATTTAACGTCTACAAATGCCAAATGCGGACACAACAGTAAAAGGTAAAGCGAGCGGAAATAGTGAACTTTGCATAAACTATTTTTGGTACTTATTTGCCAAACAGTGCTCAACTTTATAACTCTTAAAGATCCTGATAAATAATAATCATTATGTCTTGCTTACATACACTAGAGTTTCTTGCTTTCGCTATCATCAGTTTAGGAAGTGATAATTCCTACTTGTGAGGATATTCGAACCTAGACAACAAATTCATAGAATAAGATTCACGTGAGGGTGAAGTAAAAGTTTCGTGTATTGTCCTGTTTCAGAATGCAGAGACAAACATTTTGTTTATCTACTTTTGAGTTAAATCGTCTTGACACGTCGCTTTGGGGCGGGGTTGTCCGGGGTCTCTAGACTACTTACGCTCGTCAGATACGACAGATAGCCGCGATTAGACTGATCTTGTAAAGAACTCGGAGATGCGCTCGGCAGAAATGTCTAGGAGCTGGGGTTTGGAACTACTCAACTGGAAAAATTAAAGATTTCTTCTTCTTCTTCTTCTTCTTCTTCTTCTTCTTCTTCTTCTTCTTCTTCTTCTTCTTCTTGCGATTCTCTGTATCGGCCTGCAGCCCCATCGCACCCCTTCGTCTACCTCGAGGTTTTCGAATTTCCTTCATGTGTCACGCAAAAGCGGTCTCAGATGAAACGACACCCAAATAGCGTCTCTACAGCAGAAGAACGACACGATCGCGGACGGTGGACACGGTTCCCCGGGATAACGTCTCCTCGTGACGCCGCGCGAGACTTGATCTAAAACAAGAACATGTGTCTCGCGCGTGAGTGACGGCTTCGTTATGTCGGGTAGACAGACGACTCGTTGGTCCGGTGCTTTCTGACGGGAATCGCCGAGCATGATAGTTCGCCGGCACGGGAGGCATGAAAACTATACAAAACCTTTTGTTGTGATTGTAACGCTACTTGATGTCGAATTGAGTTGCCTTAAAAAGTTGATCCATGCTAAAAAGCACCGATTAGAATTTGTCGATCTCTGGTTTATTTTTTTAATGTTTTTTTGTTTTTTGTTTTTTGTTTCTTTATTTCTTTTTCGCCAGCACAAAATAAAAGACATTTTTTTGTAATTTTGTCAAGCATAAATATCCTAATATTAAGCAGATAATTTCGACTGCGTAAAGGGAACTTTGTATGCGTGTGTATGTGTGTGTGCGTGTGTGTATGCGTATGTGAGTTTCCTATGGACTCTAAAACGGTTGGGCCAATTTTTATCTTTCACACAAAGGTACATTATGTGTCTGGCAGTGGTCTAAGTAACGTTTTGTATCGGAATGTTTTTCATAAGTATCGATAATCGATAATCGAAATAATCTTGTTAAAGGCGATTTTGATCAAAGTTAATATCTTACACAGCCTAACATCACAAGTGTATTTATAAAGCTTTATTACTCTACAAGCCGAAAGGCCCGACATATACAATCAACAGTATAGTATTCTCATGTGACCGGGGCGCATTCGAAATATATATATATATATATATATATATATATATATATATATATATATATATATATATATATATATATATATATATATATATAAACTAGCAAAAGTACCCGTCGTTGACTGGGTTCAAAAACAGCCTACAGAAAATGAACTCTGATTTATGAAAGTATGATAGGTTATGAAAAGGAAGGGTTGTAATGAGATATCTTCGAATTCGGGGGTATCAAAACCAAAGCAAAATATGATGAAAGTAAAAATAAAATAGATAAACCCCATAATTTATTATACCATACCTGTTCACACTGAAACACTTATCACAATATTCTGAGGATCTATATTAAAAAAAAAAAACCTTGCTTAACTTTGTCACATATTTCCATTCTATGGAGGTCAGGTGCGAACGAACACCCCATAATTTTATTATACCATATTTCTTCAAACTGAAACATAATTATCAAAGTATACTTACACAGATAGATATGAAAAATCTTTATTAAAGTTTGTGCCTATTTCCATTCTATGGAGTCCAGGCGCGAACGCAGACCCCCCCCCACAATTTTATTATACCATCCATATTTAAGTTAAAATATTCTTATTAAAGTATTCTTATGTACATCTATATAAAAAACACTTGTAAACGTTCTTTTTTTTTAATTTAAATATTTTGTTTCCATACTTGATCAGGCGCGAACGCAGACCCCACAATTTTTATGAACCTCTGTTCTACCAGATCAAACATACCCATTCCTGTGTCTCGATACATCTTCTATCATTATATATAATCAGTTTTTTAAAATAGTAAACTATATAGGAGCCTATTCGTGACCAGACACACACACACGCACACACACACATTCAGCTTTATATATATATATATATATATATATATATATATATATATATATATATATATATATATATATATATATATATATAAGCCCACTTCAGCTTTATATTATAGATATATATATTCAAGTATGTGTGATTGGACACGACAGAGTTATTTTCCCCCGATTTTCTGGATATCTTTACCATTCGTCGAGCAAACTCAAAGATAAAGAAAAGGAAAAGAAAACAACAACAATCGCTCCTGATGATAATCGGATGCACCGATGGAAAGAGCTTGAGAAGAATATGGCTGAACCACAACTTTTGGGCGCCATTTTAAATAATATGCCAGCATAGGAAAAATGTAGAAGAAACCGATTACAGACCACATGTGAGTGACAAAGGAAAAAAATCCTAAAGTCCTTCCCATTTTGAGCAGAATTTCCACACGCACACTTATAGATTCTGCCCAGAATGGGAAGGACGTTAGGATTTTTGCCTTTTTCACTAGCATGTAGTCTGTAATCGTTTTCTTCAACATTTTTCCTACGAAATCCTGATGATGTCCCCTGAAATGTGGACGGAACGTTAATTACTATTTTCTTAATTCTCGGTTTTCCTTCTCAAATAACACACACACACGCACACACACACATACATACATACATACGACGAATATTGGCTGAAGAGGGCTTGATAAGGATACCTTAAACGGGCCTTATTATCGGGCTTGAAACCGACGGTACCAATGATCTCTCTCAACTAACAACTTTCTGTACACAAAATATAAGTACGCTCTTAAAATTTGGATTTTCCTTTTAATTGAGCACTCTGCTGGAATTCTTTTTCCAAAAAAAATAATCATATATATATATATATATATATATATATATATATATATATATATATATATATATATAATTTAAGGTTGCTATTGTCAAAGGTAGAGTAACACGTGAAATATAACGAGGTTCATACAAGAGTGCTCAATACAGAAGTAGAGCAGGTTACATTTGTCTTTACATAAGCAGTAGTTTGTTGCTACACAGTCATGAGCATGTTTCAGTGTACTAGTATTTACTAACTAGAGACCTCATCAGGCAACAACCCTTATTTTCGAAAATAAGGGTTGTTGCCTCATGAGGTCTCTAGTTAACAAATACTAGTAGACCGAAACATGCTCATGACTGTGTAGAAACAAACTACTGCTTATGTAAAAACAAATGTATATATATATATATATATATATATATATATATATATATATATATATATATATATAAACAAAGTGTTGATAAAATATGTAAAAAAAATATACTAGCTGGTAGTCGGGCATTGATCGGTCGTGCAATATGGTTTAATATGGTATTTAAATTCATGCAAATTGCGTATGTATTATTATAGAATCAATCTTCTATTGATTATTATATATTACGAGGAATAATTTGTCCGGTTGACTAATTCGCAAAAAAGAAAAAAAAAAAAAGAATGATAATGGCGTTCAACCTGTGTTTGTTTACAATATCACGTCAGCTGATATTTGGGCTTGACAATAAATGCCCTGGAAAAGTAACTTCTGATTAATGTTTAGTTTAAAACTATGCAAACAAAGAAATGGTTTGCAAGCTGATATTTGGGTTGGACGATGAATGTCTTTTTATAATATATATATATATATATATATATATATATATATATATATATATATATATATTTTTATATAAAATGGGTTAATAAATTCCAACGAAAGAAAGATGTATATTTAAATAAGGGAGTAGTCACCAACAATGTGTATTTTTTAACATTATTTTATTATTCCGTGCCTTGGTTTTTCATTGAGAATTGTGTTTGGATCATTGCAATAATGTTTTTAAGTCATTGAAATCGTTTACGTACGTTTCAGACGGTCTTGATGCGTCCTCGTCAGAAATCGTCACACACGCGCACACACACACACACATAAACACACACGCACACACACACACACACATACACACACCCTACCCCACCCTAAAGGAAAAGAAAAACACATTAGCAGAAAGAGATAGCGACTGACTACAGCAGGTCAAAATCTCCCTGGACAAACCAAATAAAAAAATAAAAATAAAAAAAATAAAAAAAAGCAATAGAAATTCAGCATACCAATGTATAATAAACACTTACAAGCTTCCACCCCTTGGAAAAACTTCAAACTAACTATGAAAATCGCCATTTTTACACATTTAAAAATAATTTCTGACGAGGACGCATCAGACCGTCTGAAACGTACGTAAACGATTTCAATGACTTAAAAACATTATTACAATGATCCAAACATAATTCTCAATGAAAAACCAAGACACGGAATAATAAAATAATGTTAAAAAAATACATATTGTTGGTGACTACTCCCTTATTTAAATATATATATTTATATATATACACATATATATATATATGTGTGTGTGTGTGTGTGTGTGTGTGTGTGTGTGTGTGTGTCTGCGTGTGTGATTTCCTTCCTCATAGGTTCTAAAACGGCTGAGCCTATCTTTTGCAAATTTTACACAAAACTAATTTATATGCCTGGCAGTGGTCTTATATATGTTTTGTACAGAAATTATCGAAAATTAAAAAATCTGATCTAAAAAAAAAAAGAAGCTTTTCTCGCTCTCGAGAAAGAAGAATTTTTACAGTAGAATATTTCACGTTACACCGGCTAAGAAAGATAGTAAAATCTTAGCAAATCATTTCTTCTTTAAAAAAAACAAACAGATTTATTATAGTCCGGAGGAGATATAGCCTAGTGGTAAAGCATTCGACTACAGATCAAATAGTCACTCTGTTCAAGCACCATTTTATTTTTATTTTATATTTTTTTCTCTTCTAATTAATGAGTCCAATTAACAATAAAAGAAGACGTACCATTTAAAATCGCATGAAATGATTATTTCGTTTGCATGGCTTAAAATTAAACATTAATCAGAAGTTATTTGTCCCGGGCATCCATCGTAAAGCACAAAAATCAGCTGACGTGATATTGTAAACAAACACAGACGGAATTTGATGAACGACATTATCATTATTATTTTTTTCTATTTTTTGAATTTGTCAACCGGTCAAATTATTCCTTGTAATATATAATAACCAATAGAGGATTAATTCTATAATAATACATACCCAATCTGCATGAATTTACATATCATGTTTAAGCGTACTATATAACCAGGAAATGCCAGGCTACAATATATATATATATATATATATATATATATATATATATATATATATATATATATATATATAAAATGGGTTAAGAAATTCCAACCAAAGATACATATATATTTAAATAAAGGGGTAGTCACCAACAATGTGTATTTTTTAACATTATTTCATTATTCAGTGTCTTGGTTTTCCATTGAGAATTATGTTTGGATCATTGTAATAATGTTTTTAAATCATTGAAATCGTTTTTACGCGTTTCAGACGTTCTGTGAAGCATCCTCGTCAGAAATTATTTTCAAATGTGTTGGAGATGTAAAAATGACATTTTCGTAGTTCATTTGAAGTGTTTCCAAGGGGTGAAGGCGTGTAAGTGTCTATTATTCATTGGCATGTTCAATTTTTATAACTCTTTTATTGGGCTTGTCGAGGCCGCTGACCTCGGTTGTAGTCACTCTTGTTGTGTTTCTCTCTCTCTCTCTCTCAATCTCTCTTTCTGCTTGTGCTTTTCCCCCTTTTCCTTTAGGGTAGGGTGTGTGTGTGTGTGTGTGTGTGTGTGTGTGTGTGTGTGCGCGCGTGTGTGTGTTTTCTTTTATTGGTTTGAGAATGTGTGTACTGTTTTATAGTATTATGAGGTTATTTGCTTCCCTAGGAAGGTGGCTGTGATCCAAGGTCGGTACTAATGTGTATGTGTGAGGAGGGGGAACCAGCTCTTCTGAAATAAGGGTAGGGGTGCTTTCATTCTATTTTGATATTTATTTTTTGGATTCTTGGATTTTAGTATTGTGATTTTTCGTTTCAGTCTTTTCGAGTATTCCTTATATTATCTTTGTTTAGATAGAGGGGAGTATTTAAAAATATGTATAGGGGATTTTTTATTTTTTTATTTATTTGTCCACCTATGTGGGTATGGCCAGACCCAGGATCGGTTCCTAGTGTGGGGAAGATTTTGTTCCCCAGAGGGGGGCCAATTGGAGGGGGTATAGGTATGGAAGGGGGGTGATAGAAGAGATGATAGTTGTCTCAGTCATGAGGGGGTTCTCCTCCACTGACTGAGGAGGGAGCGAGGTGTTGGAACAGATATTATACTATGGTTCTAGGTGTTTCCTAGTGTTGTTGGTTTCGAGGTTAAGTAGGGTTGGTATTGTTCAGTGTGTTGTATTAGAGATAGGGGTGTTATGTCTGTGTGTGGTTGTATGCGCGCACGTGTGTGTGTTTTAATGTGTCGGTTCTGATTTATGTGTGGGTGTGTATACGTATATGTATATGGATGTGCACGCGAGTGTGCCTTGCATTTCATGTTTTTGTGTGTTGATATTAGGCTCTGTTCAGTTCAGGAGTGAATCTGGTGATGAAGTTTTTTTCCTGTGTAAGTAAATAAAAATAATTGTCTGTTTGGAAGATTGGCATTATTTTGAAGCTGTTTCCACTGCATGTGTATACGTGTTTTGAAACATAGAGGTGTCTGTTATCTGCAACCTTGATGTTACTCTTATGTAAGGCCACTCTATTGCTGAAATTTTTGGTGGCGCCTATGTAGGATTTGTTGCATGCTATGCATCTTAGTGCATATACTACATTTCTGGAGGTGCAATTTAGATCCTTTTTTATTTTGAATGTTTGTGCTGGGTTTTTGAATGTGTATGTGTTACCTTCTATTATTATGTCACATACTCCACATCGCGGTTGGTTGCATTTTGTAACCCCTTTTGTAGTGTGTGGAACGAGTTTTGAGGAAGTTAGGATGTGTTTTAAGTTTTTGGGTTGGCGTTTGCTTTTTATTATTTTTGTTGTTTTAAGTATGTTGTTTAGTTTGTCGTTCTGATTGAGGAGGATAAGGCTTTTTGTTATCTGTGTGAATAGTTCTGGGTTGTTTGTGTTGTGTGTGGAGACGTACGCTAAAATTTGTTCTTTGTTGTGTTCTTTTGGGGTTCTTAGTTGGTCTATAGGAATTTTTTCAGCCAGTTCAATACCTTTCTGTATTAGTGGTAGTGGATATCTTCTTTTCCGCAGTTTTATTTGTAGTTCATTCAGTCTAGTCGAACGGAGGTGTCTGTCTGTTACTATGGTGCAGACTCTACGTGCTACGGAGTAGGGTATTGATTTTAGACAGTTTTTAGGATGGTGGATTTTGAAGTAGAGGTATTGTTGAGTGTCTGTGGGTTTGTGGTAGATGTCTGTGATTATGTTATTGTTTTTTATTGTTACTAGGATGTTTAGGAAAGGTAGTTCTGTGGGGCTTTGTTCTAGTGTGAAATTTATTTTTGGGTGTAGATTTTGTAGCAAAGTGTGGAGTTCTTTGATATCCCCCCATGAGGTTCTCCAGAGGATAAAGCAGTCGTCTAGGTATCTTTTCCAAGATTTTATGAAGAGTGTTTTTATATTTTGCCTGTACTTTTGCTCTATCCTTTCATAAAGGGTCTCTTCTAGGAAGGCGAGTGTAAGGGTGGCATATGTCGGTGCCATTTTAGTATCCATTGCTGTGCCTAGTATTTGGATGTAGTTGTCTTTATTGAATTGGAAGGAGTTGTTATTGAGGAGTATGTCGATGCTATCAATCACAAATTGTTTATTGAATCTGGGGTGTAAAGTCTATGTATGGTTGTTAATCCAATATGTGATAGCTTTTTTTCCTAGATTGTGTGGGATATTGCTATATAGGCTGCTAACATCGAATGTGGCTAGTATTGTCCCATCGTCTACTGTTTGCGATAGGGAGCTAAGGAAGTGTGTGTCATCTCTTACAAAACTTCTGACTAGATTTATATATATATATATATATATATATATATATATATATATATATATATATAAATTACAATTAAATTTACCAAAATGATCCAAGATGGTAAAACTAAAGTATATTATAAATATTAAAGAATTAATATTTATAAAGTAATCTCAACCAGTACCAAAGAGGGTGGGGATAAATTTATGACTGCCCCCACTTTCTTGTGCTGGCGAGGAGATTATATTCGAAGCTCAAGTCTTTATCAATTATTGTCAATGCTTATTCTCAATGTTAATAAAATGAATATAGTTTTCGAAACAATCGTACACTCAATTTGATTTTGTTTATTTTTCATTTTGAAACTGATTCATAATTTACAATTATCAATCTTTATTCTCAATGTACCTATATATATATATATATATATATATATATATATATATATATATATATATATATGTATATACATACAATTATCAATCTGTATACTCAATATATATGTGTATATATATGTATATATTTACAGTGCATATATATATATATAAGTATATAAATATATATAATTGTTAATATATTATTTTAGATATTTAAATATATTTAAATATTTTTAAATATTTTTACGTGCATAAAAGTAAGTTAATAAGATGTTTAGGTGCCTTAAAGTAAGTAGAATAATATATTAATTATAAATAATCCGTTCCAAATGAGGAGGGGGGGGCTACTAGAATGTAAACAACGCTCAGAGAGCGAAAAGAAAAATTACTACAGAATCACTAATAAACATAAATCAATCAATAATCTTATATATATATATATATATATATATATATATGTGTGTGTGTGTGTGTGTGTGTGTGTGTGTGTGTGTGTGTGTGCGCGCGCGCGCGGCTGCACTCAACACAAAGATGGTTGCTTATACAATGGAGCCATAATGGTGAGATAAAAGTAATTCAATACGAGTACATTACGAGAAAGAATCGCCCTGAAAGACATTCACGTGAGTTTTATTGCCTCAAGTGTTTATGTGGCTTGTAACTACTAACATAGAAAAGATCGAACGGTCGCTTAAACAAACCCTTCATACTTATCGTTATTTAATTCATACAAAACATCCAAGCTACATATGTGAAGACGTGTTTCAGTTGAGTAGAAAATGGACCTTGAATTGTCCTTTAGTCCTCTTATTCCATGAGCGATGTTTCTCACAAAGGGGAAAGTATTGCTCTTTGGCTCAGACTCTATCCATCTAATACCTATTGTTGGCTAGTCTGTTCGGTGCTAGCGCACTTATTGATCTGTGCTGAAATAATAACGTTATTTTTTAGAAAGCCATTCTTAACATGTGGAAGGGAGGGTGTTCTGTATCTATTCTGTACTTTAACTTGACAATTTAATAAAAACAGATATCATAAAACTTTAATTAAATACTATTTTAAAAATTGGCGTGGGTCAATAAGAGCACTAGTAGCGCCTTTTGTTTTAGTTTCTTATCCCAGATGGCTTCACGTCTTTTCTGGAGCGATATCCATGAGAAAAAAATGAACGTTATCAGACCGGGATTTTCAAATGAAAGAGTTTATTGAAAAGTCACGATATCGGCTCTGAAACGATCGTACACTATCTCTATTTTTTAAAAGCATTTAATTGCCTTCCTACTGAGCTCTTGATATATCTATTGTATTCTGTATTGCAATAGAAAAGGGCAAGTATGAAAAGGAATGTGGTTATGCGTAAACATGGGAAAGGAAAGAACAATATATTCTAGTAAAAAATATAAATTTATAACTGAAAATATTGCAGCATTAAGAATTGATTATATAATGTAAAATTGAATTTTTAAAAAATTCCCTATGCGGCAATATTTTAAGTTTTTTTTTTTTTTTTTTTTTTTTTTTTACACGGTGGTTACCACTTATCAAGGCCCGAAAGTCACTCAAGGATAAGGGTTATTGTAAGTACAGTACGTTAGTATGGGTATCTAAAGTGTCTAATTAAGGGGGCGGTTCATCAGGAATTTGTTTACGTTGGACTTGAAGACATCTAAGTTGTAGTCAGGTGGGAAGCAGGCAGACGGAACAGAGTTCCACAGGCGGGCAGTTCTAAGAAAGAAGCTTTGTTCATAGAATCTACGTTTTGATTTAGGCATAGATAAAGAGTGGGAAAAGTTTTTGACAGTGGATTCAGCTAGACGGGTGTTTTTTGTAAAAGATTGGCGAGGGGGGGGCAGAGATTGGAGTTCAGACGATCACCTGCCATGGAAATAACGATAAAACAAAGATAGGCTTGTAACGTCTCTTCTGTGGGAGAGAGGGTGCAGGGAAGAGAAAAGGACATCCCCCACTAAGCCACGAAGTCTATTTTGTACTCTGTCAAGGCAGGATAGGCTGTTTGTAGCAGCTCCTGCCCAGATATGGCAACAGTATTCCATCCTTGGACTACTTGGCTTTATAGTTATAAATTTTTTATACTTTTACTTGTCCTTTTCTTTTCCATATTGTACTCCATGAATTTTCCAGGCTTCCAGTAAATTCATTTGTTTTTATTTAATTTCAGCCTTTTTTTTACCTACATAAACATAACATACACATATGTAATAACAATGTACGGCACTCGTCTGCTTTCAATAAAATCTCCCCAATTATCTCCCTTTAATTCTTTCATTCCCTTTGTTTCACTTGTTACGACTCTTTTCGCGACAGCAGTGAATTAGTAGCAACACTAGTCGCGGAAATGACGTGGTTGCTATGGAAATCAATTATAAACAACATCGCTCGCCTCTTTCCGCTTTTTTTTTACGATTTTGAACACCAGTAAATTTATCATAACTGAATTGGTAGCATTAGTAGCCGCTGAAGCGACGTGGTTGCTATCGAAATCAGTTATAAAAAACGTCGCTCACTTGCTTACGATTTTTTTTTTACGATTTTGAACAGAATTTTTGTTTTATTGAAGGAAAATTGAATAAAATTTTTCACAATATAGCTGAGAAGGTGATCTATAAACTTGAATACTTGTTTGAAATTTGGTCGATAAATATGTGAGCGGTGAAGCTTTAAAGTAGTTCTAAATGACTAAAACTGCTACTTAACCATATATTCAAACACATTAGTTAAATTAAAACACATTAGTGTTTGAATGATGAGCTGGGTTTTACTTCATATACTCCACTCGACCCCATAAGTGTTAGCTATATAGATAATTACCCTTTGTTGTTCCCAGACTCTAGCAACTATTTATATATGAAGAACGTTCCAAATGTAATGCCTCCTATTTTTTATGCCCGAATAGATCAAAAAGTATTCCAAATTTAATTATTATGATGAGTAAACTTATGCATTCATGATCTGAAATTTTCATCTCTCTTTTGCAGATATTGTCGGTGTGGCACTCTTAGAAAGTGACCCTTATTATGGACGTGCGTCAGAAGCGTAGATACGTTATTTAAATCCTCCATATAGAAAAATAACTGAGTCGATCAAAATCCACGGCGCCTGTTGAATGCTTACAAAACCAATGCAGTTGATGTCAGTACAGTTGGGAGATGGTTCGTCGATTTCAGAGATGTGAGTGGCAAAGCGCGCTCCGAACGTACATGCACAGCCATTGTTCGTCGCTGAAAAACGTGCCTTGAGAAGGCCGGCGACTATGTAGAAAAATAAATTCTGGGACACAAAAGGTCTGTACTACTCCCGTCTTCGTAACTTTTCAACTATTTTTTAGTTAGAGATACGATGCATAACTTTTGAAACGAAAAAAAAAAACTTGAATGCCTACAAAAGAAGCGTCTAAGATCTCTCTGTATATGAGTTTACAAGGAGAAAATGGCACGAGGATACGACACTCTATAACATCTATATAATATTTTGACTGCAGAAATTCCCCTCTGAACCAATAAGCTATTAGTTACTTTCTTATGTAATTTTCGAACACAATTAAGTCGTTATAATAAAATGGTACTTTGCATCCTGGGAGCAACACCATCACAATGGCGACATCTATAGAGGAAGGAGTCCTTATTTTTCTCTATAAATATTTAGTCTTCCTCCTGTTACCAGTTGATACCTGGATCTATTCAACATCTCCTACGCTATTACGTTGCACTCATCGTAACTGGTTATTGGCTACATACGCATAACATAATCTTTCCATTATCCGATTAAAAAAGTAAAAAATTCTCCCTTCTCAAAATCCGCCCCATCTGTTTGGTTGAGACCAGCCAATTCTAGTATTCCAGAATCCATTTTTCCATACATAAACGAACGGTTCATAAATTTCCCAATACGGCAGCGCTCTCTACATAATTTAATCGTGCGGAAAAAAAAATAATACTTCAGATAAACATATTAACAGAAAATTAAATACTGTTAACCTGACACAATCATACAGCCACTCGAAAAATTAAAAAAAACTGAAAAAGAAACCACATTTACGAGTACCATTATTTATTTTTCGCTTAAACGATGCTATTTTTACACGGTGCAATTTCTACACGATGCTATGGGGGTCGTTATTTTAATACTTATATAACTATGTGGGGCCGTTTTTTTTTCAAATACTTATATTATTATATGAGGTCGTTTTTCATTACTTATATTACTATATAGGGTCGTTTTTTTAAATACTTATATTAATGTATAAGATCGTTTTTTTAATACTAATATTACTATATGGGGTCGTTTTTTTAATAATTATATTACTATATGAGGCCATTTTTTACATACTTATAGGACTATATTATGTCGTTTTTTTAATACTTATATAACAATATGAGGTCGTTGTTTTAATACTATATAACTATATGAGGTGGGTTTTTTAATACTTATATAACTATATGATGTCGTTTTTTTAATACTTATATAACAATATGAGGTTGTTTTTTAATACTTATGTAACTATATGAGGTTGTTTTTTTTAATACTTATGTAACAATATGAGGCCGTTTTTTAATACTTATATAACTATATGATGTCGTTTTTTTAATACTTATATAACAATATGAGGTTGTTTTTTTAATACTTATGTAACAATATGAGACCGTTTTTTAATACTTATATAATTATATGATGTCGTTTTTTTAATACTTATGTAACAATATGAGACCGTTTTTTAATACTTATATAATTATATGAGGTCGTTTTTTAATACTTATACAACTATATGATGTCGTTTATTTAATACTTATAATACTATATGAGGCCGTTTTTTATACTTATATAACTGTATGAGGTCGTTTTTTTTAAACTTATACAACTATATGAAGTCGTTTTTTTAATACTTATACAACTATATGAAGTCGTTTATTTAATACGTATATAACTATATGAGGCCGTTTTTTATACTTATATAACTATATGAGGTCGTTTTTTTAATACGTGTATAACTATATGAGGTCGTTTGTTAATACTTATATAACTATATGAGGCCGTTTTTCTAATACTTATACAACTATATGATGTCGTTTATTTAATACGTATATAACTATATGAGGCCGTTTTTTATACTTATATAACTATATGAGGTCGTTAATTTTAATACTTATATAACTATATGATGTCGTTTTTTTAATACTTATATAACTATGTGATGTCGTTTTTTAATACTTATATAACTATATGAGGCCGTTTTTTTACTTATATAACCATATGAGGCCGTTTTTTAATACTTATATAATTATATGAGGTCGTTTTTTAATACGTATATATCTATATGAGGGCGTTTTTTTTTATAATTATATAACTACATGAGGCTGTTTTTTTAATACTTATATAACTATATGAGATCGTTTTTTTATACTTATATTATTATGAGGTCGTTTTTGAAATATTTATATTACTATACAAGGCTGTTTTTTAAATACTTATATTACTATATGAGGTCGTTTATTTTAATATTATATTACTATATGAGGTCTTTTTTTAATACTTATATTATTATATGAGGTCGATTTCTAGTACTTATATTACTATATTAGTTTTTTTAATACTTATATAACAATATGAGACCGTTTTTATACTTATATAACAATATGAGGCCGTTTTTAAATACTTATATAACAATATGAGGCCGTTTTTTAATACTTATATAACAATATGAGGCCGTTTTTTAATACTTATATAACAATATGAGGCCGTTTTTTAATACTTATATAACAATATGAGGCCGTTTTTTAATACTTATATAACAATATGAGGCCGTTTTTTAATACTTATATAACAATATGAGGCCGTTTTTTAATACTTATATAACAATATGAGGCCGTTTTTTAATACTTATATTACTATATTAGGTTCTTTTTTCTAATACATATATTACTATATGAGGCCGTTTATTTAATATAGATATTGCTATATGGGACCGTTTTCTAATACATATAATACTATATATTAATAGTTATATTACTATATTGGGCCGTTTATTTAATACTTATATTACTAAATAAGGTCTTTGTTTTTAATACTTATATTACTATATGGGGTCGTTTTGTTTAATACTCATATTACTTAATGAGCTCGTTTTTTAAAGACTTATATTACTATATGAGTTCGTTTTTATACTTATATTACAATATATGGTTGTTTCCTTAATACTTATATTACTATATGAAGCTGTTTTTTTAATACTTATATTACTATATGAGGCCTTTTTTAATACTTGTATTACTATATGAGGCCTTTTTTAATACTTGTATTACTATATGAGGCCTTTTTTAATACTTGTATTACTATATGAGGCCTTTTTTAATACTTGTATTACTATATAAGATCGTGTTTTTGATAATTATATTACTATATGAGTTCGTTTTTATATTACGATATGAAGTCGTTTTTGTAATAGTTGTATTACTATATGAGACTGTTTTTGTAATAGTTGTATTACTATATGAGACTGTTTTTTAAATACTTATATTACTATATGAGGTCGTTTTTTTAATACTTATAATACTGTAAGAGGCTGTTTTTTTAATACTTTTATTACTTTATATGGTCTTGTTTTTAACACTTATTTTACTATATGAGGTATTAATATTATATTACCATATGGGGCCGTTTTTTTTAATACTTATATTACTATATCACGTCGTTTTTTATTACTTATATAACTATATGAGGTCGTGTTTTTATACGTATATAACTATATGAGCTCGTTTTTCTCATACTTATATTACTATATGGCATCGTTTTTGAATACTTATATTACTATGTGGGGTCGTTTTGTTACTATATGACTTCGTTTTTTATTAATACTAATACTTCAATATGAGTTTGTTTTTAATACTATTATTACAATATGGGATCGTTTTTTAATAATTATATTACTATATGGGGCCGTGTTTTTTAATACATATATTACTCATTGAGGTCGTTTTTTTAATACTTATATTGCTATATTAGGCCGTGTATTTTAATACATATATTACTAAATTGAGGCCGTTTTTTTAAATAATTATATTACTATATGAAGTCGTTTTTTAATACTTATATTACTATCTGAGGCCGTTTTTTAAAATACATATATTACTATCTGAGGCCGTTTTTTAAAATACATATATTACTATCTGAGGCCGTTTTTTAAAATACATATATTACTATCTGAGGCCGTTTTTTAAAATACATATATTACTATCTGAGGCCGTTTTTTAAAATACATATATTACTATATGAGGTCGTTTTTTATACTTATAATACTGTAAGAGGCTGTTTTTGTAATAATTATATTACTTTATGTGGTCGTGTTTTTAACATTTATTTTACTATATGAGGTATTAATATTATATTACCATATGGGTCCGTTTTTTAAATACTTATATTACTATATCACATCGTTTTTTAATACTTATATAACTATATGAAGTCGTTTTTTTATACGTGTATTACTATATGAGCTCGTTTTTTTTTAAATACTTATATTACTAGGTGTGGTTTATTTTTCTGATTATATTTCAGCATTTAACGTTTTTATATAATCATAAATAGTTTATTGTTTAAAATTCTTGTGTTTTTCAAATAATTTACGTCGCTAAACTACACATTTACCTTAAATTACCTTGCCCCGTAATTGTATTTTTCCACACTAAGAATTGAACCTTCAACCTTCAGGAGAATATCACTTTAACAATTGATTGTTCCAAGAACTCTAACCACTGCGCCACGGGTTCTTTCGGACAGTTCTAGTACGAATTTTTGGGAACCTTAAACCTATTTTATTTCTAGTTGTAAATATCACTATTTATTACTAATTATATATAAATATATAAATATATATATATATATATATATAGAGAGAGAGAGAGACTTATATAGAGAGAGAGACATATATGTAATATACTAAGTTCGTGTAATTCAGTAAATTTTACACCCATTTTACTTTATTCTCATATTCAGTCAAATTCTAAACCTGAAATGGTCTTAAATCCATGTATCAATAGAACGATAATCTATAAACATTACTTGCCACTAATACGAAACTAAAACTAACCGGGACATCTTTGCAGGGTTGTTACGGCCATAATATAAATACAGATACCAAATTAAAAAAAAATTATTTTTACAAAAATAAATCATTGGGGAATAAAGGAATTTAAGAACCCAACAAATGGGATATATTACCACGAAAGCGTTTTAATGATATAAAATTTAAAATTGTCTGGTTGATGTCGAAACAATTGTAATATTCGAAAAAATACAAATATTATGTTATCTTTCTCCTTGTTTTGTTTTTTGCAAGTGTATATCTATAATATAAAGCTGAATGTGTGTGTGTGTGTGTGTGTGTGTGTGTGTGTGCCTGGTCAAGAATAGGCTCCTATATGGTTGACTATTTAAAAAAAACTGATTACATATAATGATAGAAGATGTATCGGGACACAGGAATGGGTATGTTTGATCTGGCAGAACGATGGTTCATTAAAAGTGTGAGGTCTGCGTTCGCGCCTGGTCCACAAAGTATGGAAATAAAAAATTAAAATATTTAAAAAAAAAAACGTTTACAAGTGTTTTTGATATAGATGTACATAAGAATACGTTGATAAATATGTTTTAACTTAAATAGCGATGGTATAATAAAATGGTGGGGTCTGCGTTCGCGCCTGGCCTCCATAGAATCGAAATATGGCACAAACTTTAATAAAGACTTTTCATATCTATCTGAGTAAGTATATTTGATAATTATGTTTCAGTTTGAAGAAATATGGTATAAAAAATTTATGGGGTGTTCGTTCGCACCTGACCTCCATAGAATGGAAATATGTGACAAAGTTTAACAAGGTTTTTTTAATATAGATCCACAGAATATTGTGATAAGTGTTTCAGTGTGAACAGGTATGGTATAATAAATTATGGAGTTTATCTATTTTATTTTTACTTTCATAATATTTTGCTTTGGTTTTGATACCCCCAAATTCAACCCAAATTTACAACCCTTCCTTTTCATAACCTATCATACTTTCATAAATCAGAGTCCATTTTCTGTAGGCTGTTTTTTAACCCAGTCAACGACGGGTACTTTTCCTAGTATATATATATATATATATATATATATATATATATATATATATATATATATATATATATATTATTGTATTGTTTACTTATTACTCTATGGTATGGTGTATATTATTTGTAATTAACAGTTCCCATCTCCTTAGTAATTGACTGTCGCCCAGAATATTTGCTGCTTAGTTGACAGAAATATTTTCCAGTTCGACAAGATACACCTGAAGAAGGTCGAAAGTTACATCCACCGAAATATGTGAAAATGGCACTCAAGTTGAAAACAGTAGTCCAAGAAATTCAAATAATAAAATAATATAGTATTTACAGTCCGAATAGAATCTCTTTAATATAATTACCTTACTCTGGAAATGATGGTCTTTTCCAAATGATGTTGCATATAGTAACAGCACTAAACTGGATGCTCCACCAGACTAGGTCAATTCTCGTGTTGGAATCCGGTGATATTAAGAGTAAAAATGATACACTATAGCACAGTTAACTGGTCAATTAGTGGGGGGGGGGTAATGTTATTGCCTACTTTATTAAGTGAAGATTAATGAAGAATTTTAGTTGAACACTTGGATATCTACTTCATACAGAGATTAATTGTAAGCAGCAAGAATGGATTCTATTTTCAAACATATCTCTTTCCCAAAATTACTTGGTGATTAAACTATATAGCGAAAGGGACATAATGAAACAAACGTTGATTATCTCAATTTTATAAAATACGCCTAAATATACTTTAATCCATGAAGGTTTCATATTTATAAAGCCAATTCTTTCTCTCATCAGATTATGTCAATTATCGAAAACATTTCCGATATAAAACCTTTCTAAAAACACTGCCAGACACATAAAGTACCTCCGTGTGCAATTTCATAAAAATCGGCTCGGTCGTTTTCGAATCCATAGGGAACGAACTCACGAACACGCAGACACGCAAAGTTCATTTTACATAATATGTGTGTGTGTGTGTGTGTGTGTGTGTGTGTGTGTACACTAAGAAACGGGGCCTAATTATTAGAGTTGGGCCCGTTATATATATATATATATATATATATATATATATATATATATATATATATATATAAAACGGGCCCCAACTCTAATTGGGCCCCGTTTCTTAGTGTTTTGTCCGAATGAAATGAAACTTTGACCATAACTAGTATATTATATTCAAAACATCACATCAAAACACTAGGGTCTTTGGCCTTTTTTTCTCCGTTCTACAGCGTATGTTCTAGGTGACCTCCATTTAGCTTTTGCTTTGTTTTTTTTTTTTTTGGTCACCTTATATATATATATATATATATATATATATATATATATATATATATATATATAAGTCTATAATACTGATTTCAAAAGTTAAAAAAAATGACTTGTCTGCCATCCATGAGCTAGTATCGAAACCACAAAATTTAGCCTTACAACCGCATTCCCTACCACTTCAACTACCGACAGATAGATAAGTAATATTTTAAAATTAAACCACTTCAAGCTATGGATGAATTTGATCATGCGCAAAAGTAATAGAAATTTGTCGTAAAATTGAAATAAATTATTTGCATATTTCTGTACGTGTTATTCATCCACCCAAACAAAGATTTCACTCGTTATAAACAATCTTTGGTGCATTATTACTATCTTCTCGGAATTTCAGTGTTATGTCACCACTAATTTAAGAGTTTATCGGTTAAATATGTTCATACAGACACACACACATACATCTACTATTTCATTTAAATAAGATAAATTGTGATTAATGATTGAATGTACGAGTTGTTTTCAAAAGACGAAACTCGTGTCTGTAGATGATAATATTTAGATAACCTCTCTTTATAGAAAGCGGGGGGGGGGTAATCAAAACATCGAAAAAAACACAAAAAAATTAACGTAAGGCAAACGAACGATGTTAAATGTAAAAATCGAAAAAACAAAAAAGAAAACAGAAAAACGAACGTTAAAACCCCAAAACTGTTTTATTTATATAAGATAAATTGTCATTAATGATGGAATGTACGAGTTGTTTTCAAAAGACGAAACTCGTGTCTGTAGATGATAATATTTAGATAACCTCTCTTTATAGAAAGTTATGGACGTGACTATGTTAATATATCTTTATGTATGCGATTCATTCCTAAACTAATTAACCGATCATTATGAATTTGTGAACGAAGTTACTAACCACAAGAGTGGGTAGTGTGGTCTATATTTAATCTGTTTTTTTTTTATGAACATAAAAAAGGTCGTAGATAAAATTTAAATAGTTCCGAATGTTTTAATGAAATTTAAACAATTGTTATTGGACTTCAATGATTAAATATTCCACAAACTTAAGTTGAATATTTTAAAGGGATTTTACATGGAAATTGTTTGAAAATGCAAATGTTTTATATTTGCCTCAATTTATTAAAATATACGTGATATCAAAGAAGCTAATGTCGATTTTATGTGTCGGGACTTTTGGGTTGTGTGGTAATAAAATTTTCGAATACACTTGTGATAGTAGACTGTGGAAGATGTTAACTTTGGTCAAAATCGCCTGTTCTTTCTTTCATCCGATTATATTCGATTATCGATTATCCATACTTATCGAAGACATTCCGATACAAAACCTATCTAAGAACACTGCCAGGCAAATAAAGTACTTTCGTGTGAAATTTCATAAAAATCACACCATCCGTTTTAGAATCCATTGGGAACGAACTCATGAACACACAAAAGTTCCTTTTATATAATAATAGATAGAAATAGAGATATATAATGGTATGTGCTCAGTATCGTCTTAAAAGTTATATCTTTTTTTTCCGCGTATCACAAAAAGAAATCGATGACTCTCCTAATTCACCTTAGGTATTCTTTTAGCCATAAAAAAATTCTATGAATTAGTTGCTCTGTCCGTGCCCTATAGGCCGTCGCCATCGTCACTTACCTTGTATCGAATTACGGCCCTAGAGTTGGACAACAAAAGGAACACGATGTTGGGACATTTTCTAAGGCAGGTGCTTCATTGGATGCCTGCACGCAACCAACAAACAAACAAAACGAAACAAAAGGTGTTAACGGCGGAATGACCGGGTGGAACCAAGCAGCGAGGTAGAGTGGATAACATGGCTGATTGCTAACGCCGCTCCCACCCGGTTTTGATCATTGTCCCGGTGAGATTTGCTAATCCAAATCATACCCCCTTTAAAATCGGCCAAATCCGCTTTTAAGCACGTAGCTCTGTCGCATGAAATGAGGCGGAGACGCAGGGGAATAGACAAATTGTCACTTTGTTAAGTAAACAGAGGAGCACAAAACAGTGTGATACCTACACAAAAACACTTCACCCCCTCGTCATGATTTCCTTCTTCTTCTTCTTCTTCTTCTTCTTCTTCTCCTTCTTCTTCTTCTTCTTCTTCTTTCTTCCTTTCTTTCTTTTCTTTGGATTTCTTTATGTCTTTCTTCTCCTCCTAATAATTATTTTTCATATTTTCTTATACTGATTTCTATATTTCTTTTTCCTGCTTCGCTCCATTAATATATACCCCTTAATCTTTCTTCTTCTCCTCCGTCTTCTTCTTCTTCTTCTTCTTCTTCTTCTTCTTCTTCTTCTTCTTCTTCTTCTTCTTCTAATCCTTTTTTTTCAATATCTATTTCTATCATCTTTTTTTCTTTTCTTTTTCATCTCATTAATATATATATATATATATATATATATATATATATATATATATATATATATATATATATATATATATATATATATATCGGTGGAAATATACTTTATGTACTTATAATATATACCAATCCTTATTTAAGAAGCTCAATGCAATTACAGAGCAATATAGTGAATGACGGACAAATGTTTATATGCCAAAGTTTATGATGTTGACCATCTTACAATTTATTCCTTTAATTCAGTTAACAATTACAATTCTTGACAGTATCTGTTTCGTAACATAAAATCAATCGCTTAATTATTATATCGATCAGTGAATCTATCTTGACTCATCAGAAGGAATAACAACAATCAATTCATCAAAAGGAAATAAAGTGCGTTTTGACATGATTAAAAATCCGAAAATTGAATCAAAATGACGTAATGTAAACATATAAGGTATTTACAGCTTCTCTTCCAATTTTCGGATTGAGGAATAGTAAGCAGGCTCGAACCCGTAACGCCCCAGAGGAAAAAGAGCTGAAAAAAAAACTGTCTTACTGATGTGTCTTCCATGGTTGTAACGTCATAGCGGTCGAAATAACGCCTTTTATGCGACGTCGTGAACGCGAAGGTTGAATGATTTGCAAAATATGTCAGTGAAAAAAATCGACCCTCCCTGTATAAAACTGCCCAATTTCGGGTGAAAGAATTACTATTTTTGGCCAATTTTCGATATTTGTCGTCTGAAGGATCGAGTTTCTAAACGATACCAATCTAGTTAAAATGCGCCGCCTATTTCGAACGTTTTAGGCAGACATACAAACATATATACATGCATTCATACATGCATACATTTAAACAGGTAGGTGAGATTTATATTATAGATTAGACTACCCGTGACCCGTTGAGTCAGTATCTGTTAAGGCTAGCTATGGAATTATGAGTATATTAATGACAAAAATGTGCGCACTTACGAGTACAACGATGGTCAATACTTTAAACATAAAAAATGGCATTGCTTAATATCCAGAAACTACTTATTTGCGGAAAATTTCAATGTAATAGTCGTTTTCAGCAGCTCCAGTTTTGCTGCTTCGGTGAACTTTCCTATATTTGCATATATAGTGTCCTGGTAGGCGATTCCCGTTTTGCTGCTTCGGTCGTCTCTTCGATGGCTAATTCTTCATTCCCTTCTTTTCTATTTCTTTATTCATTTTCTCCTTCTTCTTCTTCTTCTTCTTCTTATTATTATTATTATTATTATTATTATTATTATTATTCTTTTCTCTTCTTTTACCCTTTCCAATTCCTCTTCTTCTTCTTTCTTTGTTTCTTTATTTATCTATTTACTTTGTCCTTCCGAGTCCTCTTTTCTCCCTTCTGTTCTTCTTTCTTTTTTTTTTTTTCTCGTTTTCTACTTCTTTTTCCTCTTCTATAAGATCTTCTCCACTTCTCCTGCCTACCCCACGCCGATTTCCTTTCTCCATTCACAATTAGGTGTCGAAGGATATCCCGATTGGGAGGAAGAGATAGAGGAGGAGGAGGGCCGTAACTATGAGAATCCATCACAACCATTACATCTTCTAAAAGCTTCTGTTTGCCAACCTTTTTCCCTCCATCGACGAGCGTGTTTCTCTGAATGTTCTTCGTCGGTACGCGAAATTGGCAAACATATTAGACACTAAATAAAAAAGGGCAAAAAAAAAAATAATAATAAATACATAAAAATAAATAAATAACGGACCTTTACAATATGCTGACCCGTAATTCTTATACCGGGTTGCAGTTTAATATCACGATATTTTCGAAGAAAAAAATATATATATAAGAGAGAAATATGACGGGGCACAAATGAGAAAAAAATATTTTTGTTCTGATATTTTCTCCTGCCTTTTTATCTTTTTAATCGTTATTGCCCTCGATTTATATATATATATATATATATATATATATATATATATATATATATATATATATATATATATATATATATATATATATATATATATATATATATATATATATATATATTATATATATATATATATATATATATATATATATATATATATATATATATACTGGCAGAAGTACCCGTCGTTGACTGGGTTCAAAACAGCCTTCAGAAAATGGACTGTGATTGATGAAAGTATGATAGGTTATGAAAAGGAGGGGGTTGTAAAGAACTGGGTTTTGATACTCCAAAATATTACCCTAAGCAAAATATGATGAAAGTAAAGATAATTTTCGCGAAAATACATTTTTTATATCAACTTTGTTTCAATTCGTAGCCAAGAGTGACCAACAAAATGATGATGATTTCTTACAAAGAGAAAATGTTATATATATATATATATATATATATATATATATATATATATATATATATATATATATATATATATATATACAAGAAATAAATGTTACCATAGTCAATAAAAGTTACTTTTATGGTAGAAATGTTCATTGGTTTGTATTTTTAAGTAGTTTGTAAACAATTTTTTTTTTTAAATTCACGAACCGTTTAAAAAGAAAATCAAAATGGCAGCGACTTTGAAATGGAGAGCCCCGTTTTCAATTTGAAGGCGGGGCACCTGAGCATTCTGTGTTAACAATTTAAGAGAGTTCCGTCAACGTAAAGCTTGTGTGTGTGTGTGTCTGGTCACGAATATGCTCCTATATGGTTGACTATTTTAAAAAAAACTGATTATATATAATGATAGAAGATGTATCGAGACACAGGAATGGTTATTTTTGATTTGGCAGAACGGTGGTTCATTAAAATTGTGAGGTCTGCGTTCGCGCCTGGTCCACAAAGTATGGAAATAAAAAATTTAAGAATAAAAAAAAACGTTTACAAGTGTTTTTGATATAGATGTACATAAGAATAATTTGATAAGTATGATTTAACTTCAATAGGGATGGTATAATTAAATTTTGGGCTCTGCTTTCGCGCCTGGCCTCCATGGGTGCATCCACTAAACTATAATATAAATCTTACCTGTGTGTTAGTTTGTCGGTGGGAATGTATGTATGTTTGTATGTCCCGCGAAAACCATCGACACACGCGACCAACACTGACAAAATTGATATCGTCCGAAAGCTCAATCTCTCGAACGACAAATATAAAAAAAATTTGGCCAAAAACCTTTGTTTTTTCAACTTCAACTGTGCCGTTTTTTACAAGGAGGGGTTATATTTTTACAAAGTTATCATACGCCTTACAATGACTAACCTTATATTTTTCACTTTCTTTTCCTCTTAACGTTACAGGTTCGATAAGGCCTGTTTGCTTACTATTTTTTTGTGCACACGCACACGTACTCGCTGCTATTTTCATTTTTTTAGGGTTTAATTTTTTAAAAACTTTTTATTAAATTAAAAAAAAAATTAGGGCTCCGTTACTCAATACTCGGACCATAAAACCTCTTGATACCCGGCCAATGCCTGTTACCCCCACTAGTTATCAATAAAATATAATATCACAATCAGTAATATCAGAGTCGGAAAACAAAAGAGTAATACAGTGTGTGTGTGTGTGTGTGTGTGTGTGTGTGTGTGTGTGTGTGTGTGTGTGTGTGTGCGTATGTGTGTACGTGGTTGTGTGTATATGTGTGTATGTGTATTCGTATGTGCGTGTATGTGTTTGTGTGTTTATATGTGTATATGTGTGTGTATGTGTATTCGTATGTGCGTGTATATGTTTGTGTGTTTATATGTCTATATGTGTGTGTATGCGTGTTCGTATTGCGTTTATGTTTTTGTGTTTATATGTGTATATGTGTGCGTATGTGTGTATGTGTGTTCGTATGTGCGTGTATGTGTTTGTGTGTTTATATGTGTATATGTGTGTATGTGTGTTCGCATGTGTGTATGTGTTTATGTGCTTATTTGTGTATATGTGTGTGTATGTTTATGTGTCTGTTCGTATGTGCGTGTATGTGTTTGTGTGCTTATATGTGTATATGTGTGTGTATTTGTGTGTATGTAGGTTCGTAGGTGCGTGCATGTGTTAGTGATATATGTGTATATGTGTGTGTATTTGTGCGTATGTGGGTTCGTATGTGTGTATGTGTTTGTGTATTTATATGTGTATGTGTGTTCGTATGTGTGTTCGAATGTGTGTTCGTATGTGCGGGTTTGTGTTTGTATGTTTATATGTGTATATGTGTGTGTATGTGTGTGTATGTGTGATCGTATGTGTGTGTATGTGTTTGTGTGTTTATATGTGTATATGTGTGTATGTGTGTTCGTATGTGCGTTCGTATGTGTGTATGTATTAATTTGTTTATATGTGTATATGTGTGTGTATATTTGTGTATTAGTGTTCGTATGTGTGTGTGTTAGTCTTAGAGAGAGAGAGAGAGGGGCTTGTTATATTCATTTTGTGTTTCTACTTTTCATATTTAACTGGTTTGCACTTTTTTATTTATTCGAATAATCCGATTATGATTATCGATTTCGTTTAATTAATCATTTATTGATCAGGTAGCAATCAAATTACATTTTCAGCAAATGATTAATCGATTCCAATATGTTTTTCACGATTCCGATATAATTCTCGATTTCGATCACGATTCTTTTTTAAATCTTTAAATATTTAGTTATAGAGTTGATTTCTTTGGTGTTTTTTTTATGGTTGGGGTCGGATCACCGTAAATATATCAGTGCAATACGTGTATGTATTTTCGGAGACGTAAAAATACATTTGTGGTTGGGGGGGGGGTCTTATTAGTAGTTCAAAACATTTATTCTTTCATCATTAGTGCCAGTAATGGAAAATAAAGTTTTAAACAAAGACTAAAAAAGAAGCAACTAAAAGAATCGTTTTTGGCATCGGATAATAGGCACAAGATTTTCTAGAATCCGATACCGATTCCGATACCCTGAAAAGTTCCAATTTTTTTTTTTTTTTTCGATATCAGATTTCGATTCCGATTAATCGTCAAAACATTTTCAGCATGCTATTTTTTTCTTTCTACTGAATTACTTGGAATAAAAAAAAAATAAAAACCTCGTATCATTTGGATTTATCGAACTATTGTTCTCATCTTAAGTGTGATTTTCACAACGTTCCGGTCAATGTAACCTCCGACCTTCTTCAGCTGTACCTTATCGAACTCGAACTCGGGAATGTTTTTGTCAAACTCGGGAATTTGGGCGGTTTTTCGAGCAGAACCCTTTATTTACTTCAAGAGGTAGCGTGCTCTTGTCCCGTCAGCCATTACCTAAGTAATTCACAATTGTATTTTTCGATCGGCCACACGGAGGATTGAACTTTCAAGCTTCAAGAGAAGGTCACATTCCCGTTCGAGAAGATATACCTGAAGAAGGTCGGAGGTTACAGCGACCGAGCCGTTGTGAAAATCACACTCGAGATGAGAAGAATAGTCCGATAAATCCATATAATACAAAGAAACAATCCTCATCTCAAAATTCAGAAATGTCATAAAAAATGAAGGTTGAGTATATGTGATCAATCATTTACCCGAAGAAAGCTATTTGGTTGAGGAACGTCATGGGAACGGCAATCCACTCCCCGGGTATTTGACACGATGAAATGATAAGCATCAACGGCTCGAGATGGCGTTGACTATAAACGACTGGCATGGGTCTCATCATGACATCATTAAATGGCAGGGACCGCTTGCTGAAATTGAACGCTGCATAGAATCTTTGTATGAGAATAAAATTATTATATTATTAACACTTAACACTGACGGAGCATATTTAAATCAGTTATTGTAGACCCACGTTTGTTGCCGGCGGCAGAAAATTTCATGCGTTTCTTTTGCACAAGATCCATGCTTCGACTGTTTACAACAGTACAGTTATAATTCAATTCTCCTTTCTTTCGTCACTGAAAGAGAGAGACAGACAGACAGAGAGAGTGAAAGAAAGAAAGAAAGAAAGAAAAGAGAGAAATATACGCTTTAACGCACACGTTTCGTTGTTCAAATTAAGATGTCAACATGCAAGGTTGAACTTGCATTGTGCACCCAATTACACAAACAGCTGGCAATCCTCGTGTGCCAAGTGTCCATCTTTAAAAGTGTGCCAAGTACGTCCAAGGATGGAATACAGTTGCCACATCTGGGCAGGAGCTACTAGAAAGGACTTGTCCTGTCTTGATAGAGTTCAAAATAGACTTCGTAACCACGTAGGAGATGTCCTTTTCTCTTCCCTGCAACCTCTATCTCACAGAAGAGATGTTGTGAGTTTGTCTCTGATCTATCGTAATTTTCATGGAAAGTGTTCGATTGAGCTTCATTCTATGGTCCCCATGAACAAAGCTTCTTTCTTAGAACTGCACGCCTGTGGAATTGTCTTCCGTTTTCCTGCTTTCCGGCTGACTACAATATGGTTGTCTTCAAGTCTAACGGAAACAAATTTTTGATGAGCCGTTCCATATAAGTTAGCAAATTTACCGAATTGATTACTATATTGTCCAATTTCTACTGTACACTCTTTAACCCTTATCCTCGAGTTGCCTCGTTCTCTTGATAATGTGGTGATGCCTGTGTAAAAAAAAATTGAGATGTGTGTGTTTGCCTCCCTACAAGTACAAAACTAGTTGTTCACAAGATTTATCAAGGCAGACGCGCTACCCCCCATCTCCTAGGAAGTGTCTTCATTCTGCCACAATTCGCACTGACAATTAATGTAAACAATTAAAACAAACATATTCCGGTGAGAATCGGAATGGTGTACAGTTGCCACATCTAGGCAGGAGCTGCTCAGCGCACCCTATTAAAACTTGATAGAGTTTAAAACCAGCTTCGAAACCTAATAGGTGATACTCTCTACATTTTCCCCTTCCCTGCAACCTCTTTCCCACA
>NC_136499.1:115312125-115367125 GCF_053919585.1 Euprymna scolopes | reverse complement strand
GTAGTAGTAGTAGTAGTAGTAGTAGTAGTAGTAGTTTTGGCTTTACTACAATTGGGTTAAAGTTGTTTAGTTGTAAGAAAATAGCGACAGTATAGTTGTAATAAAGAGTAGTTGCAAACACCCCCACTCTTCCCATGTTAAATAATAATTTCAAAATAATAACGTTAATATTTCAGTGCGCAGGTCAAGATCTGCAAAGAAGCGATTTGTGTTTATGTGTTTACGTTGTTATCGGGTAATGTTTATGCGTGCATTCGCAACCGGATGTCGTAAACCGGAAAATGGATTATATATATATATATATATATATATATATATATATATATATATATATATATATATATATATATATATGTATGTATGTATAAAATAAAAATTATAATTGAATTTAGCAAAATGATCCAAGATGGTAAAACTAAAGTGTATTATAAATATTAAAGAAATAATATTTATAAAGTAATCCCAACCAAATGTAAAAGCTCGATAAAACAAAATAGGAGATACAGCTTATAATAAGAGCAAACAGTTAATAAAACATGTTAAAAAAAACACTTTGAAAAAGAGTTAACAACATATTTAATCTGAAAAGGAAACACTTAATAAGTGGATAGTACTTAATCCGCGGAGTTTCGAAGAAATACTTTCCTTCTCATCAGAGGTAGGAATTAGCGTTTAAAACTATTTCAATGATTTAAAAACATTATTACAATGATCTAAACATAATTCTCAATGAAAAACCAAGACACTGAATAATAAAATAATGTTAAAAAATACACATTGTTCATGTCTACCTCCTTATTTAAATATACATCTTTCTTTCGTTGGAATTTCTTAACCCATTTATATATATATATATATATATATATATATATATATATATATATAATTTTTAAATTCGACCGTTTTGGATTTTACCATTTTTGGATGTTTACCCTTCACCGGACTGTCCAGTCATGTGAAATCTTTTTATCATTTTTCTTTTGCCTCCTGTTCCCCTTACCTCACCCTTTTTTTTTTTTAACCAAGTAAGATCTGTGACTTACTTGTAGTTTCAGTAAATACTTTTATATGCAAAATCCGATCCTGCATTTTGCTAATTTCTGCCCTCTGATGAGAAGGAGGGTATTTCTTCGAAACTCCGCGGATTAAGGACTATCCACTTATCTTGTGCTTCCTTTTTTGCAAATTAAATATGTTTTTAACTCTTTTTCAAGATGTCTTTTAACATGTTTTATTAATCATTTGTTTATATATATATATATATATATATATATATATATATATATATATATATATATATATATATATATATATATATATATATATATAAACTATTAAGTAAGCATGAGGGAACAGGATGGTAAAACTAAGAAAAAGAATTATATATAAGTAAATAAATGCTATAAAATATAATAGGGAAGTAATAATAAGACCACTAAAAAAGAAAGAAAAGGAAAAGGGAAAGGGAAGAAAAGGTGAAAAAAACGCACTAGGAATGGTGGTAGAAAGAGAAAATAAGGAATACAGAAATACATAGGAAAAGGAAAATTTACGTATAATAGCTACTTTTTAAAAAAATTTTTTTTTTTTCAATTTTCACCCCAAACAAGGCACAGTGCCACTTTGAAGTAGGGGGCTACTATTAGGGAATTAATTAGCGGGGTCATTATGAAGGGAGAAGAGTAGAAAGATGTTTGTTAACATTACACTTGAACTTCTGCATATCATTGCAGTTGGGAAAGCAGAATCCCGGAAGGGAGTTCCAAAGACTCGCAGTTCTGGGGAAGAAACTTTTGGAGTAAAAGGCTTTCTTGCACCTAGGGATCTCTACTGTAAAGGGATGAGACTTAGTAGCTTGTCGGGTTTGTCGGGGGTAGTTACGTCGGGGAGGTACAAGTGTTTGCAGTTCGTCAGAGCATTCACCATTAAAGTATTTGCAGAACAGGCAGAGGGATGCAACATCTCGTCGATGGGACAGAGGTTGAAACCTAGATGACAGTTCAGGACCTATCAGGTTGGCGACTAAGTCACGTTGCGTGTGTGTAAGTTCCTCATAGGTTCGGCAACGACTCAGCCTAACTTTTGGAAATTTCACACTAAGGTAATTTATACCTCTGGCAGTGTTCTTATATATGTTTGACTTTCGCATTTTAAACTTTAAGTAAAGTCTTTATTTTCAGATAATATTTAAAAGTCAGCTTTAGTTTTTTCTGTAGAACAATATGGACGACAATGCGGGTAGACATCTAAAGCTTTTTCCGGGTACACAAAGGCATTTTTTTTATGTCTGGCAGTGTTCTTATATGTTTTCTACAGAAATCCATCCAATCCATCCAATAAGTATCGACAATCGAAAAAAATCCGATCCTCAAAACGATCTCTTACAGAAAAAAAAAAAATTTTTACAGGGAAATATTTTACCTAACACCGGCTAAGGGAGATAATAAAATTTACAGCAAATTATTTCTTCTTTAAAAACAGATTTATTATAATCTGAAGATGTAGCTTAGTGGCAGATCGAATGATTCCCTATTCCATCGTTTATTTTTTAAGTTTTTCTTATTAATGAGTTCAATTTACAGTAAAAGAAGAGGGACCATTTTAAATCGCCGCAAATCATTTCTTCATTTTCTGTTTTTAAAGCTAAACATTAATCAGAAGTAACTTTTCCAGGGCATTCATCTTCAAACACAAATATCAGCTGTCGTGAAATTGGAAACAAGTACAAACGGAATTTGATGAACGACATTATCATTATTTATTTATTTATTTATTTATTTATGTAGTTTTACGAATTAGTCCACCATACAAATTATTCCTCCTAATATATAATAATCCATACACCATACAAATTATTCCTCCTAATATATAATAATCCATAATACGTACGCAATATGCATAAATTAAAATATCATGTTTAAGCGTATTGTATGACCGGGCAACTCTGGGGTACCAGATAGTAATAATTTAAAAGAAAAAGTAAAAATTACTAAAAACATAAAGAAGGAAAACATCCAAATTTATAAAATGGCCACAGTAAAGTTCTTAAAATGTCCAAATCTTGTTTTTTAAAGTCCGCATAAAAATGTTTTAAATGTTTCTTATATATGTTTATGTATGCAAATGTGTAGCTCAGAATATTATACTAATTCTGATCCCGAGACGAGTATCTTTCTAATTCTGTCTATAGATTAGCCCATCGTGGACGATAAATACCGTGTTATAAATGGGTTTTCGATGGGTTCCTCCGTAGCAGAGAGATGCGGACAGAATACACACGCGCATGCGCGATGAGGCGGATAACGCGGATGAAACAATGAGAACAAATCTAAAAGGTAAAATGGAGGAAACACAGAAAGAGGAAGACAAACGATAAGTCGTTAAAGAAGTTTGTGTGGAGTTGAAGGAAAACAATGATACAAATGGCTTCCGATAGCGTGAACGAAAGCCGACTTGACGCTTGGCGGCTGCAAATGCATCGGCATCAACCCTCGCCCCAACTCGGTCTCGAAACGGTGGGGTGGCGATTCTGGCCGCCGACTGGCGATCAAAAAGATTTCGCTCACTCTTCTTAAAAAAAACAAACAAAAGGTAAATCATCAATGATGAACTAATCTCGCACGAGATAAATAGACGAACAGCGAAAGAGAAAAAAATGAGAGAAAGTTAAGGACTATATATATGCTAGCATTTCCACTCGGTGTTGCCCGGGTTTTTGGAGGTGTATGCTGAGCAAAAAAAAAAAAGGGGTTAATTTTTTTTAAACTTTGACCGCTATTATGACCCCTTAAAATGTATTGTTTTGTGCACAAATCAAGTTATTAAGTTAGATCCATGTCGAAGGAACCTATATCTAAAATTTGAAGTGTTTAGAACCAAAATTGTCGGAGGAGTTTGGTAGAGTTATGAAAGGTCAACTCGTCGAACTTTGACCCCTTAACAGCAAAATTTCTGGTCGAAAACGGATCACATCGATTTTTCCAAATCTCAGTACCCTGTATATAAAATTTCGAGTCTGTAGACTTAAAATTGACAGAGTTATTGCGTACACAGAGAGACAGATACACAAACACACATACACACAGACAGACACACAGACACGTTCACTTTTTTTTATATATATATATATATATATATATATATATATATATATATATATATATATATATATTAATGTCGGGACGATTAATCAGAATCGGAATCGGAATCAGGAATCGGAAAAATCGGAGCTTTTTGGAGTATCGGAATCGGGAAAATTTGAGCCTATTTTCCGATTTCAAAACCGATTCCTTTAATAATCTATTTTATTTGATTTTGTTTTCATAAAACATCTTCCACTGCTTGTAATTACAATAAAATAATAAATATTTATTGATTTAAACTTCCAGTAAGACTACAATCTCGAGATCACCCCCTCACAAATATGTTTTTGCGTTTGAGAAAATACATGCTTATTTAAGATGATATATAGAAAGAGAGAGAGAGAGAGAGAGAGAGAGAGAGAGAGAGAGAGAGAAAGAAAGAAAGAGAGCGAGTGCGAGAAAAATAAAAAGGATCAAACAGAGTTATGTGTTCATCAACGTTCCGTCTGTATTTCAAGACTTCCTCTGGATGAATGAGAGTAAGGGGTTTGTATTACTGTACACATAGATTCGAAAAAGTTGTCAAAAAACAAATATATAACAAATAAATGTTATCAAAGGCAAGATAAGTTACTCTTCTACCAAACTGGATATATTTTTCGTGTTTTTATTCAATGTAACATGTTTATTCAGCTCGAAAACCATGCAGCGTTTACTGATGTATTGGAAAATTCAAGATGGCGTCTTATTCTCTCTTTAACACCGTAAGTGTGGGAAAAGATGTTATAAATAAAAAAACGGATAAAATACTGTTAAAAACTCGCTCAATATATGTTACCGTGACATAGGTTGACATATATTCGGCGGGTTTTTAATAGTATCCTGCATAGTTTTTTATTTATAACACCTTTTCCATACATACGGTGTTAAAGAGGGTGTGAGACGCCATCTTGAATTTTCGAATACATCGGTAAACACTGCATGTTTTTCGAGCTGAATAAATATGTTACATTGAATAAAAACACGAAAAATATATCCAGTTTGGTAGAAAAGTAATTTATCTTGACTTTGATAACATTTATTTGTTATATATTTGTTTTTTGACAACTTTTTCGAATCTATGTGTACAGTAATACAAACCCAGAGTAAGAAATCAAAAACGCCAGTACAAACATTTGAAAATTTTCTCGTGAAAAGTGTGACGCTGTTCCGTTTCAGAAGCAGAAAAAGACGTCGGAAATTAAAAGAAGGGGGGGGGGTAACTTGCGTTGTTAGAGCGATGGAGATTTTTAATAACGTCATATAGTCCGTAATATAGTTTAAAAGATATGCCGCAGTTAATGTCCTTTCTGGAAAGAATATGTCCGTTCAAATTCAAATACGGGTGTGTAACTGAAACGAAATGAGTGTGTTTTCGTTATGTAATTTATTGATTGAAATTATATGTATTAATTATTATAGGGGGCGTTTCCATGGTGTGAGAGGATTAACCTGTGTCTACAATTAAATTATGTTCTTTTAATAAAAGTTTATATATTAATGGCGCTATGTTATAGAAACCTGCGCGTTGTTTAATTGTGCTTGAATTTGCGCTAAGCGCTGATTTGGGAAAATCGATGTGATCGGTTTTTGGCCAGAAATTTGGGGATTAAGAGGTCAAATGTCAACGATTTGACTTTTGAGAACTCTACCAAACTACTCCGACAATTTTGGGTCTACGCACTTGAAATTTTATATATAGGTTCCTTAGACATGGATCTAACTTAATAACTTGATTTGAGCCCGAAACAATAAAATTTAAAGGGTCATAATAGGGGTCAAAGTTTTTAAAAATTGACCTCTGCTGTCTCTTTCGAATTTCTCGGACAATTTCTGGTCTAAATATTTGAAATTTTACATAAACGATATTCAGAGATAGGGCAAGCTTTTTCATCGGTTTGGGTCGAAAATTTTAGTTACTAATATATAAATGTATGTATGTATGCTTTCATGTCTGCCTTAAACTTTCAACAGAAGCAACGGATTTTACCAAGATCAGTATCGTTTTAAAGTTCGACCTTTCATACGACAAAATTGGCTATAATATAAAGCTGAACGTCTGTGTGTGTGTCTTGTCACTAATAGGCTCCTATATGGTTGACTATTATAGAAAACTGATCACATATAATGATAGAAGTTGTATCGAGACACAGGAATGGGTATGTTTGATCTGGCATAATGATGATTCATAAAATTGTGGGGTCTGCGTACGCGACTGGTCCACAAAGTATTGAAATAAAAAATTTAAAAATAAAAACGTTTTTGATATAGATGTACATAACTATACTTTGATAAGTATGTTTTAACTTAAATTGGGATGAGATAATAAAATTGTAGGGTCTGCGTTCGCGCCTGGCCTCCATAGAATTGAAATAAGCACAAACTTTAATAAAGACTTTTCATATCTATCTGCGTAAGTATACTTTGATAATTATGTTTCAGTTTGAAGAAATATGGTATAATAAAATTATGGGGTGTTCGTTCGCACCTGATCTCTATAGAACGGAAATATGTCACAAAGTTTAACAAGGTTTTTTAATATAGATCCACAGAATATAGTGATAAGTGTTTCAGTGTGAACAGGTATGGTATAATAAATTATGGGGTTTATCTATTTTTACTTTCATCATATTTTGCTTTGGTTTTGATACCCCCGAATTCGAAGCTATCTCATTACAACTCCTCCTTTTCATAACCTATTATACTTTCACAAATCAGAGTCCATTTTCTGAAGGCTGTTTTTGAAACTAGTCAACGACGGGTACTGACATTTGGGAAAATCTTTGTGATCGGTTTTCGGCCAGAAATTTGGCTGTTAAAGGGTCAAAATGCAACGATTTGACCTTTGAGAACTCTACCAAACTCCTCCGACAATTTGGGGTCTAAACACTTGAAATTTTAGAACTAGGTTCCTTGGGCATGGATATAACTTAATAACTTAATTTGAGCCCAAAACAATAAAAATTAAGGGGTCATAATAGGGGTCAAATTAAAAAAAAATGACCTTTTTTTTTTTTGTTCAGCATATACCTCCAAACACCCAGGCAACGCCGGGCCGAAATGCTAGTATATCTATAAAAGTGAACGCATCTGTGTTTGTGTGTGTGTCTGTCTGTGTTTCTGTGTACATTTTTCTTCCCAATAACTCTGTTAATTTTCAGTCTACAGACTCGAAATTTAATATACACTGTACTGGGATTTGGAAAAATCTATGTGATCGGTTTTTGGCCAGAAATTTTGCTGTTAAGAGATCAAAGTTCAACGATTTAATGTTTGGGAACTCTATCAAACTCCTCCGACAATTTGGGGTCTAAACACTTTTAGATATAGTTTCCTTGGTCATGGACAAACTTAATAAATCAATTTGAGCACAAACAGTAAATATTAAGGGGACATAATAGGGGTCAAATTTAAAACAATTGACCTTTTTTTTTTATTTTGCTCAGCATACATGGCCACGCACCCGGGCAACGCCGGGCTTGAATGCTAGTTTATCTATCTATATATCTATAAAAGTGAACGTGTCAGTGTGTGTGTGTGTCTGTCTGTCTGTGTACATTTCCCTACGTAATAACTCTGTCAATTTTTAGTCTACAGAGTCGAAATTTGATATACAGAGTACTGAAATTTGGGAAAATCGATGTGATCCGTTTTCGGCCAGAAATTGAGCTGTTATAAGGTCAAAGTTCAACGATTCTACATTTGAGAACTCCACCAATCTCCTCCGACAATTTGGGGTCTAAACACTCGAAATTTTAGGTATAGGTTCCTTAGGCATGGATCTTTTTTTTTCTTTTTTTATTACATTTTCACCCCAAACAAAGCACATTGCCACTTTCATGTAAGGGCTACTATCAGGGGCAACAACTACTGGGGTATTATGTAGGGATTTGGACAGCAACATGTCGGTTCACGTTGCACTTGAACTTCTGCACTACAGTAGAGTTGGGGAAGCAGGGACCTGGAATGGAATTCCAAAGTCTAGCGGTTCTGGGGAAGAAACTATTGGAGTAAAAAAATCTTTAACATCTAGGGATCACTACAGTGTGGGGGTGAGATTTTGCAGCCTGTCGGGTTTGTCGAGGGTGTTCACGTCGTGGGGGCACAAGTGCTTGCAGTTCGTTCGAGCATTCAACATTAAAATATTTGTAGAACAGGCTGAGGGATGCAACGTTTTGTCGATGGGACAGAGCCTGAAGCTTAGATGCCAGTTCAAGGCCTATCAGATTTGCGACTCTCTTTTGAACCTTGTCAAGGAGCGAGAGACTAGTAGCAGATGCACCAACCCAAATATGACAGCAATACTCCATACATGGGTGAATGGTGGCCTTATAGAGGTACAGGATACTTTCGGGTGTTAGTAGTTTTCTAGCACGGTAGAGAGAGCCCAGCTTTCTTGCAGCGGGCCCTGGCAATGCCTTCAAGATAATTGTTCCAACTCATGTTTCCTGTGAACGTTAGGCCAAGGAGTTTGAAAGATGTACTCTCAGATAAAGAGTCGTTGGCAATTGCTATAGGTGGTAGAGAAGGTTTCTTGTAATTATTGAATGAAACTAGTTTAGTCTTGGCGGCATTGAACGTGACCATCCATTTTTGTCCCCATTCCACTACAGATTGGAGGTCATCCTCTAGTGTTTCTGCCATTTCTTTAGATATGTGTTCCTTTGTTTTCCTGTCGTGCCTGTTATAGAGTGTGGTGTCATCAGCATATATACCCATCTCAGAGGCAATTTTGTCGGGGAGATCATTTATGAATATCAGGAACAGTAGAGGTCCAAGGATAGACCCCTGAGGTACTACCGCATTTATATCATATTGTTTAGATGTACGACCGTCGAGGACAACCTGGATTTTTCTCTTATCTAAGAAGGATTTAATTATGTTAAGTATTCTACCAGTGATACCGTATCATCTGATTTTCCTGAGGAGACCCTCATGCCATACCCTGTCAAAAGCCTTAGATATATCTAGAGCTACCGCTCTGCCCTCCCCCGCTTTGTCCAGTGAATGGTATATACGTTCAGAGATTACAGTAAGGATGTCTGCTGTGGAACGGGCTTGTCTAAATCCATATTGTTGGTCAGTCAGAAGTTTAGCATCTCTAAGGTGATGAACTAGAGCATGGTTAATTAAGGTCTCAAATATTTTGGCAAAAAGCGGGAGGAGGCTAATGGGGCGATAATTTAATGGGTCAGTTCTTTCGCCAGAATTCTTGAATACTGGTACCACAGAAGCAGTTTTCCAACAGCCCGGAAAGCAAGATTCGTTAAGGCATTTGTTGTAGAGTTTGGAGAGAACTGGAGCTACTTCGGCTGAGCACTTTTTTAATAGCACAGCTGGGATGAGATCGGGTCCACATGCTTTGGAAGTGTCAAGGTTTTTTATGATATCATGCAACTGAGCAGGGGATGATTTTCAGATCGTCTAGCGTGGCGTCTGTCCGCATAGGAAATTCAGGTAGGGGTAGTTGGAAGGGTCCAGTGTGGAGTTTGTGGCAAACCGACTGGCAAGCATGTAGCCTTTTCGGTTGCTGAGCAACCTCGTGATTGTTGGTTAGTGGGGGAATTGTTGATTGCCCATTATTTACTACACTGTTGTAGATTTTCCAGAAGTCACGAGTTTCTAGTTTTTGTGCTTCGATCAATAACTTGATTTGAGCCCAAAACAATAAATGATAAGGGATCATAATAGGGGTAAAACAAAATTGACCTTTTTTTAATATTATTTTGCTCAGCATACATCTCCAAACACTCGGGCAACGCCGGACACCCCCGCTAGTATATCTATAAAATGAACGTGTTTATGAATCTGTGTGTCTGTATGTCTGTCTGTGTTTGTACATTTCCCTACGCAATAACTCTGTCAATTTGATATACACGGTACTGAGATTTGGAAAAATCGCTCTGATCCGTATTCGGCCAGAGATTTGGCGATTAATGGCTTAAAGATCAACGATTTGACCTTTGAGAAGTCTACCAAACTCCTCCGACAATTTTGGGTCTCACCAGTTGAAATTTTAGATATAGGTTCCGGTGACATAGATCTAACTTAATAACTTGATTAGAGCCCAAAACAATAAATTATAAGGTATCAAAAAGGGGTTAAAGTTAAAAAAAAAATTGACCTTTGCGGTCTCTTCCAAATTACTCAGACAATTTCTGGTTTAAACATTTAAAATGTTACATAAAGGGTATTCAGAGATATGGCAAGCTTTGTCATCGGTTTGGCTCGAAAATTTTTAGTTACCAATATATAAATGTATGTATGTATGTCTGCATGTCTGCCTGAATCTTTCGACAGACACTACCGATTTTTACCAGATCAGTATCGTTTTTAAGTTCGACCTTTCATACGACAAATATAAAACAATTGGCTAAAAACATTAATATCTTCACCTTCAACTAGGCAGTTTTCTACAGGGGGGGTCAGTTTTTTCGCCGATATTTTTGAAAGTTATCCTCTCCTTTAGCTTGTCTAGCCTTTATTTTAGAAAATGTCGTTTCCCGTTTGGCAGTGGTCGTAACAGCATAGACCTCAGGTTTTTACCCCGTTCTTTTCCTCCTTCGCTGTACGGGTTCGAGCCTGCCTTCCTACTACCACTTTATTTTTTTCTTATTTTTTTTTTGTTCAACAGACACATCCAAACACCCGGGAAACACCGGGCTTAAATGCTAGTATATATATATATATATATATATATATATATATATATATATATATATATATATATATATATATAAACGTAGATTCCATAGGCAAAGCTTCTTTTATAGAACTGCATGCCTATGGAATTGTCTTTCGTTTTTCTGCTTTCCAATTGAGCCGTTCCATATAAGTTAACAAATTTACCGAATCTCCATTACTAACGGTTACTATATTGTCCAATTTCTACTGTACACCCTTTAACCCTTATCCTCGAGTGACTTCTGGGCCTTAATAAGTGGTGATGCCTATGTAAAACATATTAGCATATATATATATATTTATATATATATATATATATATATATATATTAGAATATATATATTAGCATATATATATATATATATATATATATATTAGCATATATATATATATATATATATATATATATATATATATATATATATTAGCATATACAGGGTGAACAGAAAGTCCTTGGACCATTTTTAGTTTTGAAATTAAATATTATTAAAATCACTTTTTCTCTTTTCGAATAAAGTAAGTATTTAGTCTAACTATTGATCTAATTATTTTCAACAAAAATATTAAAATAATTTTGTTTAAACTATCAGAAAAATGAGCAAACGAGAGGCCATAATTCAGCTTCATTGCGCGGGAAGGACAACTCAGAGATTATTAAGCTCTTGAAAGTGGCTAAATCCACCGTGTACCATGTTGTGAACAGATTTAAGGAACTTGGTACATCTGAAGACCGTCCTAGGAGTGGAAGACCTCGCACTGCTCGAACAAAGAAGGTGATTAAAGCTGTCCGAGAGAGGGTAAGGAGGAACCCGAAGAGATCTGCAAGACAAATGGCTAAATACATGAATGTGAGCGTGACCTCGATGAGAACCATCGTAAAAAACGATCTCCAGTTGTCCCCCTACAAGATGAGAAAGAGACAGTACCTCACACCTGCCCAAAAGCATAAGAGACTTGAAAGAGCAAAGCTTCTTCTTGGAGAACTGAAGGCTGGCACGGCAGAGCGAGAGATCGTTTTTTTTCTGATGAAAAACTCTTCACAATTGAAGCGACTGTTAACAATCAGAACGACAGAGTTTACGCAAAATCTTCAGCAGACATTGATGACTCCGTGAGAATAGTTTTCCGCCGACAAAAGCCGTCTACCCTCATGGTGTGGGCTGCAGTCTCCAAATCTTGGAAGTCGCCTCTGATTTTCGTGAAGCAGGGGGTTAAGATCAACACAGATCGCTACATTAACGATTTTTTTCGTTCCAGCATTTGAAGAGATGAAGAAACACTTCAAAGATCAGCCTTTCACCTTCCAACAAGATGGAGCACCATCCCACACGTCCAGAAAAACTAAAGACTGGTGTCAACGTCATTTTCCAAGATTCTGGAGTAAGGAGATGTGGCCTCCTGCATCGCCTGATTTGAATCCCATGGATTTTTCGGTGTGGTCTTTGTTGGAGGCAAAGGTCTGTTCTGTTGCTCATCCAAGTGTTGATGCTTTGAAGACATCTCTTCTGAGTGAATGGGCTAAAATACCCCAGGAAACGCTGCGTGCCTCGGTCGGTAACTTCAGACAGAGAATTGAACGTCTAATCGAAAGGAAGGGACATCACATTGAAAATAAATAATTTGAATTTATTCCTGGTTTCCTAACTTATAATTTTCATTCATGTTTAATTTATGTTTTTGTAATTTTCTATTAATAAACCACTTTTGAATTGGTCCAAGGACTTTCTGTTCACCCTGTATATATTAACATATATATATATAAGCATATATATATATATATATATATATATATATATATATATATATATATATATATATATATATATATATACATATATCTGACGTTACTCGGGAGTGAATGAGGACCAATGAATGTTTCACACTCCTATATTTTCGAATAGCATGTTAAAACTTCGGTACATTTTTCACTGCATGTTTTACCGATCAGTTTCGCTAAAGTGTTTTTGATATATATATATATATATATATATATATATATATATATATATATATATATATATGCATATATATATGTATATGTATATATATATATGTTGAGAGAGAGAGAGAGAGAAAATGCTATAATAGTAGATTGAAAGAGAAAAAAAGTAGATAGATAGAAATGTAAATAAGATAAGCTTGTTGGTCTCACGTTGACGTTTAGCTTAGGATCGGAACGTTTACGACTCAATTGCAAATCCTGTCCGTCTGTAGATCGCTAATTTGGTATCCTAACGTAAAGAGTCATCATAAACAGAGGAAAAACTCGCCCGAGTCGGCAGTTCTGTCAGTAGTTATTGTTTTAGATGCAATTTGCGCGAGGCCGGATTAAAGTATCCGCATTGTCTGGTACGGCAATTCGGAAGCTGGCGAGCGAGGGGAGGGGGATGATGAGAGAAACGAAAAGAAGTTAGCAAGTGTGTGTGCAGTATGGTGTTGCTGGTCGTGATGCTGATTGTGTCAATACGACAGGTATGCTGGAGATTATCGCAGGACAGAAAGGCAGATGAGGATTAGGCACTCTTGTTCCTAATACCTGCCAGGATTTCGAGTTTACACGTATACAGATAATTTCAACGGCAATCGTCTTTAAGAATTCTCCAGGTCTGTCGAAATCTCGGATTGAAACAAGATTGTATTTTCATTCTTCGTACTATTGTTCTCATATTGAGTGGTATTTTCACAACGTTTCCGGCGATGTAACCTCAGACATTTTTCAGGTGTCATTCAGTGGCGTAATGGATAAAGTACTTGCTTACTTACACTCTTATGATGATTAACAGCTCAAAACTCAGTGTGGGCAACAGTAGCAGTAGTATCGTATATGTTAGACCTCTATACCGCTATTTTTTAGCCAGTCTGAGAAATTTTCTTCAGGTAGATAGGCAATCGTATAGTCTCCTTCTAGCCAAGTGACTAGACATTGTAGGATTAGGTGGTCTATGTCCTTGGATGGGGGGAGGCTTCCTTGGATTTTGGGAAGATTGTTTAATCTATTTATTTACTGCAATCCCGCAAGTGTCTTGTTCTGATCAGCTACCCACTGCTTCCTAATATTTGTAGAACATTTGGGAGGCACAAGGTTTGGTCTTCAATGATGTCCCTTCCTTTGGGATTAGTGTTTCTAGATTCCTCCTTCTATATCTCGACTGGATCGAAAGTTTTGATTTTTTAGTTATAGTACGTTTTACGTGACTCAAGTCTTGAGCTATCTGGAGAATTAAAAAAAAGTTTGATTGGTAAGTGCTCGGTGTTCTCCTACACCTTCACAAAGCCTGGACGAAAGATCACCACTTTGTGGTAGTGTGTAGGCTTTAAAACTAAGAATGATCCACTAAGGTGATCAAACGGAATTTAGAGACTTTCTGAATTCCCTTTTGATAAATCCTTCTCCTCCAATGTGGGCGACATTACTTAGGACTTCTACCTAGTAATAGCTGACGGAACGAGGGCATGTTACCCCCACCCCCGTGAATTAAATAAAAGGTACTGTTCGAAATTCCGTGCAGATTCCCCAGTTCGACAGAGTGATTCGATAAGATACACTTGAAAAAGGTCGGAGGTTACATCGACCGAAATAAGAAACTAATACTAGAGGGCAACATCATAGCGTTTTGTTCTATTTCGAGATCCATCGTTGGGTAGTGTCCTTGGCATTTCTCAGGTCCGCATCGAAGCATATCTCGTTTAGGGAACAGTCTGTGATGATATGTGCAATAGTCTGCACGTAAGCATCACAGGGATACCGAGTGTCCTGTACATAGTCTCACTTGTGTAATGTTATTCCGTATTTGTCCAACTACTGCTCGGGCCCGGTTGTGTCTTATTCACTTTTCGAGAAAATTCAAACCTTGTTGGGAGATTTTTTTTTTTTTTTTTTTTGTACTGGAAGAGCTTGGCTGTTGTCCTTTGCCGACTCATTCAAATAACGTAGGCGGAAGGACGTTGGTGTTGTTTGTCTAAGGTCTGTGATCGTGGCAAATATCTTGCGGGATGATAGTCGCTACGATAATCGCTATCCCCTAGATAGACATCAAGAGGTACCGCAGCGACTACCATTCTGCAACACTTAAGATGCGAAAAGTGGTTAGAATAATCAAAATAATAAAAACAAATCAACATTTAGAAAATTCAAAAACGTAGACAGCTCAATGGGAACACTTGAAACAAATTATCTGAAAATATAACGATAATGGCTTTAATTATTTGGAAGTATGATAAAATACAAGGTGTCCCAAAATAATCCGACATATTGTCTTGATAGTTAATTTTTTTTTACCTATAGATAAAAAAATGAAAATTAAATAATAATTAACTAAATTTCTTTTTAATTTTTTAAATGTACGTAGAATGTAATGTTATTTTAATTAGGTCCAAATTCATTTATAGATGTATTTGTGCATGTTAAAAATTGTCAAATACCTTTATGAATTTGATTTCTTTGTGTTATGACATTGGTTGATCCGCAAGATCGCTTAATCTAAACCCCTGCGATGGTTTCTTATGGAAATATCCGAAATCACAAGAGTTCAGCGATTGCCTTCGATTTCTTGAAGAATGAAAACGAGCAATTCGTTCTGAAATTGCTGCTATTCCACCCGAAATGATCGATTGAGTTATTGAAAACTTTCGTGAACGTCTACGATCATGTGTTAGCAACGAGGGGAAACATTTGATCGATTAAATATTTAAGACTATGTGAAATAAAATGTCAGTCTACGTACATTTAAAAAAAAAATTATTTATTTTGTTATTTAATCTTTTTTAGGCCAGATCATTTTTGGACACCTTACATATATATTTAGTTACAGAAGATGAGAACACCGGCGGTAACGTCGATTTCAGATCTAAGCAATGGGTCACTATGATCTGTATTCTTAATCATTTTTCAGGAAGGCAGACATAAAAGGGATCTTTTTGAAGATACAAAAACAACGGTATCGATATTGCTCTGAGCGTCTTTAATCTAATTTATAAAACTGACTATGTCTGTCTGTTTGTCTGTCCGTCTGTTGTCTTATCTAAACCTGTGTATTTTTTTTTCTCGTGAGAATATTTGAAGTCAAACGTATTCAGCCAAAGCTCTCAATCTCTTGAAGAATGAAAACGAGCAATTCGTTCTGAAATTGCTGATATTCCACCCGAAATGATCCATTGAGTTATTGAAAACTTTCGTGAACGTCTGCAATCATGTGTTAGCAACGAAGGGGAAACATTTGATCGATTAAATATTTAAGACTGTGTGAAAAAAAATGTCAGTTTACGTACATTTAAAAAAAAAAATATTTATTTAGTTATTTAATTTTTTAAAGGCCAACTGTGTCAGATCATTTTGAGGCACCTTATATATATATATATATATATATATATATATATATATATATATATATATATATATATATATATATAGTTACAGAAGATGAGAACACCAGCGGTAACGTCGATTTCAGATCTAAGCAATGGGGCACTATAATCTGTATTCTTAATCATTTTTCGGGTAGGCAGACATTAAAGGGATCTTTTTGAAGATACAAAAACAACGGTATCGATATTGCTCTGAGCTTCTGTAATCTAATTTATAAAACTCAGTATGTCTGTCTGTCTCTTGGCTGTATGTCTGTCTCCATATTTTCAAACGCTATTTCTTCCGAAACTAAATGTATTTTATAACAACTTAGCCAGCTAGGTAGAAAAATCTATTTTGTTATTTTAAAACCAACAGTAAATAAGTATAAATATTTAAAAAAAAAAAAAAACTATTATGCGGTCTGTAGTCTGGTTATGAACAGAATGAACGCTTTAAAATAAGTGAAACCACTAACAACTTAGCCAGTTATGTAGAAAACAGGAACTTTGAAAATCTATTTTATTTTTTTACAAACAACAGTAAACAAGTAAAAAAATTTGTTTAATATTATGGGGGGGGGGTAATAGATTTTTTTATCTCCTTCAGGAACGGTCATGACGCCTACGTGCAGTCAATCGATATTTATTCAATAAGGGACCAGTTTTCCTACCTAGCAAAATGGGACGAGTTTTCCGAGGACGAGTTTTCCGGGCACCATTATAGTTAATATTTAAGACGATGTAAAATTAAATGGTAATCCATGCAAATTTGAAAAATAACATTTCTTTATTTAATGGTCATTTAATTTGTCTTTGACCATGAATGGGTCAGATCATTTTGGGACACCCTGTGTTTGTGTATCTGTTTTTTTGTTTAAGATTTGAATTGTATCAGAAAAAAATCATTATTAATATATGTCTGTATTTTTTAGACAGGCCTTGGTTATTCGCATTATTTGGATGTTTTATCAACTAAGCTTCAGCCTCTGTCTCATCGCCGCAATGTTGCATCACTGTGTCTGTTTAACAAATATTTTAATGGAATGTGTTCTGATGAACTTGTTTCACTTGTACCCCCTCGACGTACATATCCCCGACAAACCCGCTTAGCAACAAGATCTCACCCTTTCACCGTTGTTGTCCCTAAATGCCAGAAAGCTTTCTATTCTAATAGTTTCTTCTATCGAACAGCTAGGCTTTGGAATTCCCTTCCTGCTGCCTGCTTCCCTGGCTGTACCGGTATGCAGAAGTTTAAATGTAACATAAACAAATATCTTGTTAATCTTTCCTAGACATGGCTCCAAATAGTAGCACCTTACATCCAAGTGGCGATATGCTTTTTAAGGGATGAATAAAAAAAAATGAAATATGGTGAACATGTGTTAAAAAAAAACTACTGTTCTCAGCTTGAGTGTAATTTTCACAATATTAACGTCAATGTAACTCCCGACTTTCTTCAGGTGTAGCTTATCGAACTCGGGGAGGTTTTTGTCGGACTCGGGAATTTAAGTTCCGTTTAAATTTCAAACGGAACCCTTTGTTTACTTAACAGTGGTAGCATGCACTTGTTCCGTCAGCCATGACTGGGTAGAAGTCCTAATTAATTCGAAGTTAATATTGGTTTCCCTGAAGATGATTTCTGAATAAATCGAAAGCGCTAGACAACTTTGAATTTTCATTACTCATTTCGAATATTTCTTCCTATCCTCTTCTTCAACATGGCAGATTTATGTTGCTAATGGCATCTTTATCTTTGTTTCAATTAACATCCAACCCTTGCACAATGCCTCACTACATTTTAAGCGCAAAAGGAAAGGTACACTAAAGACCTAGAACACTTAAGACGTAAAACACTTATGACCGGAAAACTAATCCCCCGGGGCACTTATGCCACTAATGACCAGTCACCCAAACAAACATATCAATAAATGGAATATATAGACTTATTTAAAGTAAACTGCAGAGTTGGATGAATTTACGATAAAAACGATGGTAAGCAATGTCGGTTTGTAAGGCGAGCCCATAGAGCTACCATCATTATGTCTGTAAATAATATTTCAACTGAATTCAACCGTCACGGTGGCAAATTTTATTACTTCCTTCACATTATTTGCAGGAATAGTAGTTAATTATTACTATTAGGTATGTGCACATATATTAATTGTTTGGAAAAGGGGAATACAGGAGTAAATGCTTATAATATCACAGAGAACACAAAAATACATCAGCATAAGAATGATGTGTACTTATATATAAAAACAACTTTATTTGTCTGCGTATGTGTCAGTTCGTCTCCTGTGAACTCCAAAACGGCTGAGCTAATTGTTTTTAATTTTACACAAATTTACTTCATGTGTCTGGGAGTGTTTTCAGACAGGTTTTGATCGGAATGCCTCCGATAAGTATCGAAAATAGATAATCGAAAAATTCTGATTGAAGAAACAGTCCTATTCCACAAAAGTTAATACCCTTATTAAGCCTCACATCACAAAGAACTCTGCGTATAAATCTACAGTAATGTATATGTTCTTTAATATGACAAGGGCGCGTTCGAAGTGAGTGTTTAGAGCACAATTAAACGCTGATACTTGTTTTTGCATGTTATGATTTAATTCAAGCCATTATATAAAATAATTTTATAAATGCAACAATAAATTCTCTACAGTACAATGTAGACTACGATATATTGTGGACTAAATAACTGGGAGTAGGCATACAGAGATTCCTCCAGGTGCACATCGGTGGATCCCCGACTAGATTAAAACCTCTGGCCGAACTATTCTGAAATACTTTTCTTAACATTATCCTTAAAAAATGAACTTTTATAACAAAACAACCGAATAGTAATTGTCTGTATTTTTGAGATGAGGTGTTTTCATTTATTGAGATTGTCGGACTGACTTCCTCATCTTGGTTGTTATAGTCACAACGTTTCGGCTATTTTTCCCTCCGGCCTTCATCAGGTGTTTTGTATCGAACTGGGGAACCGTTTGTTAGGAGTCTCGAACCCAACCATTTATCATTATTATTACGGGGTTACAGTGTTCGGACTCCAGCTAGGCTCTGGGACATAGTTGCTGATTCTCTGTTTTGAATGTTACTTTTAACTGCCTTCGTTCAGGATTGAACTCAGCACTTTTGGGTAACTGTAAACTGAATGCAATTTGGACACCTCTAATAGAGAGAGAGAAAACCTTGAATAACAACATAGGTTTAACATTAACAAAAACCAACTAAGAATTGTCCTAGTGACATATGGCCGAATGGTCCTAGACGTTGTATCAAAGTTTATAGTTACCCAAAGGTGCTGAGTTCAATCCTGAACGAAGTGAAAAGTAACATTCAAAACAGAGAATCAGCAACTATGTCCCAGAGCCTAGCTGGAGTCTGAACACGGTACCCCGTAATAATAATAAAGGGTTGGGATCGAGACTCCTAACAAACGGTTCCCCAGTTCGATACAAAACACCTGATGGAGGCCGGAGGGCAAACGGCCGAAACGTTGTGACTATAACAACCAAGATGTAGAAGTCAGTCCGACAATCTCAATAAAAAAAACAACCGAATTTATATATTAAACCACCCCAATACAGTTTTTAACTTGTTAAACAATTTTTTCTCCTTCTTAAAACTTTTCTTAAAATTATCTTGCAAAAAATATGTTAGAAGGTTTCGCTTGGAAACAATTGCATGTAAAGCACTATAACCATAGTTTATATATATATATATATATATATATATATATATATATATATATATATATATATATATATACTAGCAGTTCAGCTCAGCTTTGCTCGGACCCTATATACTGTTCATAACTTTATGTGCCTATGTATGTACATATTAAAAAGTTTGACTCATGACCAGGTAACCTACATCTAAAATTTCAAGTGTTTAGACCCAAAATTGACGGAGGATTTCAGTAGCGTCTACAAAGGTCAACTCTTTTCGCCCAAAAAACTGATTAAAAAAAGCTTGCTACGTGTCTAAATACCCTTTATGTAAATTTTCAAATGCTTAGACCCCAAATTGGATTAATTGCTTCCTAAACAACACAACAGCTAAAATTTTGAGCCAAAAACCGAGGAAAATTTTGCACTATGTCTGAATACACTTTATCTAAAATTTCCAATGTTTAGACAAAAACTTGGCTGAGTAATTTGATAGAGAAACGTTGACCTCCCCCCATTTTGACCCTTTAATATTTATTGTTTTGGGCTCCAATCAAATTAAAAAGGTAGACCCATGTACAAGTAACCTACATAAAAATTTCAAGTGTTTAGACTAAAAATTGGCAGAGGAGTTTAGTAGAGTTTTTCAAAGACAAATAGTTGAACTTCGATCCCTTGACAATCAAATTTCTGGCCGAAACCAATCAAAAAAATTTCTCAAATCTCAATACTGCTTATTGTAGACTGAAAATTGGCAGAGTAGTTTGGTAGGGAAATGTACACACACAGAAACACACACATAGACAATTTAACTTTTATAGATATATAGATAGATTGTTTTTATTTATTTTTTACTAAATGTTGTTTGTTACCGATCCAAATTCAATAAACTCTTACTCTAAGCCTAAACACAAACCGTAAACTCTACTCATAAAATGTAACACTAATACCAAAACCTAAGCCCTAACCTAAACCCTAACCCTAAACCCTAACCCTAAATCCTTACCATAAACCTTAACCTTAAACCCTAACCAAATACACTAACCCTAAGCCTACATCCTAATCTTTAACCTAAACCCTAAACCCCTTACCCTAAATCAAACTTAAACTCCAACCCTTAGTTCTAACCTTAACCCTGAATCCTAACCTGAAACCCTAACTTTAAACCCTAACCCAAATACGCTAACCCTCAGCCTACACATTTACTCTAAACTCTAACCTTAAACTTTACTTAAACTCTAACCCTAAACCCTAACCTTAACTCTAAACCTAACATTAAACCCTCACCCTTCCTCTAAGCCCATACTTAAAACTATACCCTAACCCTAAAACTTAACTTAAACTCTAACCCTAGCCCCTCACCTTAACCCTTAAGCCTTACCTGAAACCCTAACCTTAAACTTTACCCTAAATACCTTACCATAAGCTTACATCGAAATACTAAACTAACTTTTAATCCCTAACTATAGCCCTAACTCTAAATCCTAACTGATACCCTAACGTTGAACCCTAACACAAATATCCTAAACTCTAACCCTAAAACTTCACTTAAACCCAATACTCACCTAACCCTAAATCCTAACCCAAAACCCTGACCATAAACCCTAACCCAAAACACTGACCTTAAACATTTACATCAAAACCCTGACATAAAAGCCTAACCAAAATACCCTAACCCTAACCTTAAACCAAACCTCTAAATCCTAACCTTAAAACTTTACTTACACTCTAACCTATACCCCTTACTCTGACTAAATGCTAACAATAAACACTTACTCTAAATCCCAATCCTAAACGCTAACCTTAAACCTTAAACAATACTCCAACCTTAAGCCTACATCCTAACCCTAAACCTAAACTCAAACCCTCAAAATTAACTTAAACTCTAACCTGATTCCTAAATCGTATCCCCTCCCCCCGTAATGAAATTTAAGTTTTAATCCTGCGAGAAAAAAAATTAAACCAACAGTAGATTTTTTTCATATCTTTTTGCTTTTCCATTTTTTTGTTTTTATTTATTGATAATTCGTATCCGATGAATTTTGTTATTTTCTGTTTCGTAGTGATTGTAATACTTGCTCGACAACGCTCGGCAACGTTCGGCAACGTTCGGCAACACTCGGATACTCCGCTGATTTACGTTGTTCCACACAAAGCCGAGCGGACGCTTACATACGTCCGGTTCACAAAATGCACTAGCACTAAAATGTATAACGATTCATTAATTCTCTTAACAATGTACACGCAAATATATAAACGTATAAGGATTTGCGTATTCATTTTTTTTTTTTTTTTTTTTTTTTGCGAAACTGTTATCCTTATCTTTATAGTTGTTGTTTCACGACGTTTTGGACAAACAAATCTCCTGGCCTGCTTTCTTTGCGGGGGATTGAAACCGCTATCTTTAAACAATGCTGTAGAACCGTAGAGATTAATTCGTATCCGATGACTGGACGATGAAACCCCAGATAAGAACACAAAATTAAATTTATATGACCATAAAATACAACCGTGATCGACCTTCGGGGCCCGTGGTGCTGTGGATAGAGGCGTTAGGGGTCTATCCGGGTCCAGGTTGAGCTTTTTATATCTTCAATTATTTATTCGTGGTGTTTGCTTTGGTTGTTTTTCTTTACTACGTATCACACCTTTTCGGATTCAGCTATTTTTGTAAAAGTTTTTTTCTGTTTCAATTTTTTTATTTTTATTTTTTTTTTTTTACATCTTAAAATGTTTATTCATACTTTTGGTTTCGTTTTCTTTTTTCGAAGAAAATTATTGTTTTTGTTTTCGGTTTTGCAGAACATGATTGAGTTTTACAAAGGGAAAGGGAAAGCAATGACCTCAATGTTTGGTGCACGTAATACAACTATCTTCAAAGTCAAATTAGTGTAAAAAAAATAATCAGGGATTAAGCAGAAAACAATAAGCAAAAAAAAAATTTTTTTTTAATGAAGGGATAAAATATTCAAATATGTAAGAAATATAACTGTTACCAAAGGCAAGATGAGTTACGCTTCCACTAGTTTTGTGTGTTTTAACGGAATTTTAAGCGTTTATTCGGTTCGAAAACAGCCACTGTTCGAAATGGTATGTTAAACCAGCAATCAAGATTACCGACGAAAACACGCTGTCTTCAGAGCCTCAATAATGGCTAAAAAATCCAAAATTAAACAAAATACTCAATAAGTAATATTGTGACACTTATTTAGTGGATTTCTATCAGTATTTTTTTTTTTTAATTTAAGTCACATGGCATAATCACGTTGAGACACCAATTCCCGCCAGATCACCAAAGTTAAGCAACGATAAGCCTGGCTAATACAAGATGAGTGAGCATTTGGGAATATAAGGCGCTGTATGGGGTGGCCGAACAACATTACTGCCAAAGGAAAAGTTAAGCGCCTTCTTCTCTCCGCTAAATGTGGGGAACTCCTGGGCAAGATCGAGTACCCACTTCAGCCCCCCCCCCCTTCATCCGATCTGGGTAACATGAGGTCATGGACAGCAGGTGACTGATGTATTACGGAAGCAATCAGAAATAATTCTGTTCATATTTTTTTTGTATTTCATTGTGCTGAGCAGAAGATACCTTTGAGTACAATGGTCAGAACAATCGGTCAGTACGGACACTACTCGGACAGCAAGAAACTGCAACCTACTGTCCGTGCAGCTGCAAAGAAAGCTGTGGCAATGCATCAAACACTTTCGAGAAAACAGCGTAAATGGGGTTGTGAATAATGAGCAACAATGAATTCATGAATGCTTCAAGGGAGATAGATAGATGAAGAGTCATAGACGTCAATGCCTGAAACAAGCAGGATACCACTTGAAGACATTATTGGCGATCCGAAGACGGCGTGTTTTCGCCAGCCATGTTGATTGACGGTTCTACTTGCAAACACGGTGACTGGCTGTTTTTCGAACCGAATAAACGCTTAAAATGCCGTTAAAATATACAAAACTCATCCAGGTAGGTAGAAGAGTGAGTTATCTTGATTCTGGTGACATTTACTTATTATATATTTGAATTATTGACCTTTTTTTTTTTTGTTGGCTTCTCTGGTAAATACCCAAACAATCAAATACAAAAAACAGAAAATATTTCGATATTGTATGACACAAAGATGGTTGACATTCCGTGTTTCGAATCTCAGCTTGAGCATGTTCACAATGTCTATCCATAATGATATGCTGCGATATAACGACACAGCCGTCTTAACAATGGATTCCGATAGCGTCGCCCTCGTGCAGCCGTTCTAAAAATACGTCCGTTCCGTGATGGACGCTCGGTTCGGGTAGTAATAGCGGACAAAAAAAAAAAAAAAAATGCCTGCACCACGAAGGAGCGAAAAAGAAAAAAAAGGGGCGGGGGTGAAGGAGAAGTGGGAAGTGGAGATGGAGGACGAAGAAGATGTCCATGCTACGCTGACAGACAGATCTGGGATTAGTGGGGGCTAGTTTACAAGCCCGATTTGATCCGGATTATCGCTCCCCTTCCCCCTCTGCTATCTCCCATGTTAAGCCCTCTCCAAAAGTTAGAGACGGTGAAATTTCGGATAAGCGATGGAAGAGGAAGCTTTATTTCCAGAATAAAAAATGTCGAAGACAACAATCACCCAACCCTACATCGCGTTTTCAAATTGTAGGCATTTATAAATGTGAGGTAACGTGTGTGCGCGTGTGTGTGTGTGTGTGTGTGTGTGTGTGTGTGTGTGTTGAGGGGTTGCGTCTGTGAGTGTCTTCCTAAGTATTTGCTTATTTTCGTATATTCTTGTGTCTGTCGTGACAATATTTGATTCCGTTAGTATGTGCGCACAACATTAAAGAAAACACCCTTCGTGCGACGTGGGGGTGTTGCTTAGGAGTGTATATAAATAATTTTGGGAAAATCTATATATCTATAAAAGTGAACGTGTCTGTCTGTGTGTCTGTCTGTCTGTGTACATTTCCCTACGCAATAACTCTGTCAATTTTTAGTCTATAGACTCGAAATTTGAAATACCGGGTACTGAGATTTGGGAAAATCGATGTGACGGGTGTCAGCCAGAAATTTTGCTGTTAAGGGGTCAAATTTCAACGATTTGACCTTTAAGAACTCTACCAAACTCCTCCGACAATTTTGGGTCTAGACACTTGAAATTTTAGATATAGGTTCTTTGAACCTGGATCTAACTTAATAAAGTGATTTGAGCCCGAAACAATAAATTTTAAGGGGTCATAATAGGGGTCAAAGTTTTAAAAAATTAACCTTTTTTTTTTGTTTTTTTGCTTTTTTTGCACAGCATACACCTCCAAACGCCCGAGCAACGCCGGGCACCCCTGCTAGTAAACTATATAATATAACAATCGCATTAATTAGTTTTACTAAAATAATTAAATACCTACCGACAATAGTGTTTCATCCTTTCGGGAATCTTCAGTGCAGGGTGTCACGATTAGTACCAGTCGAACGATTTGAACCCCGCAACACGAGACATCTCTGGCTCGATTAGTGAAGACCTAATCAATTCGGCTACCATTAACCGCGTGAAATAACGTTGAATTTAAACATTTTAATTTTAAATGTTCATTTACGTCAGTCAGACAGTGGTCTAACCGTTATATATATATATATATATATATATATATATAATTTTATGCGTAAATTTTCAGTATTTTCTTCAACGATGCTCAATGTATAGGTAGAGTAAGGTAATCAGTTATGAAAATATATATAGCAATTAGGCTACACAGAATATTCCGAGTTTCGATCTCGTGAGACTGCGTCAGGCGTATGCATAAGTCTGACGAATTCTCATGAGAATGAAACGCGGAATATTCTGTGTAGCTTAATTGCCATATATATTTACATAACTTACTATATATAATACGATAGCGTGTGTGCTATTTTCTGTGTCACGCTTACATCCGGGTCGTGTAACCAAGAATTCTTCGTAAGTGTTGGTTTCAATTACAGTTGATGGTACTTAAGTCATCTATTTTTTTTATAAATAATTTTATCAAGAATTCTTCATAATATTTGGTTTCGGTTTCGATTATGGCTGAAGGAACTCAAGTTATATATATATATATATATATATATATATATATATATATATATATATATATATATATATATATATATATATATATATTAATAAGTTTTTATTTCGGTTTCGATTCAAGCTAATGCACTCTTGTTATAAGGATATATTTTTTTTATTTTTGAAATCGAAACTTTATAATATATAAAAATCGATAGAACATTAACTCTATAATAATATATACGAAATCTGCAAGAATTAAAATAATATATTTAAACGTAATTTATGACCGGGCTTTGCCGGGCGTTCGTGCTAGCTTAGATAAATACTTTTGCAGATTTAACAAAAAAGCTACAATAATATCAGAGCGTCTCAATTTAAACTGAACATCTACAGAATGCCAACATCAATATATTACATATGAATTAGTCCCCTGTGGAATTTCCACGGGTCCCGATAATATAATATAATATTATATAATATAAAATATATCTGTCCGGCGCATGACGTCAACAGCCGGATATAACCGAGCGTTGCCGATTAAGCAGACGAGAAATTCGCTATCAATTGGAAGAGTGTCACAACTCAAGAAACGCTTATTTGAAGAGAGTTAAAAAAAATGTTTTAAAAGATAACTGACGAAATAATAATGAATATTACAAACCTTGCGGACCAGCTCCAGACCCCAGAGGCTGCACTAAACTTTTGCCAGCAACAGAAATTGTTGGCAGAAGAGAAAAGGTGTTTACATTTTGGCCAGGATTGTGTACTTGCAAAGAGAACAAGCTTTTAGGACGGTTACGGTTGGAGGTGTAGAAGTGTAACATGTCGTCGATGGACCTCCATTAGGATTGGGACCTTCTTCGCAAAATCCCGACTAACCATCGCATGTATAATAAAAATAATATACTTATGGGCGTTTGAGATGGCATCTACAAAAAATCTCCATCGCGGATGTGGGTTACGTTCTCGCCACACAATTGTGTATTGGAACATTTTTCTGCGTGATATATGCAGGGACTATTTTCTTAGGAATCCCCGGCAGATTGGAGGATACGACCCCGCCGAAAAGGAGGATTTCTTGGTCACTGTACCAAATAGGGACGCCGAAACCCTCCTTCCACTAATGAATAAAAAAAAAATCCTTGTTTCTGACAAAAAAAGTCCTTGTTTCTGACAAAAAAAGTCCTTGTTTCTGGCGAAAAAAAATGTACAAATAATCCTTGTTCCTGCCCCCCCCCCAATGCTTTTTATTGCCCTTTTTTAGGCTTTTCCATTTATTTGACATAAAGAGTTGCAAAAAAACAAAAAAAATATTAACTTTTACGTGTTTAAGACATAGACAATGTTTTTTTTATGTGAAAAATTGAAAAAAAAAAACTAAAAAAACAGTTCAGACAAAAAAAAAGTTTCCTATTATTTAACAAAACAAAAAAAACTTGTTTTATATGTATTTATTTTGAAAACAGAAAACAATTCCAAACAATAATAATAAAAAAAATAAATAAATGAACGATAGGTTTTTGCTTTTTACTTATCTAATATTTTTATGTTTCTACATTTTACAATTTCATTGTACAGTTATTTTGTTGCAGTGTTGTTTTTATTTTATCGCCAACGTTCGGTTTTATCCGGCTGTTGACGTCATGCGCGCCGGACAAAGCCGAGCAAATGCTGAGTTACGTCTGGTTCGTTAAATGCACAAGTACCATATATATATATATATATATATATATATATATATATATATATATATATATATATATATATATTATTATTATTATTATTATTATTATTATTGTTATTGTTATTGTTATTATTATTATTATTATTATTATTATTATTATTAGTCAGTCTAAATCAAAATTAATTGCTTCTTGTTCTTAACATAAGAATCCCACGTTGCTCGAAAGGTGTGCTTAAATGTCATGCAAATAAAGAATCAATAGAAGTAATTTGTCGTGCAATGTCGTGCCTAATATATATATATATATATATATATATATATATATATATATATATATATATATATATAGTTTTCGCAAGGTTTGTTGTTTTTGCTGGGTTTTTTTAGTTTCCATATATTTAAATTTTCACCATATAGTTGATTCCACTTCCTGTTGTTGTTGTTGTTGTTGTTGTTGATATATGTATGTATGTATGTATGTATGTATGTATGTATGTATGTATGTATGTATGTATGTATGTATGTTCTGTTTTAAACATTGCAATATATCTGACTTTGAGTTTTACTTCCTGCATTAATTGTTCTTTATCCCTGATTGCTCTAACCGGCACATTGAGTTTCCAATTATTGTGATAGTTTCTAATTTAAAAATCATACTTTTCCATTATCTTTGTCATTTTATGTATGTATGTATGTATACGAGTGTAGATGTGCGTGGGAGAAGAGAGAGAGGGAGAGATGTATGGACACACAGACGGGCGGGGAAACTTTTATATCAAATAGTCCCAAATGTAAGAGGTTCTCACTGATATTGTAATAATCTTTGAACAAAAGTAGAAATAAAATTAAGTAAAGGAAAAAAAATAAAGAAAGAAGAATACTCTTCGTTTACGTTAGGGTTTGTGTTCCTTGAATAGAAGCGCTGGTTGAGTTTGAATAAAATAAATGCGTATTAGATACGTTTGAAGCCAAAACAACGCATTATTACAAAATAAACATATATTTATTTTGTTTGAAATTTATATTAAAATTCATAAATATATTTCGAAAATACACTTCATCATCAGTATTTCTTTCTTTCTTTTTTTTTTTGTCATGTTGTTGTTGGAGCATAAAATAAGTAGAACTCCGGTTGTTGTTTTTACGGTAGTCTTTTCAAATGTCGGAACGGTGCGTTGGTCACGCGGAATTCACGTTAGGGTTTATTCCTTGAATAGAAGCGAAGCGCTGGTTCAGTTTGAATAACAACAACAACAACATGAAAAAAACAAGAAAGAAAGACATACTGATGGAGAAGTTTTACATATATTTATAAATTTCAATAAAAATTTCAAAATGTGTTGTTTGGAGTTCAAACGTATCTAATACGGGTGAGACGCAAATAAAATTAATACATCAACAAAAGAAACCAAGGTAGAGAGAGAGCCAGGAAGAGAGTTAAACTATAAATATGTGCATGCGTGTGTGTGTGTGTGTGTGTGTGTGTGTGGGTGTGTGAACATTTCAGCTTCCACAATCCACTATGAGTTCTCTGTATACGCGTATACTCGACTGTGCGTGTGTGTGTGCGTGTGTGCGTGTGGGCGAGCGGGCGTGCATACATAATATCCAGACAAGCAAAGAAGACGTTACCCTTTCATCCCGTCGCATACCTAGCACAATAAGTTTATGATTCAAATCGGAATTACCAGCTTTTGGTAAAAACTTTCCATTTAGCTTATCAGTCTATATCTGTTCATCATTCTCCATGTATTTGTGTACGTACGTCTATAAACATGTGTGTGTTTATTCTGTGTGTGGACAGCCATGTGTAGAAGCCTGTGCGGTAATGTGTGGGTGTACATGTATGTATGTGTGTATACGCGAATGTGTACGCAGGGGTGCGCGCCTGTCCACTTTTTTTTATTACATTTTCATCCCAAACAAGGCCCATTGCCACTTTGATGTAGGGGGCTACTATTAGGGACATAAGCTACAGCGGTACTATGTAGGGAGTTGGGCAGCAAGATGTCGGTTCACGTTACACTTGAACTTCTGCATGTCAGTACAATTGGGGAAGCAGGAACCTGGAAGGGAATTCCAAAGTCTAGCGGTTCTGGGGAAGAAACTACTGGCGTAGAAGGCTTTCTTACATCTAGGGATCTCTATTGTGAAGGGGTGGGATTTTACTGCTTCTTGGGTTTGTCAGGGGTATTTACGTAGAGGAGGTACAAGTGCTTGCAGTTCGTCGAAACATTCACGTGAAAAGTACTTGTAGAACAGGCAGAGGGATGCTACATTTCGTCGATGGGACAGAGGCTGAAGCTTGGATGACAGTTCAGGACCTATTAGGTTGGCGACTCTCTTTTGAACCTTGTCAAGGAGCGAGAGATTAGTAGCAGATGCCCCGGCCCAAATATGACAACAATACTCCATACATGGGCGAATGGTGGCCTTATAGAGGTACAGGATACTTTCGCGCGTTAATAGCTTTCTAGCACGGTAGAGAGAACCCGTCTTCTTCGCAGCGGTCCTGGCAATACTCTCAATGTAATTGTTCCAACTCCAATTCCTGTGAACGTTAGGCCGAGGAGTTTAAAAGATGTGCTTTCAGATAAAGAGTCTTTGGCCATTGCTATTGATGGTAAAGAAGGTTTCTTGTAGTTATTGAAGGAAATAGTTTAGTCTTGGCAGCATTGAATGTGACCATCCATTTTTGTCCCCATTCAACTACAGATCTGAGGTCTTCCTCTAGTGTTTCTGCCATTTCTTTAGATATGTATTCATTTGTTTTCCTGTCGTGTCTGTTATAGAGTGTGGTGTCATCAGCATATATACCCATCTCACAGACAATTTTGTCAGGGAGGTCATTTATGAATATTAGGAATAATAGAGGTCCCAGGATAAACCCCTGAGGCACTCCCGCATTTATATCATATTGTTTAGATGTACGACCATCGAGGACAACCTGGATTTTTCTCTTATCTAAGAAGGATTTAATTATGTTAAGTATTCTTCCATTGATACCGTATGATCTGATTTTGCTAAGATCTTCATGCCATACCCTGTCAAAAACCTTAAATATATCTAAAGCTACTGTTATACCCTCCCCTGCTTTGTCCAGTGAATGGTATATACGCTTGGAGATTACAGTTAGAATGTCTACTGTGGAACGGTCTTGCCTAAATCCTATTGTTCGTTGGTCAGTAGTTTCGCATCTGTAAGGTGATGGACTAGAGCTTGGTTAATTATGGACTCAAATATTTTGGCAAAAAGTGGGAGGAGGTTAATGGGGCGGTAATTTACTGGGTCAGTTCTTTCGCCAGAATTCTTAAAAACTGGTACCACGGAAGCAGTTTTCCAGCAGGCAGGAAAGCAACTTCGACATTACATAATTTTGCTGACCATTCCAAGTAAAATATTATTGGCATGGTCGTATTCAGATACATCTTAACCTCATTGGATATAAACGTTCTTCTCCTACTGTAAGCCCTGTTCGCTCTGCATGCGCGTTTCTATCATTCATACTGAAGAAGACCTAAGGATCGGTTGAAAATGTTGTGCTTTTGAAAAGAAGAACGTTCTGATCTTTTCGAAAGACTTTTTGTATTTCTGCAGGTCAACAAATAGGAAATAAATCATGCCTACGTTCAGTCGTGAAAGACAAAGAATACCCCCTGTAGAGGTAGCTGAGAGTGTAATTGTGAAGCAAAGGTTGCGCAATATACACCCCCACCGTTCCTGAATTGACACTGTTTGAGGCCAGTGGGAAGGAGCAGTCCAGGACGACTGTAAACAATGCCGAGATAAGCCGAGAGCACCTAAAGCACCTGGAAGTCCCAAATAGTCACCCATTTAGTACTGACCAGGTGCAACGTTGCTTAACTTCGGTTATCCAGTGGGAGCAGTGTGTCGATGTGATTATGCCGTACACAACATAAATACTGAAAGGTTATATATATATATATATATATATATATATATATATATATATATATATATATATATATATATATATATATATATATAGTCTTTGAAATGTTTAACCTTTAAAACTATACAAAAAAATATTTTTTATCATTCGTTAGAAAACCATCTAGTCAGTAAGTTATTTAATCACCTGCAATCACTGCATCAACTCGCTCTCGAATTTACTATAGTACCAATAATTTATTTTTCAAGGGATCATCAGTTGTTTACCATGAAACACTGTTTCAGAGATTTAAAAACAAAACAGTATATTACATCATGGCTCCCTAGCAGTGTTGATCAAACACCACTACCCTTAATCTTAGGAAGAAGACATGTTACAAACATTTGATCAAATTTCCTATTCTTAATTGCAATTACTAACCTTTTCATACTATAAAAATGTATTTCTTACCTGTGCGATTCATCAATTCCCACATTTAAAATGGATATATTTTTTTAATTTATCAGTCTTGTATTTATAAGATTACGGATTAATCCATTTAACTACTTATCACCCCCACTATGATTAGTATTTAGTATATTTACATTCTTATTTATTTAAAATTAGATATATAAAGGTTAAAAATATTTTTACATATATACATTTTTTTTATTATTATAATTTTATTATATGTAATTATAAATACATTTTATACATTGCTAATATAGTTTTGGATGGCCTTTATTAATATAGTCTGGTTAATCTTAAACGATTCAAAAGCATCAGGATAACGAACAAATGCTTTATTTAACTGTTTAAATATTTTATTTTTATCCCCACCTTGTTTTATCATCGTTATTACTAAGTTAGAAACTGGTGGTATAAAATCTGTTAATTTGAAAGTAGTATATATATATATTCCAGGTGGAAAGACATACAAAAATTAAGAGTAATTGAATTTCAACAAGGGTCGTTGATAGTGCTCAATCAGAGAGAGCCAATTTTTTTTATTCTTCATGTAAATACTGTCATATCTTGCTACGATGTGCAGACCGTTTCTATTATAATTGATCTCATCAGGCAAGATAATTTAAAAAATAAATAGGTTTAAGACCAGTTTTCATTTTAGAAGAGAGAAAATATATTTTGCTATGACTGACGTGAGGCAAGATTAATGTTCTTATATATATATATATATATATATATATATATATATATATATATATATATATATATATATATATATATAAGAATATTGAGTGAAATGGATCACAGATTATGGAGTCCTGTGGTATCAAGTCTTACAAAACATTCCTGGGAGGTAATATCTTTATATAAGACAATCCACTTAAATAAGAATTGCTCAACATAATAGATAGAGCAAAATTAAATTTATTGTTTTATATTAAAATTTCATTCAGAAAAATATAAATTTTCAAATCAAAAATGTATTATTTGAACAAAGATTCTAACTAATTTTCTTTAATTCATGAGTTTTCGATGTAGGCTCTTCCTCTCAGAAGAAATTCATTAGGAAAATATTAAATCCGGTTTGAAATCATTTTGCTTTTCAGCACATACATAGAAGATATATTGAAGATTAAATCTTTTTTCATGGATATAAATGGTTGAAACAAAAAAGAATATGAGATTTTGGTATCCGAGTAGAATAGTAATCTTTGGAGAGAATGGGATGATGTTATTAGATTTCAAATTGGTTGGAGAAATCCACATTGGAGGTAAATTCCAATTATCTTCGATATAGAACCCAAAATAATTTGTCATAAGCCTGTGGGAATCAAGAATTATATATTTATTCCGTCTCATTGTTTGGTGGTGCAAGAACCGTAAAAAATATCCATGTTTATCTGAAGTTCTGTTCTTATTTAATAATTCTTGGATTTTTTTTTCTGATGAGTAAAACAAAAATTACATATGCATATACACACTGGACACACACACACATACACATACACACATTCAGCTTTATATATATATATATATATATATATATATATATATATATATATATATATATATATATATATACCTGTGTGTGTGTGTGTGTGTGTGTGGTCACGAATAGGCACCTATATGGTTGACTATTTAAAAAAAAAACTGATTACATATAATGATAGAAGATGTATTGAGACACAGGAATGGGTATGTTTGATCTGGCAGAACAGTGGTTCATTAAAATTGTGGGGTCAGCGTTCGCGCCTGGTCCACAAAGTATGGAAATAAAAAATTTAAAAATTAAAAAAACACGTTTACAAGTGTTTTTGATATAGATGTACATAATACTTTGATAAATATGTTTTAACTTTAATAGGGAGTATATAATAAAATTGTGGGGTCTGCGTTCGCGCCTGGCCTCTATAGAATGGAAATAGGCACAAACTTTAATAAAGACTTACCATATCTATCTGCGTAAGTATACTTTGATAATTATGTTTCAGGTTGAAGAAATATGGTATAATAAAATTATGGGGTGTTCGTTCGCACCTGACCTCCATAGAAAGGAAATATGTCACAAAGTTTAACAAGATTTTTTTAATATAGATCCACAGAATATTGTGATAAGTGTTTCAGTGTGTGTATAATACATGATGGGGTTTATCTATTTTATTTTTACTTTCATCATATTTTGCTTTGGTTTTGATACCCCTAAATTCGAAGCTATGTCATTACAACCCTTCCTTTTCAGAAGCTATCATACTTTCATAAATCAGAGTCCATTTTCTGTAGGCTGTTTTTGAGCCCAGTCAACGACGGGTACTTTAGCTAGTGTATATATATATATATATATATATATATATATATATATATATATATATATATATACATAATTCTTAATTTGTGTATTAAAATAAGATAAAATTAACTTATTGTTGGTTGGTTGTTTTTGTTTTACGGCATATCAACCCTTTTCAGTTTATTTAATGACAAATTTTGAAAAAAAAAATTAGTAGAATATATTTGGTTTTTTTTTTTCAAGTCATAGTTGGGACACTAACAGGTACTACCACTCCGGAACAGAGTGGACCTGGGAGCAATGGCAATTAAGGGGTGGCTATACACTCCCCAAAGCCCGCAAGCTGGGGCCTCATCATCGGATATAGTTTAAGGTCATTTCCAGGACCAATAAAATTAAGTAGTCATTATATATATATATATATATATATATATATATATATATATATATATATATATATATATATAATCTGAGGTTATTGTTTTCCAGAGGTTAAGTAACTAATGAAATTTAACGAAGTTACTACAAGAGTGCTCAATAACGAGGTAGAGCTTTTTACATAAGCGGTAATATGTTGCTACACAGTCATGAGCAGGTTTCAGTCAGCTAGTCACCAGTAAATAAAGACCTCTTCAGGCGATACAACTTATACGAAAGAAAACTTTCCTTGGGTATAAATTGTATCGCCTGGACAACATATTACTGCGTTGCCCAGGTGTTTGGAGGTGTATGTTGAGCAAAACATAAATAAATAACAGTGGTAGTAGGAAGGCAGGCTGGAACCCGTACCGCGAAGGAGGAAAAGAACAGGGGAAAAACATGACGTCTTTGCTGTTACGACCACCGCCAAACCGGAAGTAACGTAGGTTTAAATTGCGGCTAGACAATCAAAAAGAAGGGATGACTTTCAAAAATATCGGCGAAAAAAGCGACCTCTCCTTGTAGAAAAGTGCCCAGTTGAGCGTAAAGAAATTAATGTTTTTAGCCAATTTTTCGGTATTTGTCGTCTGAAAGGTCGAGCTTCAATACGATACTAATCTTGTAAAAATCCGTCGCCTCTGTCGAAAGTTTTAGGCAGACATGCAAACATACATGCATACATTTATATATTGGTAGCTCAAATTTTTGATCCAAACCGATTAAAAAGCTTGCCCTATCTCTGAATACTCTTTATGTAAAATTTCAAATATTTAGACCAGAAATTGTCTGAGTAATTTCGTAGAGATCGCAGAGGTCATTTTTTTTAAAACTTTAAACCCCATTATGACCCCTTAACATTTATTGTTTTGTACTCAAATCAAGTTATTACGTAAGGTCCATGTCGAAGGAACCTATATCTAAAATTTCAAGTGTTTAGACTCAAAATTGTGGGAGGGGTTTAGTAGAGGTTTCAACGATCAAATCGTTGAAGTTTAACCCCTTAACAGCCAAATTTTTGGCCGAAACCCGATTACAAAGATTTTTCCAAATCTCAGTTCCCTGTATATTAGATTTCGAATCTGTTCTGCATGTAAGTACAGCCAGGGAAACAGGAACCCGGAACGAATTTCAAAGTCTAGCAAAGAACTATTAGATTAAAATGCTTTCCGGCATCTAGGGATGTCTTCTGTGCAGGGTGAGATTTTGCTGCTTTTCGGGTTTGTCGGGGTATTTACGTCCAGTGGGTACAATGGCCTGGAGTTCATCGGATCACTTTCCATTAGAATATTTGTAAAATAGGCACAGTGATGCAAGATTTCGTCGATGGAGCAGAGGTTGGAGTTTGGTTGACAAAGCGGGACCTATCAGGTTGACGACGTTTTTAACTTGTATAGGAGAAAAAAACTAGTAGCAGATGCACCAGCCCAAATGTTGCAACAATACTCAATAGATGGGCGGATGGTGGCCTTGTAGAGGTACAAAATACTCTCAGGCATAAGTAACCCTCTGGCACGGTAGAGACAACCCGCACTCTTCGCAGCAGCCTTGGCAATGTCCTCAATGTATTTAACTCATGTTCCCTGTGAACGTTAAGCCGAGGAGTTTGTAATTATTAAAGGAGATAAGCTTCACACACACACACACATACACACATATAATATATATATATACACACATACACACATATATAATATATATATATACACATACACACATATATAATATATATATACACACACACACGCATATACATATATACATATATATGCATATGTATATATAGACTAGGTACGTGCAAAATCAATGCCGATGTTCAAAATATATCAACATTTTGACCCTTTTCTTTACTTAAAAATGCACCAAAATCAGGAAATTTACTTATTTTAATGACATTTTCAGTATTTATTAAATAATCATCACGGAATATAATGAACCAATTATTTTTATATGATTCTTAGTAGCAATGTATTATTTTTTAAACAAAAATGTCTTTACTAAAGTTATGGTTTTCAGTAGTAAAAAAAAAATGAATGAATTTATTTTTGATTTTTATGAAAATAAATCATTGTAAAGTAACAACAACAAAAACGAACGCTTTTTTCCAGGAACATTACGAAAACTGTCCTTAAAGACCGTATTAATGAATTCCATATAACTCGAAGAAAAATTAATTTCTCGAACTACAGATATTATCATTGAATTAAGCATTGTTTATTTAATATTTTCACACAAAAAATTATAATTGCAAAAAATATTTCCTCATTTTTTTAGATCAAATTTTTCGCATAATTTTGATAAGTAAGGTTTTAATATTTTATCTGGCTTAAGTGAACGTGCAACTTTCAGCGTAACAAAATTTGTATATAATCTTGAACAAAAAAATAAATCAGATGCAAAAATTTTAAAGCAGGAACACAGAAAAATATTGAAATTAAAAAAATGGAAAAAAAAATACATAAACGTTCACGATAGAAATGTACGGATGCAAGTCTGGAAATAAAGAAAACTATCACTCCCTACCTCCCACCAACTAACTGACGTCATTTTCAGACAGCCTACTGACTTTCTGAAATTTTGGACTTCCGTAGAACCAATTCTTAGACGACTTCGTTTTGTTTTGTTTGTGCAAAGCGAGAATCTCTCTCTATTGGGGGTTAATTCAGCTATTTTTTTGCCCAAACAAGGAATTTTTTAACTTCAAAATTTGACTGAACTTGTCAGCTTCTGAATGTTGCTGTGAAAACTTTTTTCATTATAACTTTTTTTTTTTTCGCGTATACGAATTTTTTTTTTTCCTTTCGGAAATCAATTTAGGTTTAAATCTTTCAAATACAATCAAAATGAAGTTGGAAACCTACAAAAAAATTATGATAACTCGGCTTTCAAAACTATGTCCACCTATTTTTCCCCCGCCATTAATGCTCGTACCTTATGTAGCCTTAACGGCATAAATTTAAAGCTTCACCACTCACTCATGTTTCGACCAAATTTCAAACAATTTTTACAGATTATAGATCGCCTTCTCAGTTATATTGTGAAAAAAAAACAAATTCAATTTTCGTTCAGTAAAACAAAAGTTATGATAAATTTTATTGCGTTCAAAATCATAAAAATATGTAAGGACGTGAGCGAAGCTTTTGATGGCTGCTTTCCATGGCAACTACGTCGCTTCAGCGATTACTGCTGCTACTAATTCACTGCTGTCGCAGAAAGAGACGTAACAAGTGAAACAGAGAGAATGAAAGCACGAAAGGAATATAATTAGGGATTTTATTGAAAGCAGACGAGTGCCGTACATTGTTATTACATATGTGTTTATGGGGGCAAAAAAGTAAGACTGAAATTAAACAAAGAACAAGTAAACTTATTGGAAAAATCTTTTTTTTTTAATTTAATTGATAACATCATATAATCAATTCTTAATGCTACAATATTTTAAATTATAAATGTATTATATTTTTACTAGAATATCTTGTCCTTTTCTTTTCCAGTTTTAACAACTAGTCCTTTACTTTTCCATGTTTAAGCTTAACCATATTACTTTTCATGCTCGTATTTTTCTATTCTAATATTATGTATCTGTATATGTATGTATATATGTGTATGCATGTGTCGGCAGATGTATCTATGTATGACGCAATGTGTGTGTGTGTGTGTGTTTAACGTAATGTGGTTAAGTGTTAAAATGCTTTAAGTACATACTCTCTGCGCAGGTGTCTTGCGACGAGGTTCATTTAAGAACGCGTGCGTCTTATTCTGTAATTTGATCCGATCTTTAACCGTTACGATATGAAAAGCGTCAGTTTTCGCCAGCTTGAATAATCGAATATAGCGAAAACAAACAAATAATCTATTTGTAATGACGTTCGTTTAATTCCAGGGACAGAAAATATATGAGAGACGATGGGAAGGGCGCGTTAGCTTAAATTTTGAAAGAATAATTCTTACATTTGTGAGAGTGGGGGAAGAGAAAGAGAAAGGAGCTTTTAAAAAGGACGAGTCTTACGTATGCTGGTGGGTGGAGTCAGAACTGGGGAAAAGAGGCGGGACTTCGTTTAGAAGGCGTTGTCTACGGTTTTATTCACTATTGGAGTAATCGACAATGAAAGGCTCTTTGACTTGATCGAATTAATTAGTATTGTTTAATGCCGGCTTTCTGGGTCGGCCTTAAGGACTTATGGCGGTTAACACACACACACACACACACACACACACACACAACATCTTTTTAAATCTAACATCAAAGAATTATCAAATTTTTTTATAATCAAAGAATTATCACATTTATCTAATAAATAAATAAATAAATAAATATATATATATATATATATATATATATATATATATATATATATATATATATATATATATATATATATATATATACTTTTAATCATCTTGACGTTACTCAGAAGAGGTTGGCGAAATTTAAGTGTACGCCAGACTAACGTAGATGCGCAGTCAGTTTACTTTTAATTTTAAAATGGACTAGACCACTATTTTTTTCTTTTTTTTTTTTTTTCTTAATTGTGCACCATTAATTAAGGCACGACAAATGCACGACAAAACACGACAACTGCTCCAGTGGATTATCTAATCGTGCGATATTTAAGCACATCATTCAAGCAACCTGCGATTCTTATGTCAACACTGCCTTGGCCTTTTGACTAGGAGCGAAGTGTAGTACCTGTACTGACGCTATACTTAATCTGTCTTTGTCCTCAGCCAATGAAGGAGAATTTCTTCTAAACTGAGGAAATTTTAATTTTTTTTCCCAATCTAGAGTGCCTCTGTTTGAGGAGCTGGATTTTTCCCCACTTTAAAAAAATGTGTCAAACTTTGTCCTCGTGGGGAGGAAAGTAAATAAGAACAACGAAAAGCATCGCATTTTAATTCGGATTGATTGCACAAGAAAACTGCCATGAGGCCTTTCCGAAGTTGCGTGAACGGTACAAAATGTGCATTGCAGCCGGAGGAGATCACTTCCAAGGAAACTGGAGTTTCATGTATGTATTATCAATAAAAATGCGCATACGAAAAAGTCTGGAAACTTATTGAAGGTACCTTGTAGATAGTTGTGATAGAGATTATTTAATAACTAGCGGGGGTGGGGGCAGCTTTGCCCGGCGGTAAAATACGCTTAAATATGATATTTTAATTTGTCCAAATTTCGTATATTAGTCCTCGCGCGAAAGAGCAGGACACAAAATGTTTTTAATAATAATAATAATAATAATAATAATAATAATAATAATAATAATAATAATAATAGAATAACAATAACAAAGACTACTATTGAGCGTAACCAATTATAAAGTCCTTTTGAAATTTTCATCTCTATTTTTCCCGTTATGTACTGAATATTTGTTAATGAAACCTATATGAAATATGTTCCTTATTAAATTTTAAAGATTTTCTATTCTGAAAGAAGTTTTTAAAAATTTAATCTAAAAAAGTTATTTTAAAGTTTTTGTTAAAAAAATTCAGATTTTCACATTATTCAGACCTGTATTACAAAGAGGAGGTTGCAAAAAAATAGTTGTGGTGTGAGAAGAAATACAAACTGAAACAGAGAGAATATTCAGACTTGTAATAATACAAAGAGTGGGTTGCAAAAATGAGTTGTGGTGTGAGGAGAAATACAAACTGAAACAGAGAAAATATTTAGACCTGTAATAATACAAAGAGGGGGTTGAAAAAATGAGTTGTGCTGTGAGGAGAAATACAAACTGAAATAGAGGGAAGGAGAATTTTAAAATATAATCTTAAAAAGATTGGATACAGGTTAGAAAAGCATTTCATCCAAGGCATGAAAATTGTTAAAGAAAATGTGTTTACTATAGGCTTTAAAAATAAAGGTACAAGAGTCAATCGGAAATGTATTTATTTTCAAAGTGCACTTTTATAAATTTTACAAAGTAAGGTATAAAAATTTAATTGAAATTGAATAAAAAAATTACCTTGGATTTATTTTATGTCATGTACATTCTGTTGCAATTTAAAACATTATTTTTCATCTAGCAATTAATGATATAGATATAATATTATCAATGAATTTTTTTAAGTGCAACAGAATGTACATTACATAAAATAAATCCAAGGTAATTTTTTGATTCAATTTAAATTAAATTTTTATACCTTACTTTGTAAAATTTATAAAAGTGCACTTTGAAGATAAATAAATTTCAAATTGAATCTTGTACCTTTATTTTTAAAGCCTATAGTAAAAACATTTTGTTTAACAATGTTCATGCCTTGGATGAAATGCTTTTCTAACTTGTATTATTATAGAGTCGTGATTTCAAAAGTTAAAAAACAAGTAGATGGTTGCCATCAGGTAGAATCGAAACTGAAAACGAAAATGTAACAATCAAAGCTGGTGACGTTACCACTGTACCAACGTGACACGCATATGAACTGCTTAAAAATTAAAATTTAAAATAAATTAAGATGAATATACAAAATGTATAACGATTTTTTTTTTTTAATTTTGATCCATTTTTGATCCCTTTAAACTATTTTAACCGACTAAAGGTCCGTACATAATAGAACGACCCGTGAAAAATTCCAATCATATGAGGCACCTTTTAGTTTCGGTAGAGATAGAGTTTGAAAATATGGAGACAGACAGGCAGACGTATAGCCTTTTATATATTAGATTGTATTTTTTTTTTTTTTTGTAAACTTTACGTTGAGGGCTATCCAAATGTTAACCGCTACTTAAACTTAACATTCTTTGCAAAGAAAGTAAAAATATGACAATTGAAAATAATATCATTATGAGAATGATATGCTTTTAGTGTCATTATAGGCAGGTATGACCCCTGACCCCTTAAAAACTATGTATACTGTATAAAAAATATTATACTAGACTACCCGTGACCCGTTGGGTCAGTTTATGTTACGGCTAGCTATAGAATAGTGAGTATATTAATTATGACAAAATTATGCGCGCTTGCGAGTACAACAATGGCCACCACTTTCATCATAAAGAATCACATTGCTTAATATCCGGAGAGTCGTTTTCAGCATACCTGAAAATCTTCAGAAGTCGTCATTTTAAAGGAAAATCTTAAGGTGAAAACCAAGTAATAATTTACCAAATCTATTTTTATATTTGCTTAAAAAAGTTACATTATTAAGTGTTGGGCATCCGAACGTTAAAAGTTTTCTGACGTCACTTCCGCCGAATAGCTTTGTAAATAAAGAAGTGCGACTCTTAATGGAACCATTTATCACGAGTCAACGGCTTTGTTTTTGTAATGTTTAATGTTTTGCGTTTGTTTAAGCGTCTAAAATTGTAGCATGAAAAATGAATTTAAAAAGTTTTTAAAATGAAAGAAAGTATTTTTTTTAACTGTTTGATAACGATTCCAACTTGCAATAAAAAATACAAATAAAATTTGTAAAATGTCGATGAAAAAAAAAAGCAAAAGAGATTTAATTTTGTTTTTAATTACATATTTTAAACGCGAAAAAAAATTGGATTAAAAAAAAAAAAAACGTCCATGGCTTTGTGTTCATGTGATACGCATGCGCAGAATTAATAGGCCCTAAACTGGCATCTACGCTTCAGCCTCTGTCCCATCGACGAAACGTTGCATCCCTCTGCCTGTTCTACAAGTATTTTAATGGTGAGTGCTCTGACGAACTGCAGACACTAATGCCCCCACGACGTAGACACCCTCGACAAACCCGATAGGCAGCTAAATCCCACCCCAACACAGTAGAGATCCCTAGATGTAAAAGATCTTTCTACTCCAGAACCGCTAGACTCTGGAATTCCATTTCAGATCCCTGCTTCCCTAACTGTACTGACATGCAGAAGTTCAAGTGTAACGTGAACCGACATCTTGCTGCCCAAATCCCAACATAGTGCCCCAGCAGTTACTGCCCCTAATAGTAGCCCCCTACACCAAAGTGGCAATGTGCCTTGTTTGGGGTGAAAATGTAATAAAAAAAAAGAAGAATTTTTCAAGCCGGATGGACAACTTAAAGGCCTAAGCAAGCAAGCTGATCTGAGTTTTATAATTATGAAGATATTTGTATATACAGGCTTCACCCCCCCCCCTAAACAAAATAATGACCAATCCTTATTAATTTTTAGTACATTTACGAGCATAATATATTTTAATGTTGGCTATATTTAGTTTAAGTTTTTTTTGTGTGCAAAAGGGCAAAAAGAAGCCACGAATCCCCCCCATACAAAGAAAATCCAGCTACTTCCGATTTTTATGAAATCTTAATAATAAATACTAACTATTTATTAATTAACTAGTAAAAAGACCCGATGTTGCCCGGGATTTAATAATGATCAACGAATGTTTCACACTCCCAAATCCTTATTGTCATCGAATTCTATGAAATCGATTTTTTTTTCAATAAAATCGATTGATTGCCTGCTTTAGTTGGGGACCCACTATAATGACCTGGGAGAAAGCCTCCCATGCCTCCTCAAAGTGACTTAGTCCACATTACATTATAATTTTATTCTTTTATATATATATATATATATATACATATATATATATATATATATATATATATATATATATATATATATAATGGCTTGAATTAAAGTTTAAAATACAAAAATCAAGTATCATGCTTCAGTTCTGTTTTAAACAGAAACATTCATTTTGAACGCGCCCCTGGCATATCAAAGAATCTACTGTTCATTTTATATATCACGCCTTTCAGCTTGTGCGGTAATAAACTTCTCAAATGTGATGTTAGGCTGTGTGACGTGTTAACTTTGGTCAGCATCGCCTGTTCCTTCTTTCATTGGATTATTTCGATTATCGATTATCGATACTTATCGAACTGAGAAAATTGCCAGACATATAAAGCTCGTGTACAATTTCATTAGAATCGAACCAGCCGTGTTGGAGTCTATATAGAATCAACTCACAGACACGTTTCCTTTTGTATAATTATAAAGCTAATCCTGCAATTTCAGATTTTCTAAAAAGTATTTTAAAACAACTGTCATCTGTGTATAGCATCCGACTTGAAGAATAAACAATTTCAGATTTGCATTGAATTTTATCATGCCAATGTATGTAGAGAATATTCTTTGAATTTTAATTTTTATTTAAGAATTATTATATTTAATAACTAGCAGGGGGGCGGCTTTGCCCGGTCGTAAAGCATGCTTAAATGTATTTTAATTCATGCAGATTTCGTGTGTATTAGTACAGAGCCAATACTCTGTGAATATATATATATATATATATATATATATATATATATATATATATATATATATATATATATATATATATATATATATATATATATAATGGACGAGTGTTTAGTCTTTTTGCCATGGGATCCCGATTTGGAATCTCGCTAGATCCAGCCACTCTGATGAGTCGTAGATGACGAAACACGTGTCAGTGGATAATAATATTTTAAAAATTATATATATATATATATATATATATATATATATATATATATATATATATATATAAATTGACCGATTTAATTCAATTGAAAGTGCTCCAAGATAAGAAACGAGTTTCTTAAAGGGTCTGTCATAATTATTTTTTTACTATTATAATTAAATACCTACAGACACTAGTGTTTCATCCTTTAGGGAATCTTCAGTGCAGGGTGTCACGATTAACACCAGTTGACAGATTCAAGCTCGGCAACACGATTAGAGATGACTCGTGTTGCTGAGTTCGGATCTGTCGACTGGTGTTAATGGTGGCACTCTGCACTGAAGATTCCCTAAAGGATGAAACACTAGTGTCTGTAGGTATTTAATTATTTTAGTTAAAGAAATAATTATATATATATATATATATATATATATATATATATATATATACATATGCATATATACATACATACATATATATATACATATATACATATATATATATATATATATATATATATATATATATATATATATATATATATATATATATATATATATACGTAGTTTTTGTTGTTAATTTTTTTTAAACGATATTAAGGTTAACGTCTCCGCCCCGGAGATCTGGTGCTTGTCTTAAAAAAACGTTCATTATTTTTTTATTTGGGCGTATTTTTTATTTATTTATTTATTTATTATTTTTAAAAACAGTAATCTACGGACACGTGTGTTTTGGATCCCTACTCCTCTTCAGCGTAGCTTGACTGTTGTTATGAATTCGAAACCCGGACCTTATGTATTTCAGTCCAGCGCCCAAACCATTACGCTATGATGCCATAGACAATTTACTGTTTAGTTTTTTATCGTTTATCTCTTTACGTAGCTTTTGTTGTTGATTTTTTAAACGATATTAAGGTTAACGTCTCCACCTCGGAGACCCGGTGTTTTAGAAGGTCGCTCATTTTTTATTTGGGCGTATTATTTATTTATTTATTATTTTTTAAAATAATAAATAAAAAATACGTCCAAATAAAAAATGGGCGACTTTCTAAGAAAAACACCGGATAAATTAGAACTTTTTAGTAAAAGATTCATAAATGAATGTGGATTGTTAGTACGAATAGTTGGGTTTAATGACTTTGTTTGATAAAATTAAAAATGTCGTAATGGAAACACAAAAAAGGTATATGCAGCTTCTCTTCCAATTTTCGGATTTTAATCATGTCAAATCACATTTTATTTCCATTTTGACGGATTGATTATTGCTATTTCTTCTGATGAGTTAAAGGCATAATAGATTCATTGATTGATATAATAATAAAGTGATTTGTTTTTCGCTACGAAACAGATACTGTCAAGAATTGTATAAGTCAACTGAATTAAAGGAATAAATCATGAATTTTGGAATATAACTTTTTGTAATTTATTCTCTCTCCCTCTCTCTCCCTCTCTCTCTCTCTCTCTCTCTCTCTCTTCATCAGGCCGCACGACGTAGCCCGGTCGTTAAATATGCATAAATATATTTTTCATATTTAAGCGTATTTTACGACAGGGAAATATCGGGCGACCTGCTAGTATACATATATACAACTTGCCTGGGTGCCCGGCGTTGCCCGGGTGTTTGGAGGTATTTTGAGCAAAAAAAAAAAAAAAAAAAAAAAAAAAAAAACGTAGTAGTAGGCAGGCAGATCCCTACTTAAGAAACCACTGGCAGTCAGCAATTCAAATAGAATATTTACTAAAAGTTCTTTTACATCTGCTCGGGCAACGCAGAGAAACGAGTCCTGCTAGTTGTCGATAAAATGTTACAATAATATCAAATGGAAATTAGTTACTCAAATTACATTTTTGCTTTGTCAGCTTAAACCCCAATAAATATAATTTATCTATTCGATATAACGTATTTCTTTATTTGTTTTTTTTTTTAAGTTGTTAATTTTCTTTTACATTTTAAAATTTATTCATGCTACCATTTCATATAATATAAACAGTTTTAAAGTCAACAAACTAAAACTGTTATAAAACAGAACACGTAAATAGATATTTTCCTAAATTGTAGTGTTAATTATTTCAGCAAATTTCATTTTATAAATATTTAATAAGACTTAATAGGTCGGATGAGGATGTTAATTTTTTTTTAAAACGTTACGAAATAGTTGGGAAGGAATTGAAGTTAGGTATGGAATCATGATAGGATTTAAACATCTATAATATAAATCTCATCCGTCTGTTTAAATGTATGTATGTATGTATGTATGTATGCCTAAAACTTTCGACAGAGGCGACGTATTTTCATGATATCGGTATCATTTTAAACGTCGACTCTTGGGACAACAATCGAAAAATTAGCCAAAAACATTAATTCCTTCATCCGCAACTGGGCACATTTCTACAGGGAGGGGTCGGTTTTTTTTTTTTTTCGCCGATATTTTCGAAAGTCATTCCCTCTTTTCGACTGACTAGCGTTGATTTATACATATGTCACTTCCGGTTTGGCGATGGGCGCAGCAGCCAAGCGTCACTTTTTGCTTGTTTTGTTTTTTTCACTTTTTATTCCTTCTTCGCGGTACGGGTTCGAGCTTACCTGCCTACTAACACTTTTATTTATTTATTTATTTATTTTGCTCAACACACACTTAGGTTAATCCTCATGTAATTTTCGAAACGAAAATGAAACAAACGAATTCTTTTGAGGAAACACGTGGAAATAAATGAAAATATGATTTTGTGATAGAAAGAAACGTATGCATTTTTTTATAGAAAACTATACTTAAACTGTTTCTAAAATTATCATTAACTAGAAGTGTTTGGATAAATATAAATCTAATGAAAATCCGCAGTTGTAGTAATAGACGTTTCTTTATGGGAATGTCTTATAGAATGATGGATTTGAAGTGCATATAAATAGGAAGTGATATAAGTTAAATTAATTTATTTATACGAATGTGTTTAGAAATGTCTTTAAAAAACGGCCATCCTCTCCCAATAATCAGAGAGTGTTCATTTCGAAATAAATAATACACCCCTGGAGGATGTGAGTAAATTCAAATACCTTGGTGCGACCATCGCCAAAAACATTACTCTTGACCCCAAACTTAGCACGCGACTTAACCTAGCCTCTACCACGTTTGGTAGAATCACGCAGCGTGTTGTAAAGAACAAGCACCTGACTATCAAAACGAGAATCCGTGTGTACGAAGCGTGTATGTTGAGTGTCCTTCTCTGTGGGATGAGTCGTGGTCTGCATATCGTCCTCAAGATACCTGGGTTAGTGCCTTCCACACAAGATGTCTCCGATCACTCATTGGCGTGTCATGGGAGGACAGAATAGCAAACGAATAGTTCTTCACGCGGACAGGTTCGGGTTCACTATCCTCGAGACTTAAGTTTATGAGACTTCGGTTGGCAGGCCATGTAGACCGAATGTCATATGAACGCCTACCTCACAATGTATTACTTGGTGTTTTGAAAGAGGGTACTCGGCCTGTTGGTCGTCCACGTCTCAGAATCAAGGATGTGCTAAAACGGGATCTCAGGGATTTAAATGTAGAATGTAAGCAATGCACAGCACTATCCCGGGATCGGGACGCTTGGAGAGCCTAAATTTATGCCGGGAAAGAGAGAAATTGGACGGGAAACCTAAAAAAAAAACCCTCAAAATACGTCGATCATAGACGCCATAGTGTTGACCTCTATAGCATTGTCGGTCACGACAGACGCTTGAAACAGAGAACAGAGAGTTTATGGAATGTAGCATTGGTTTTGTTATTTGCATAAAACTCTCGGACACACAATATGTGATGTTATATCTTCAACCTGTGAACATCCAACATAAAACTGTCCATGGCTAAAGCATGGTGAAGCTAAGATGAGACATATAGTTGGCAAGAATTGTCATTGGGACGTTTTTATTGTCATCGCCAAACAGTTTAATTGTAAACTGAAGCCTTTTTAAATGAATTGCAAAATGTGAAGGAATAACAGGTATTTTGGGAGAGAATGCCAATTCGTCCTTAGCAACACCGGTTAATATGGCGACTTTTTTCTCATTATGTTGCCGGCGTGTAACAGACAGTTTTGCTACATGTCATGGGGCATCAAGAATACAGAATAACAGAAGTGGGAATCCATTGTTCAGTTTGAACTTGTGTGTTGACGTACAACGAAATTCTAATGAATACAAAAATTAGGCACTTCTGCAGTACACGAACGGTGCCATTGTTAGGGGAATAAATCCAATTTCTTCTTGATCAAATAACACGGCAAATAAATAACAAACAAGACTTTTTCCAAACACGAAAAATATTTGAAAACGAAAACATTTATTGTATAAAAAATTATCAATATATGATTGTAAAAACATTTATTGAAAAGTCTGCGTAAGTAAATATAATTTTAATTAAAAAAATAATTAAAGCAACATTGGATCTTTTTTCCTAACAATTTAATAATTTAGATGAAACATTTTTCGCATTACAGCAACATTTAATTTTTTTTTTCAAAACATTCTTTGAATTAAAGTAAAATTGGATTTTTTTTTCTGAACAATTTAATAATTTAAATGAAACATTTTTCGCATTACAGCAACATTTAATTTTTTTTTTCAAAACATTCTTTGAATTAAAGTAAAATTGGATTTTTTTTTCTGAACAATTTAATAATTTAAATGAAACATTTTTCGCATTACAGCAACATTTAATTTTTTTTTTCAAAACATTCTTTGAATTAAAGTAAAATTGGATTTTTTTTTCCTAACAATTTAATAATTTAAATGAAACATTTTTCGAATTACAGCAACATTGGATTTTTTTTTTCAAAACATTCTTTGAATTCAAGTAAAATTGGATTTTTTTTCTGAAAAATTTAATAATTTAAATGAAACATTTTTCGAATTACAGCAACTTGGGATTTTTTTTTTTCAAAACATTCTTTGAATTCAAGTAAAATTGGATTTTTTTTTCTGAAAAATTTAATAATTTAAATAAAACATTTTTCGAATTACAGCAACATTGGATTTTTTTTTCAAAACATTCTTTGAATTAAAGTAAAATTGGATTTTTTTTTCTGAACAATTTAATAATTTAAATGAAACATTTTTCGAATTACAGCAACATTGGATTTTTTTTTTCAAAACATTCTTTGAATTCAAGTAAAATTGGATTTTTTTTTCTGAACAATTCAATAATTTAAATTAAACATTTTTCGAATTACAGCAACATTGGATTTTTTTTTTCAAAACATTCTTTGAATTCAAGTAAAATTGGATTTTTTTTTCTGAACAATTTAATAATTTAAATGAAACATTTTTCGAATTACAGCAACATTGGATTTTTTTTTTCAAAACATTCTTTGAATTAAAGTAAAATTGGATTTTTTTCTGAAAATTTTAATAATTTAAATGAAACATTTTTCGAATTACAGCAACTTGGGATTTTTTTTCAAAATATTTTTTTGAATTAAAGTAAAATTGGATTTTTTTCTGAACAATTTAATAATTTAAATGAAACATTTTTCGAATTAAAGCAACATTGGATTTGTTTAAAACCTTTTTTGAATTAAAATAAAATTGTCACTATAACAAAATATAGCTTAATCTTTTCTGTAGCATTTGTTGATGGGTCAATAAAGTTATATCATATCTCATAGTTTTATTTTTTAAATTAATAAACGATTTAATTGGAATGAAATGAATAAATTGTTCCGTCTTTAGCATGCAGAGAAGCGCCACCTAGTTTAGTGAAATGTACAAAGAAAAAATGGCGCCGTTCGTGTAATACAGAAGTGTTAAAATTACTATATTGTATTGTGCAGCATGGTCAACATGGAGAGTAGAATTTAGAGAACTAAAAGTTGGTTCCTTACTCGTAATTTTGTTAAGAAATCGTTAGATGATATGTATCATGCCATTTTCATTAGAATTGCTCATTAGACAATGGACATAGTTTTTTAGCTTTATCTTGGTAAACTTTGTTATTAAGTTCATGTGTGAGGAAACAATAGATCCAATACCTATGGTAATAACAATCAATTTGGTTGTTGGAATCTTAGCATCACAAATTTCTAGTAGTATAGAAGCAGAATTACGATGTTGCGTTATTGAATGTAATAATTTTCTAGCTTGCACTTTTCAAATGCTTCCTAGTATCATATTTACACTCTGGCAAGTTTTTTGCCGTTAACTCTCAAAATCAATGCAAAGGCGAATTTATCAACATGGAAGTTATTTACAATTAGACTTTAGCCCATCGACAAAGAGTAAGACGTTTAAGTGTGTGATGACGACACAGAGATGTCAATCACGCTCGACGGCTGTTGGTCTATTGTTTTCTCTCTCTCTCTCTCTCTCTCTCTCTCTCTCTCTCTCTCTCTCCGTCTTAATTGTTTATGTTCTATCTTATATAGACAATAACCCATATTCTTAGAATGTAAATATTAAAACATTACATCCTTTTTTATTTTGCGTTGTGCAATTCATATCCTCCCTCCTTGCAATCTGAACATTTCCTTGTTCTCGGTGATAATTACAATTCCGGTCATTTTTATCGGTCACAAAAATATAGATCGAAAATCCACCTGCAATGTGCGTGTGTGCACACCTTTGCTTGCATCGGCATCACCACGGCTCCATATTCAACACATCAACCATAAGACCACTTTAGTTGTGGATTATATTTCGAGGAAATATGTTGGTAAAAGGATCCCCCCTCCCCAAACAAAGCAATAAAATTGTCATTACTTATACATAAAATGTACTGAATGGGTACTTTCATCTAACATTGTATGGAAGTAGGCTAGTGAGGGTTGAGAGCATGCGTTGCATGGAGAGAAACATGATAATGGCCCAATCTCAGTAAAAATTAGATTTGGAGGGCATAGGGAGAAATGTGCAGAGCATGGGGACTTCATTAATAATTATATATATATATATATATATATATATATATATATATATTTATATATATATATATAATTATTAATGAAGTCCCTCTTATATATATATATATATATATATATATATATATATATATATATATATATACATACATATATATATATATATATATATATATATATGCAAGCAACAGTAAAAAGAAAATAGGGATCACTAAGAAATAATGGAGATGATTAAAGAAGAAAAAACAATAAAAGAAAAAGAAAGGAGAGGGAGAGAAAGATAAAAAAAAATGTGAAGGATGTAGGAATGGAGAAAGAGAGAGAGAAAAGCAAATGAGAAAACGGAAATCTGTCTGTATGTATGTATGTATGTCTCCCTAAAACTTTCGACAGAGGCGACGGATTTTCAGGAGATCGGTATCATTTTGAAGCTCCTAATTGTTGTATCATCCTTATTGAATAAATGAAAAAAATCTATAGGCGTTTTCGATTGTCTAGCCTTAATTTAAACCAATGTCACTTCCGGTTTGGCGATGAGCGCAACAGCTAACGCGTCAAGTATTTTTTTTCACTTTCTTTTCTCCTTCGCGGTAGGGGTTCGAGCCTGCTTGCCTGCCTACTATAACTTTTTTTTTTCTTTTGCTCAACACACACCAAGAAACACTCGGGCAACGCCGGATACCCAGGCTAGTACATATAATAAGGACAAAAATTATATGCATGATCAAAAGTAAAGAAAAAAAGAAATAAAAATTTAACACACTCCGGAAGTATAAGAAGTAAAACCGGAAGTAAAAGAAGTAAAACCGGAAGTAAAAGAAGTAAAATCAAAACTTAAAGTCATTTAAATGTTACAAAAAAATATGTTCCAAAAGTACATAGAGGTCCAAGTGAAAGCCTTAGAATTGGGCATTTCCTTAATGATATGATGCTATAATAACTTATATAAAACCTTTATCCCTTATCTAGTATTTTATATATACACTAGCATGGGTGCCCGGCGTTGCCCGGGTATTTGGAGATGTACATTTAGCAAAAAAAAAAAAAAAAGTGATCAATTTTTTAAAATGTGACCCCTATTATGACCCGTTAAAATTTATTGTTTTGGGCTCAAATCAAGTTATTAAGTTAGATCCATGTCTAATGAACCTATATCTAAAATTTCAAGTGTTTAGACCCAAAAGTGTCGGAGAAGCTTGGTAGAGTTCTCAAAAAATCAAATCGTTGAACTTTGACCCCTTAATCGCCAAATTTCTGGCCGAAAACCGATCACATGGATTTTCCCAAATCTCAGTACCCTGTATATAAAATTTTGAGTCTGTAGACTTAAAATTGACAGAGTTATTGCGTAGGGAAATGTACACACGCAGACACAGAGATACACAGATACACAGAGAGACACACAGACAGACACTTTCACTTTATATATATATATATATATATATATATATATATATATATATATATATAGATATAGATATATTAAATAATAGCATCGTTAATTCATTACCCACACAGCATCAGCCGTATAGGGCAATGGTGAGAAGCCTTGACTGTCATTTGGGCGGTCGGGTTTCGATGCTGACTTGAGGCAATTGCTTGTCTAACCGCACTGATGAGCTGTGAAATAGCGAAACAGTACTATATATATATATATATATATATATATATATATATATATATATATATATATATATATATATATAATGCAATCATGAAGGAAGGCGAAAATTCATGATTAAAACGTTAAACTAAAGTCAACGGGGTGCAGTGAATAAAAGGAGAGGAAAAATCGGGGAAGTCAGCTGATCGGTTTCGCCCTCGCTTTATCAAAGCTGTATCGAAGGATTTGAGAGAAAAAAAAATACGAATGAGAATCGAAATTATGTACAGATAAAAATAACGTTGCGTTACATTATGTATGGGGAAAAAAATTAGGGAAAGCGATTGAAATACAGCAATGTTACATTACTCGAAGAGCCTAGAGACTAATCACGCGTAAACCTAAGAGACATTCCTGTTGCTTGCAGAGGGAAGGCCTTCTCAAGCGACTATTTATATATATATATATATATATATATATATATATATATATATATATATATATATATAGTCGTCCACATACAGTACTGTTTCGCAGCTCATCAGTGCGGTTAGACAGGCAACTACCTCAAGCCAGGGTTGAAAACGGACCGTTTGTACGACAGTCAAGGCTCCTAACCACTACGCTATCGGCGGCTGCTGAGGGAGTTCTGAGTTTAACGATGTTTTCACATCGTCCGAACTACTTCTGCTCGATTAGTTTACACAAAGAGCAGCATCGCTTATATGCTAATGGAGATTCGTGTATCACTTCTCAATATGCTCAACTCAAGATAAGGGGAATTAAAGTCATCCACTTACAGTACTGTTTCGCTGTTTCACAGATATATGCATATATATATATATATATATATATATATATATATATATATATATATATATATATATATTAGTGTTGGGACGATTGATTGAGATATCGGAATCGGAATCGGAAAAAATTGAGCTTATTTTCCGATGCCAAAACTGATTCCTTAAATTATTATTATTTTTTAAATTTAATTTTGGTTTAAGAAACATCTTCCCCTGCTTGTAGTAATAATAAAATAATAAATATTTATTGATTTAAACTTCCAGTAAGATTAAAATCTCTAGATCACCCCCTCACAAGTGTGGTTTTATCTTTGAGAAAATATAAGCACATTTAACATGTGTTTTTACGGTAATCGGGATAAAATAACACTTTTATGGTTAAATATTTAGAGATTTATAAAGAATCGGAATCGGTAATCCTATCGGAATCGGGAATTTAGTATGAAATCGGAAAAAATATTGAATCGTCCCATCACTAATATATATATATATATATATATATATATATATATATATATATATCTTTAAAAAACTTTGCAAGGATGAGATATAGGTAAAATATTTTTCGCTTGTTTTCTTTTCCTTATAAGGGAAATTGTTTCCATAATGTTCTATTGTTAATGTGTTTTTTTTATTCAATAAGTCTGACGAAAGGCTGTTTTGTGAAAATTTTCAAACGACATAATGTTTGAATTTGTCCAGTAGTCTTGAAACAATTGTAACTAACGATGAAATACACTATTTGTTGCTATCAACCCATTCTTTGAAGTCTTGGTTTTTGTTAAAATATGAATGCTCAATTATGAAATATGATAATTTTGTAGCTTACAGTTTAATCATCTCTTTTTGACTTAAAATTTGTTGGTATATGAACGATGACTGAATTTTCAATTATATAACCCCAGTAAAATTCGGAATACTATAAATGAGACATATATATATATATATATATATATATATATATATATATATATATATATATATATATATATATATATATATATATATATATATAAGTGAACGTGTGTGTGTGTGTCTGTCTGTGTGTCTGAAAAAACTCTGTCAATTTTAAGTCTACAGACTACAGATTTTCTCAAGATCAGTATCGTTTTAAAGTTCGACCTTTCAGACGACAAATATCGAAAAACTGGCTAAAAACATGAATATCTTCATCTTCAACTGGACACTTTTCTCCAGGGGTGGGAGGTGCTTTTTCGCCGATATTATTTTTAAGTAATCCTCTCCTTTCCATGTATAGCCTTAATTTAAACAAAAGTCTCTTCCGGTTTTGGCGGTGGTCGAAACAGCAAAGACATCAGGGTTTTCCCCCGTTTTTTTTCCTCCTTCGGGGTACGGGTTCGAGCCTGCCTTCCTACTACCACTTTTTTCTTTTTGCTCAACAGACACATCCAAACACCCGGGCAACGCAGGACTGAAACGCTAGTATATATATATATATATATATATATATATATATGTATATATATATATATGTATATATATATATATATATATATATATATATATATAACCTTAATATTTATTGCTTTGGGTTCAAATCGAGTTATTAAGTTAGATCCATGTCCAAGTAACCTATATCTAAAATTTCAGGTGTTTAGACCCCAAATTGTGGGAGGAGTTTGGTAGAGTTCTCAAAGGTCAAATCGTTTCATTTCGACCTAGCCGATCACGTAGATTTCC
>NC_136499.1:115294625-115307125 GCF_053919585.1 Euprymna scolopes | reverse complement strand
GTAGGACTTCAGGTTCTTCTTCATAAGCCCTGTGGCACCTATAATAACTGGTATGATTGATATCTCCCTAAGATTCCAGTTTCTTTTCATATCATACATGAGACCTTGATATTTGGTCGGTTTCTCCCTTTCAGCTCTGTTCAGACCTCCATCGTTAGGGACACTCACTTCAACCAAGGTTGCAACTCTTGTTTCTTCTTCTTTTTTTACACAGTGATCACCACTTATCAAGGCCCGGAAGCCACTCAGGGATAAGGGTTATTGCAAGTAGTCTTAAATTAAATATGAAATTTTTGTTGGTTTTTAAGATAGAATCGAAAAATCGATTTTTCAAAAATGTAGTTTAAGCAAAAACAAAATCCCCGTGCTTAATTGTCATATCGAAAGTAGTAATATATCCAAAAATTACGAAAATTTGGTCGAGTAGAACAACTGCTGTTGTGAGTTTAGTAAAAAAAAAAAAAAGAAGTTTACCGCTAAAAACAACAAATAATGCACACCAAGAACAAGTAATAAAAAATATGCGTTCCGAGTTATGTCCCCTATATGTAGATTCTTATTATCTACTTTATAACGTCAAAGAAAACTGCAATTTTCCCCCAATTTACCGTAAAAATTATTTTTAACAATAAATAACTTTCTACTCGGCGAATTTCCGTAATTTTTGGATATATTACTATTTTCGACATGCCAATTAAATACATGAATATTCTTTTTACTTAAAATAACATACTTAAAAAAAAATCGGTATGTCGACTTCTGTTCTGATACTACACTTCTGTTCTGATACTACAATCAGTGGAGAAGAAATCCTTCTAGATTGAGCCAATTCTTATTTTTATTCCTACCCTGACTGCCTTTTTATGGGGAGCTGGATTTTCCCCACATTAAAATCGACCTTGTGTCTAACTCTGATCTCGTGGGGAAGCAAGTAAATAGGTACACCAGATTTGGTTTTTTTTTTTCCGGAATATGACACACATGCTTAGGTAAATCGAACGAAAAAACCTGCGATTTTGTTATATGACCCTCGATAATAGCTCAAAAATCGAAAATTAAAGTAAAACACTGATAGAAACCCATCCAATAAATGTCACTAATCGTGCAAAAAGGTAATATTCTGACAGTATTTTGTTAATTTTCGATTTTTAAACGATTATCAAGGTTAAAAAAATCGCCAATGTTTTCGTTCTAACTCAACAGACTTGAAGTGAAGTGTGTTTTAAAGTAAATAAACGTTTTAAAATAAGTTAAAACAAAAAAAAACTTATACAGTTAGGTAGAAGAGTAACTTATCTTACCCTTGGAAGCATTTGTTCGTTTTGGTTTAATTTGTGCCTTAATTTGTCGTGCATTAATTTATTGTGCCATAATTTGTCATTTTCGATTGGTAGCAATTTAATGACTGTAATGAAAACTCAACAGACTTAGCACTTCATTTATTTCTAAATAAATAAATGCTTTAAAATAACATGAAGCACAAAAATCAGTGCAGATTGGAACTATGGCGGCATTTAAAATTAAAGAAAATACAGAGATGTCTGTATGGTGTACGTATCAGTCACGGAACGAAATATTCCAAAAATCATGTAATTTGATCAAGTATTTTTTTTTTTTCAAGAAAATCAAATTTCATTCTGTTTCGATGAGGATGAAAAAAGTGTTCAACGAATCGATGAACAAGGACAGAAAACCCTGAGCACGTGGAAAGTATAGATATAATCACTGATTATTTGCTCTTATTGTGTTCTTTAACTAAACATGGCCTCGTCTGTCACTTACCGGTAAAAAAAAAAACGGCAAATTTGTTGTTCGTAAAAAAAAAAAAAAACAGTAAATTTGTTGTTCGTAAAAAAAAAAAACGGCAAATTTGTTGTTCGTAAAAAAACGGCAAATTTGTTGTTCGTAAAAAAAAAGGCAAATTTGTTGTTCGTAAAAAACGGCAAATTTGTTGTTCGTAAAAAAAAAAAACGGCAAATTTGTTGTTCGTAAAAAACGGCAAATTTGTGTTCGTAAAAAAAAAACGGCAAATTTGTTGTTCGTAAAAAACAAACCCGCCAAAGTTGCTGTTCGTAAAAAAAAACCCGGCAAATTTGTTGTTCGTAAAAAAAAAATAAAACAAAAACTACTTCATCAAATTTTGTGATTTTTGGAATATAAAATTTCCGTTCCGTGGCAAGTAGGTATAAAATAAAAGATTTCTTGATTTTTGTTTATCGTCGTAAGTGCCAATCTGAACAAGCAACCCGAAAATCTTATTCAGGTAGGTAGAAGAGTGACTTATCTTGCCTTTGGTAATAGTTATTTTTTGTATATTTATTTTTAACGTCTTTTTTGTTTTGTTGACTAGTGTTAGAAGAAAATGGCCAAAATCATTGATGACAATAGTAGCGTTTAGAGATTTTTATATGAGTCACTTTGTGTGTGTGTGTGTGTGTGTGTGTGTGTGTGTGTGTGTGTGTGTGTGATCTTAACTTTTGCAAATTGCATACAAAGCTAATTTATATTTCTGGCAGTGTTCTTAGATATCTTTTATACAGAAATTCGTATGATAAGTATCAAAAATCGAAAATATTCGACCTAAAAATGTCTTTTCTCTCTTATAGACAAAAAAAAAAAAGAAAGAATTTTTACAGGGGGAATATTTTACGTTAAACCGGCAAGGGAGATAATAAATTCTTAGCAAATCATTTCTTCTTAAAAAAAAAAAATATTGACATCTGGAGATGTAGCTCAGTGGTAGAGCATTCGACTATAGATTGGACAATCCTCTGTTCAAGCCCGCGTATTACACCCCGCCACTTTATTTCAATTCTTTCTTATTAATGAGTTCAATTTACCATAAAAGAAGAGCTACTATTTAAAATCGCCGCAAATCACTTCTTTTCAGATTTTAAACTTAAACATTAATCAGAAATGACTTTCTCAAGACATTCATCGTCAACCCCAAATATCAGCTGACGTGATATTGCAAACAAATACAGACGGAATTTGATGAACGACATTATCATTATTATATTTTTCATTTTTGTAATTTTATTTTGCGAATTAATCCACCGGGCAAATTATTCCTCGTAATATATAATAATCAATAAAAGATTGATTCGATAATAGTACATATGCGATTTGCATAAATTAATATATGATGTCTAAGTATATTGTATGCCTGGGCAACGCCGGGCGGCCAGCTAGCTAGTATAGCGATAAGTGTAAAAAATGTGAGTGCGTAATTTTTTTTTAACTGATCTGGTTTATTCCACGGGAGAAAAGTGAAGCCATGCAATGTATTCTGGAAACACAGGCGGAGATTTTTGTAACCCCTATTTTAAATTTGAAGAGCTTATTAAACGGATAACTATTGAACGTCTTTGAGGTATTTGAACATGCTATTATTACTGCGCCCACATATAGCGGCATTATTTGCCCGCACGTGTGCGAGGCAGGGTGGTGTGGGGAAGGCTTATTGAGATAAACCCGTACACAGCGAAAAGAAAACAAAAATGGAAGATGTCTCCGCCTCTTTGTGGGAGGCGAATGTATCGGTCAATCGAGGAAAGAAGGCCTTTTTTTTTTTTCTTATTTCTCCACCGACTGGAGAAGACTGGAGTTTTGGATCTCAGAGCGTTTAGTCGTCATTTTAACGGCTAAAGAGACTCGGACGCTCATATTTTTTTTTAAGCAATTTTTTTTAAACTAACCTATAACGGATAAGCAAAAAAAAAAAAAAAAAAAAAAAAAGGGAGGGGGGAAACAGATAAAAAAAAAGAGGAGAAAAAAACGCAAAAAAAAAAATTCAAATACGAAAAAAAGGGAGAATGACATAAAAGCAGATAGTGTTTTGTTTTATATATATATATATATATATATATATATATATATATATATATATATATATATATATAAAAGAAAATGTGTCGTTATATTCTCATATAAAAAGATTTAAATCGACAGTAATTATACAAAAAAAAATGAATGGAATTATTATTGACTATTGGAGTTTATATGTTTGTAGTATGGATAGGTTAAGAAAAATACGAGTTTGGTGTTGAGAAAGTGCGTGAAGGAGATAGAGAGAGCTAGAAAGTGAGAGAGAGAGAGAGAAAGAGAGAGAGAGCGACGCCCGCTTTTTTTTTTTTTTTAAATCATTTTAAGAATTGAAAAAATCATGGATATCTTATTGTATGGAGCTAATGTTATTGTATTACGGACACGTCAAAAAGAAATACAAGTTTCGCGTTGAGAAAGAGTTCGAAGAGTTCGGAGAGATATATATATATAGAGAGAGAGAGAAAGAGAGAGAGAGAGAGAGAGAGAGAGAGAGACGTTATTTACGGAGGAAAAAAAAATTTAATCATTTTAAAAATTTAAAAAAAAAATCACGGATATTTCTTTGAAATACGGAACTGATGTCATTGAATTTCAGACACGTTAAAAGAAATAAAAGATTTGCGTAGCGAAAGAGTTAGACAGAGAACGAGAGAGAGGGAGGAGAGCGAATCGGAAAAAAAAAAAGAGAGTGAACTTTTTTTACGAGACAGTAAAAAGGAATCGACTTTGTTTAAAGGAAGCTTTTACCATCGTTGAATTTTTCATCGTCAAAACCGCGAAGACTTCTCCCCAGTTTAACACACTCGCACACAGAAAGGTAAGCAGTTTCACGTATTTTGGGAGCATTTTTTACAATAGCCAACAAAACAAAAATGGAACAATTGAAAAAAAAAATCAATGTACAACAAATTTATGCACGACAAATGGCCTCTGCTTTGATTAATATATAGGCACGAGAAATTAACACACAAGAAATTAACGTACGACAAATTAACGTACGACAAGCAAACGTTAGCAAAAGCAAGATAAGTTACTATGTTATTGTTACATACCTGGATAAAATCGTGTTTTAACATATTTTAAGGCGTGTATTTTCTCTGAAAAAGAAACCGTAGTGCCAAGTTTATTGTGGTTTAGTTTGAGATGTTTGAACCTTCTATAATCGTCAAAAAATCAAAAATGAAACAAAATACTGTGAAATGTATTGGATGGGTTTCTATCACTATTCTTTTTCGATTTTCGAGCGGTTATCGGGGGTTGAAATTGTTTGAACGGACCGCAATTTGTTTCGTTCTCACTCAACCGACTTGACACTACATTTGTTTTTAAATGCACGCTTTAAAATAAGTTAAAACACAAATAATATCCAGGTAGATAGAATAGCAACTTATTTTGCGTTTAGTTGGTAATAACGTTATTATTTCAACACGATCAATAAACTGCACGAGTACTTTATTTTATTGTTATTTTTATTTACTAGAATTTCTCGTATTTAGACCTCACTGACAAATGACATTGTGTCATTGGAATCTGAGTGCCAAGAGGTTTCTCAATGTTATTATTATTATTATTATTATTATTATTATTATGATTATTATTATTATTATTATTATTATTATTATTATTATTATTATTATTATTATTTTTATTTTTATTATTGGCTCACAAGGAGCTTTCACACAGGTCATCAAAAAATCTCTCCTTGAAAACAACCTGTGCTGTTCCCTGGAAGCTGAGTGACAACAAGTCTCCCCATATTTCCATTACTCTTCTTTTTTTTTTTTACACGGTGGTCACCACTTATCAAGACCCGGAAGCCACTCATGGATGAGGGTTATTGCAAGTACAGTACGTTAGCGTGGAGATTTAATGAAGTGTTTACTTAAGAGGGTGGTTCATTAGGAATTTGTTAACGTTGGACTTGAAGACATCCAAGTTGTAGTCAGGTGGGAAGCAGGCAGACGTAACAGAGTTCCACAGGCGTGCAGTTCTAAGAAAGAAGCTTTGCTCATGGAATCTACGTCTTTGGATTACATTTGTAAATAAACTTGCGTTATCGCAACAGCCGCTTACCATTGATATCTCTCTGGCAGCGGCCATAGGTCTCTACTGGAATTTGAGTGGCAATAAGCCTCCCCATGGTCCCAGTTCTCTTCTTACTTAGGTCCGGTTATTATTATTATTATTATTATTATTATTATTATTATTATTATTATTATTCGCATAATCAGGTTGACACACCGGTTCTCACAGATCACTGAAGTTAAGCAATGTTGAGCCTGGTTAGTACCATATGGGTGACCATTTGGGAATTCTAGGCGCTGTATGTGCTCTCCGCTTATCTCGGCATTTGTTTCCAGTCGTCTTCTACATACACTTCACTTGCCACTGGTATTTAACAATGTCGACTCAGAAGAGGTGTGGTTGGAGATTGCGCACCTCCTGCTACAAATATTTCACGCGCAGGCACCCCTTCGTGGGTATCCATAGTCTGTTAAAGACTGAAGGAACCCACATGGACTTTCTTGAATATTAAGTCGATTCCTTTGACTTTAGACATTCAAGTTGAATGACACTTTCGCTATTCCTAACAGGCAAGCCTTTTGCAAAATTGGAAAAAAATTGTCTTGCCAATCAGATTAAGCCATTTATGGTGGCTTTTCATTATGTTTCCAAACTTTTAAATTATAATGGGAATCACCTTGACGTCTTTACATTTCCATAGTTTAATTCTCATTTCAGATATATATATATATATATATATATATATATATATGTGTGTGTGTGTGTGTGTGTGTGTGTATGTATGTGTTTGTGTGTGTGTATGTGTATATATATATATATATATATATATATATATATATATATATATATATATATCGTATTTCCTCTGGACTTACCGAAGTTAAGCAACGTTGAGCCTGGTCAGTACTAAAATGGATACCCATTAGGCATTTTCAGTTGCTGTATGTGCTCTCCGCTTATCTCGGCACTGTTTCCAGTCGTCTAGCACTACTCCTTGCCACTGGACTAAAGCAGTGCCGATTCAGGAGATGTGTGGTTGAAGATTGCGCAAACCTTGCCTCACAATTACGCGCGCAGCTGCCCTTACAGGGGTATCTATTATCTCTTGAGACTGAACGGCCGTACCTGTTATCGATCGATATCAAAAGGGGCGGTCATGTCAATGATTGAGCAACTGCTCTTGTTTAGAAAAATTGTCATATTTGAAATGTTCAAGGACCTTATCAGTTTGTACGCGCATATTCGAAATAAGTTTGACATTGTCGTTATTATTATTATTATTATTATTATTATTATTATTATTATTATTATTATTATTATTATTATTATTATTATTATTATTTTCGTTAACTTCATAGTGCTGTGACGTTTTACACAGTTTTGTTTTTTAATTTTTTTATTTTTCACTCAAGAGCGAGCTTTTACACTGAAGCTAGTGAGCATAGTCAAATAGTCAATTAGATGGAAAACACCTGGCGTAGGATGCTTGCTGTGCCAAGCAGAACTGACTTCTGGAGTACTGTAATATTTTACTTGATTCCCAAGGAGGTCTCCTGTTTCTCAAGATCATCTACAATTGAGCCAAGCGTACCTATGGATTGCTACAATGGAGGTTTTCTTATTCCGCAACCTAGCAATCTTCATCCTCAGTTTCTTATAGTTCATTATTATTATCAGTATTGACCCACAGGGAGCTTTTACACAGGTCATCAAGGATCCTGGAAGCTGAGTGCCAAGTCTCCCAAGATTTCCAGTACTCTCCAGCTATTTCGATAATATTCGCAAATGAATTTGTGTTATCGCAACAGCCGCTTACGATTGATTTCTCGCTGACAGCGGCCATTGGGCTCCACTGGAATTTGAGTGGCAATAAGCCCCCTCAAGGTCCCAGTTTTCTTAGTACTTGTCCAGCATTATAATAATGATAATAATAATAATAATAATAATTATTATTATTATTATTATTATTATTTTCTTCTTCTCCTTCTTCTTCTTCTTCTTCTTCTTCTTCTTTCTTACTTACTTACTTATCTACTTACTTACTAGAAAATTTCACACAGGCGATCAAAGATTTGTGGTGTTTTTTGGAGTCTGAGTGACAATTGTCCTTAAATTTCTAGTACACTTCACCTCTTTCAATGATCTTTCCAAACGAGTTTGTTTTATCGCAACAGTCGTTTACCATTGACTTTTCACTGGCAACGATCATTGGTCTTCGCTGGAATTTGCATGGCAATAAGACTCCCCAAGGTTCCAGTCTTCTTTCTACCCATTCAGTGGAAGTCTGGTGGGTGCTTTCACCCATCGGTCTTCCCATCCTCCTTGACCCTTCAACTATTAAGTGCGCTGCCAGTTGATACCGGCACTATTAAATAAAATGGTGGGGAAATAGGTAACTTGCAGTTTCAGTTTTCTTGGTTTTATTTTTGTTTTCCTTCTCTTGTATTTTCTATATGCCCGGCTAGCGATTGTCATTCTTGTAGATTAAGTTTCCGCATTCGAAGATTTTCCGCTGTTTTCAGCATTACTGCCTATTGCGTAGTCTGAGGCTTCCTCCTGGTTCCGATTTCTTCTTTCCAAGTTCCTTATATATGTTTCTGTTACTTGTCCTTTTGGCCAAGATCAAAGTGTAGTATCTGTTCCGGCAGATGCTTCTTGGTCTGACCTTCACCCGGGACAAGATCAAAGTGTAGTATCTGTTCCGGCAGATACTGCAAGCTATGACTAGCTATGACTAGCAAAGACCAGATGTGGGGGCAACCCCACATGCCTGACCTTTAACCAGCTCCCATTTCCCACCTCTCGGGAGCTGGTCCCCTTTTTCCCTTCCCCCTCCCTTCACTCCTCACATTAAAAATTGGCCTTGTGCCTAATTTGCTCGGTGGGGGAGCAAATAAATACCATCTGTTCCGGCAGATGCTGCACTTAAGATAATTTGTACCAGTCAATGGAGGGGAAACCCTCTATACTGGGACAATTATTATTTTTGGTAACCAGAGTGCCCCCTTTTTGCCTACTTTTAGGGGAGCTGGTTTTTACCTCACATTAAAAACGGCCTTGTGCCTAATTTGCTCAGTGGGGGAGCAAATAAATACCATCTGTTCCGGCAGATACTGCAAGCTATGACTAGCTATGACTAGCTATGACTAGCAAAGACAAGATGTGGGGGCAACCCCACATGCCTGACCTTTAACCAGCTCCCATTTCCCACCTCTCGGGAGCTGGTCCCCTTTTCCCTTTCCCCCTCCCTTCACTCCTCACATTAAAAATCGGCCTTGTGCCTAATTTGCTCGGTGGGGGAGCAAATAAATACCATCTGTTCCGGCAGATACTGCAAGCAGGGACCATGTGTGGGGGCGGCCCCACATATAAGACCTTGGTCAATGAAGGGGCAACCCTTCATACCAGTTGTCACTGTCCGGCTCCCCTACTCCCCGGGGAGCTGGTCCCCATTTCCCCTTAACTCCTCACATTAAAAATTGGCCTTGTGCCTAATTTGCTCGGTGGGGGAGCAAATAAATACCATCTGTTCTTCGGGTGCTGCCCTTCCATTTCTTGTTCTCTTTCGGTGGAGGAGAAGTCCTTCCCGACTGAGACAATTTTTTATTGTTGTACCTTTTCTCCACGTTAAAAAACGACCCTGGTGTCTAACTCTGTCCTGTGGGGAGGCATTTTAAATAGGTACAATTATTGGTATCTTCAGGTTCCAAATTCCTGTCAGTTCTCTGGCGAGTCTCGCATATTTGTTTTTATATTTAGTCACGTTGATCCTCACCCTGTGGTTTGTTAGGGCGGTAAAATCTACAATTTGACAGATTCTTTTTTTTTCTTGCTAATTATTATGACATCCGGTCTTTTAGCTTGGATGAGTTTATTTGATTCTACGCCCATGTCCCAAAGGATTTTATTATTATGTACTTACTAGTAGTAACCATGCAAGCTATCATTAAATATTGCTATTTGAGAACAATTTGTGGTGTTCCCTGGAGTCTGAGTGATAACAAGTCTCCCCATACTTCCAGTACTCTCCACTTGTTTCGATAACCTTTTCAAAAGCATTTGTGTTATCGCAACAACCGTTTACCATTGATTTCTCGTTGACGGCGACCAATGGTTTTCATTGGAATTTGGGTGGCAATAATCCTTGCCAAGGTCCCAGTCCTCTTTGCACTTACTCAACCAGAGGAGGTCTGGCTAGTATTTTTTCTTCTCGGTCTTTCCATCCTCCTTGACCCTCCTCATTATTTGGTGTGGTGCCTGTTTATGGTGACACTTACACACTCACACACACATAAAAAAGATGGGTATCTTACAATTATAGAGTTTCAGCTTTCATGATTGTTCCTTTGTGTTTTGCATCTGTAGCAGTTTCTGTGTCCAGTTTGTGTCTGTAGTCCATGTGTATTAATTTCCACATTCAAGGGTTTTCCTTAATATTTCTGCAGTTTAATTATTGAAATCCGTTGTATCTTCCCAGCCATCTCTTTGATTTGTATATCTCCCATTTTGTTTTCAGAGGTTTTCGGTATTGTTCCAAGCGCTCCTGTTATTATTATTATTATTATTATTATTATTATTATTATTATTATTATTATTATTACAAAATCTAAAAAAACTGACATATTGTAGACTTCTCAGTACCCTGGACAGGAATGTGAGAGAGAAGGAGAACGAGCAGTGGAGCAATTATGCTCCATTGGCCTTGGAAATGAGGCGTGTACACGGGGTTAAAACACAAATAATCCCGGTTGTAGATGGTACACTAGGAGTAGTATCAAGTCGTTGGAAGGACAATTGAAAAAACTACAAATCCCCGATGTTTTAGGCGGCCTTCAAACCTCTGCAATTATAGATACCACCAACATGCTTAGGAAAACCCTTGATCTTTGAAGCTCCTGGTTCGGAGCCGGGATTAAGGGAAATCCTCTGGAAATGAATCCCATCCCTTTCCAGAGAGACGTTGATAAACGAAATCAGAATTATTATTATTATTATTATTATTATTATTATTATTATTATTATTATTATTATTATTATTATTGGCTGAAAAGAAGCTTTCATATAGATCATCAAAGATTTCTCCTTGAAAACAACCTGTGGTGTTCCCTGGAAGCTGAGTGACAACAAGTCTCCCCCAGGTTTCCAGTACTGTCCACTTCTTTCAATAGCATTTGCAAATGAATTTGCGTTATCGCACCAGCTGCTTACCAATAATTTCTCACGGTCATTGGTCTCCACTGGAATTTGAGTGGCAATTAGTCCAGCGGAGGTCTGGTCAGTGTTCTCTCCTTATTATTATTATTATTATTATTATTATTATTATTATTATTACAAGACTTTTTCCACAAAATCTAGTTCACATACAAAATTTTTGTAGCGAGATATTTTTCTTTTTGTAAAAACGTACATATATTTTTATGAAAACATTTTATCAAAACCTTGCAGGAAGCGATTGGTCTTGCCTACTCGTAAAATATGCCTCAATATATTTGAATTCATTTGGATTTCTTATTTAATATTCCAGATCCAATTGTTTATAAATGATTATATTGTACCTAATATATAATACTGATGTCACAACCTAAAACAATTGACTTATGTGCCATCAGCTATAATCGAAACCAAACATTTAGTGCTCCAGCCGATTTTTCTACCGTTTGGGCTATAGGCAGATAGATAAAATATTTAAAATCAAACCACTTCATGCTACTAATGAATTTGCGCTTGCGCAAAAATAATAGTAAAATAATTCGATGTCGGCAAGTTGAAATGAACATTGCACGCTTCAACTTGTCGACATACGCATTATTTATCCCTCCAAAAACCAATTTTACCATCCTTCGTGTATGATTACTATTTCCTGTTAATTCCAATGTTATGTGACCAATAGTTTAAGAGTTTATCGGTTAAATATTTTCATATAGACACACCCAGATACACACATCTAATATTTTAGTCGTAATATTATCATAGTTATTAGTATGTTATAATTATTATATTTTATTATTATTATCATCATTATTATTATTGTTATTGTTGTTATTATTGTTGTTATTATTATTATTATTATTATTGTTGTTATTATTATTATTATTATTATTATTATTGTTATTATTATTGTTGTTATTATTATTATTATTGTTGTCATTATTTTTATTATTATTGTTATTATTATTGTTGTTGTTATTATTGTTTAGTATTATTATTATTGTTGTTAATATAATTGTTTATTATTATTATTATTATTGTTGTTGTTATTATTATTATTTTTATTGTTATTATTATTGTTGGTGTTGCTATTATTATTGTTGTTATTATCATTGTTTATTATTATTATTATTATTATTATTATATTATTATTATTATTATTATTATTATTATTATTATTATTATTATCATCTATATATTAATACGATAGCGTGTGTGTTATTTTCTGTGGCACGCTTACATCCGGGTCGTTTAATTGTTATGTACTTCCATTTCTTGTCATAAATAATTTTACCAAGAATTATTCATAAGTTTTGGTTTCGGTTTCGATTATAGCTGATAGCACTACAGTAATCTTTTTTTTTAATAAATAATTTTATCAAGAATTCTTCATAAGTTTTGATTTTGGTTTCTATTATGGCTGTTACACACATATATAT
>NC_136499.1:115272125-115292125 GCF_053919585.1 Euprymna scolopes | reverse complement strand
AAATATTTTTTCTAGAAGTAAAATATATTCAGTGCTTCACATATTTAGATTTTCTGATGTCTTTTATTGTTTACCTTTATTTTATAAATAAATATATATTTAATACACAGGTGGTTAGAAACTTTAATATACGCGTTGTTTATTTTAAGAAGTACAATTTTACGAATAGCAGAAAAATACGCATGAATTTATCTTAGGCCAATTTCTACAGAAAAGTTGTGCATGTATTTCTTATTACAAATTTGTCTTGAAAAAAGAAGACTGTTCGAAAAATTAAAAAAAACATTTTTTGTGTTTACAGTAAGATTATATGTACATATATATATATATATATATATATATATATATATATATATTATCAAATGTGAGGAAATTAATTTATATTAGTCGAGAAACGTAGAAACACACGCGCATACACACATAGAGACACACGCACACATACACACACACATACAATAGTTTGTTATGAAAATATTTATGGCAATTAAGCTACACAGAATATTCCGCGTTTCATTCTCGTGAGAATTCGTCAGGCTTATGCATTGTCGTGAAAATTCGTCAGGCTTACGGATAGCCTAAAAATTCTCAAGAGAATCAAACGCTGAATATTCTGTGTAGCTTAATTGCCATATATATTTATATAACTTACTACCTACTCTACCTATATATTGAGTACTGTTGAAGTAAATACTTTATATTAATTTATGTGATTAAATGAAGTAATCATATATATATTAAGACCAAAATCTTTCGATTTTCCCTTCACAAGTTTGTTTTTACGTTTGAGAAAATATAGGCACATTTAAGATGTTTTTTTAAACAGTAAAATAACACTTTTATGGTTGCATATTTAGAGGTTAATAAAGAATCGGAATCGGTCATTGAATCGGAATCGGGAAAATATTGGAATCGTCCCATCACTATTATATATATATATATATATATATATATATATATATATGGTGAATAAATGACAAAAACTATATTCCAAAATTCATAAATGTTGACCATCTTATAATTTATTCCTTTAATTCAGTTGACATTTACAATTCTTTACATTATCTGTTTCGTAGCGCAAAATCAATCACATTTATTATATCAATCACTGAATCTATTATGACCTTAAATCATTAGAATGCCAACTGAATAAAAGGAATAAATAATAAGATGGTCAACATCATGAAATTTGGAATATAGTTTTTGTCATTTATTCACCATATTGCTTTGCAATTATATTGAGCTTCTTAAATAAGGATTGGTATATATTAGCAGAAAATATATTTCTACAGGAATATATATATATATATATATATATATATATATATATATATATATATATACATAACTACTTCATTTACTCACATAAAATTAATATACGAAAGTATAGATTTATGCGTAAACTTTAAGTATTTACTTAAAAAGTGCTCAATACGTTGATTAGGTTCAAAAACAGTCTACAGAAAATGGACTCTGATTTATGAAAGTATAATAGGTTATGAAAAGGAAGGGTTGTAATGAGATAGCTTCCTGTTTATCAAAACCAAAGCAAAATATGATGAAAGCAAACATGAAATAGATAAACCCCATAATTTATTATACGATACCTGTTCACACTGAAACACTTATCACAATATTCTGTGCATCTATATTTGAAAACCTTGTTAAACTTTGTGACATATTTCCATTCTATAGAGGTCAGGCGCGAACGAACACCCCATAATTTTATTATACCATATTTCTTCAAACTGAAACATAATTATCAGAGTATACTTACGCAGATAGATATGAAAAGTCTTTATTAAAGTGTGTGCCTATTTCCATTCTATGGAGGCCAGGCGCGAACGCAGACCCCACAATTTTATTATACCATCCCGATTTAAGTTAAAACATACTTATCAAAGTATTATTATGTCCATCTATATCAAAAACACTTCTTTTTTTTTAATTTTTAAATTTTTTATTTTCATACTTTGTGGACCAGGCGCGTACGCAGACCCCACAATTTTAATGAATCATTATTATGCCGGATCAAACATCCCCATTCCTGTGTCTCGATACATCTTTTATCATTATATGTGATCAGTTTTCTTACAATAGTCATACATATAGGAGCCTATTTGTGACCAGACACACACACAGACGTTCAGCTTTATATTATAGATATATGGTTTGTAAATAAAAACAAAAAAAAACAGAACTTGAAAAATAATGGTTAAATGTTTAGAGGAAAACATTTAAAGATAGCATTTGCTGACACCGATCCCATAGGACACACAATAGAACTGTCGATTATCAAAGGTTGTGGGTTCGATTTCTGACTCGAGATAGGTGCTAGCCTAGCCGCATTGATGAGCTGTGATGCCGTGGATTGCTATATATATATATATATATATATATATATATATATATATATATATATATATATATACTGTGTATGCAAAATCAAGACTTCAAGACAAGGTGTTGATGGCAACAAAAAGTGTATTTTATTTTAAGTTACAATGGTTTCAATGTCCAGTTTGACAATTTCAAGCATTATATCGTTTGAACACTTTTAAAAAACCAGCATTTCTTCAAACTTTATGAATAAACACACTTTAGGCAATGTAGCATTTTTTGAATAGAAAGAAAAAAAGGCGGGGGGAATCCCTAACGGGAAATTTACTGAATTACACGAACTCAGTGTATATATATATATATATATATATATATATATATATATATATATATATATATATATATATATATAACTACTTAATTTACTCACATAAAATTAATATACGAAAGTATAGATTTATGCGTAAACTTTAAGTATTTACTTCAAAATTGCTCAATACGTAGGTAGAGCTAGTTAGTAATTTATAAAATATATATGGCGATTAAGCTACACTGAATATTCCGCGTTTCATCCACTCTAGGACTCTTCAGATAACCCTGAAGAGTCCTGGATGAAACGCGGAATATTCAGTGTAGCTTAATCGCCATATATATTTTATAAATTACTATATATATATATATATATATATATATATATATATATATGGAAGGAGGTGATGAAGATTATGGAAATAATATTTCGACGTGATAGATGGATGAAAAAGAAACCAAATTATATGTTCATCAACGTTACATCTTTATTTGATGACTTCCTCAGTATGATTGATTTGAAGAAATAAAAAGCAGTACAATATTTGAAAACTTACCTTCTGTTTTCGCGATCTGAAATAGATTCCTTTTTTTCTATTCCAAACAAAAGCCGTCAGTATTCCATGTGTATATAGTATTTATAGCATAAAATGACTAAGTCATTTTTTTTAAACTCCGAATCGGTGTTATTGTTAAAATATAACATGTGTTTCGTCGTCTACAAGTCATCAGACTGGTTGAATCCAGCGAGATTCGAAATCGGGACCCCATTGTAAGCAGTGTACATTTCTACCACTGGACTATCTCGCCCGGCTGCTGAATGTATCGCGTGTTTTTCTTAATATAGAGATTATTTGTTTTTGCTTTGCGATGCTTTTTAAATGAATTCAGTTATTTATACAAATATGCATTTTTACCTAAGTGCTAGTTGGGGGATAATGATGAGTCGTAGACGATGAAATACACGTCAGTGGATGATTATATTTTAAACAATACATATGCCACTCCCCATTTGGGGGGTACCAAAATTGGTCAAAGGGAAAATTATTTCCAACTCGAATTTAAGTAAAAATGCACTTTCGTATGAAAAATTGAATTCATTCCAAAGTATCGCCAAACAAATAACGCCTATGTATTGCTGTTAAATATTTAAAAATACACAATGCAATTTCTTCTTTTTTTATTTTCTTCGTTTGAAGATTGTAACACTGTGTATGGAGCAACAAAACCAGCTACCAACATTGCCCTACTTTTTATTGAAACCAACCGAGAGCTCTTTTTAGTTTCCTCGTTGTTCCCTTAAGTGCAATTGTCTGGATTTTTTTGCAGCTGGTTCACCAGGAATATTATGTTAGGTAGGATATCAGGTTCTTCTTCATAAGCCCTGTGGCACCTATAATAACTGGTATGATTGATATCTCCCTAAGATTCCAGTTTCTTTTCATATCATACAAGAAAGCTTGATATTTGGTCTGTTTCTCTCTCTCTCTCTCTCTCTCTCTCTCTCTCTCTCTCTCTCTCTCTCTCTCTCTCTCTGTGTGTGTGTGTGTGTGTGTGTGTGTAATGAATATAGTCGTAGGAATTCAAAATGGTGGCTGTGTATATAGACATTAAAGGAAAGTTTCTTAGTTTTTTTAATTATATTCATTTACTGATTCATTTATTTGAGTGACGGTATTATTTCCTGTAATATAACTATTTAGCCTGTATTAAAATTTATCTTCTGTTTTTTTTTTAATTTATAAAATTACAGATGTTAAAGGAGGTAAATTGTAGAAGTCGACACTCATTTTATTTTATTAGTAGTATAATTCGTCTTACACGTGTTTCGTTGAAAGTGCAAATAAACCAAACAACTCATCAGAGTACACATTTCGATTTTGATTTAGTTTAAAAGAGATAAAAATTGGTAAAAAGAAAATGGAAATCTTTAAAACAAACATAAAAGATCTTATTATATAATTTGATAGAAAATTTATTGGGTAAAAAACATTTTGGAAGCCAGTGCAAACAAGAGCAGGATATATTTTTTATTCATATAAATAATTTTATATGATCGCGACACTGGATATGCTAATATTTTAGACAAATGGTCGGTTAAAACTAGAAGTCCTTTTAAGGCGACTTAATAAATGGTTGCTTTTCGCAGGTTTCAGAACTGGTTTCTTTTGTGGAAAGCAACACTTTATAAAGTTGCCTGGCAAAACTTCCCGCTTTAAACGACCATTTGTTCGAAACATTAGTATGTCCAGTGTCACGACTATATATATATATATATATATATATATATATATATATATATATATATATATATATATATATATATATCTGTGTGTGTATGTGTGTGTATGTATATATATATATATATATATATATATATATATATATATATATATATATATATATATATATATATATATATATATATACACACACACTAACAATGCTAATCGGCGTTGTCCAGGGCCGTAAGTCTTACGGCCCTGGACAACGCCGATTAGCGTTGTTACGGCCCGTAAGATAAATAAAAAAATTATTAAGTACCTACAGACACTTGTGTTTCATACTTTCGCGAATCTTTAGTGCAGGGTCTCACGATTAACACCGACTGAAACACGGATAAACGTGTATATATGTATCTATTGTTTCTATTTACAATGCCTCGCCACGGGACAGTTAGACACCAGAGTCGTTTTTTAACGTGGAGAAAAGGAACAAAAATAAAAATTGTCCCAGTCGTGAAGGATTTCTCCTCCACTGACAGAGAACAAGAAATTGAAGTGTAGAGTTGAAGTTGCTCCGCCACCGAGCAAATTAGGCACAAGGCCGATTTTTAATGTGAGGAGTGAAGGGGAAATGGGGACCAACTCCCCGGGGAGTAGGGGAGCTGGAGAGTGACAATTGGTATGAAGGGTTGCCCCTACATTGACCAAGGTCTTATATGTGGGATTGCTCCCACATATGGTCTTTGCTTGTAGTATCTGCCGGAAGAGATACTACACTTTGATCTTGACCCGAAGGCCATCTTGACCCGAAGGCCAAGAACTTATCTATTGTTTTTTTTTTGTTTTTTGATAAAATATACTCTCGATAACCTAATTGTATGTATGTATATATAAATATATGTATGTATGTATGTATGTATGTATGTTTGTTTGTTTGTTTGTTTTTGTTAGCGATACTTATTGAATGAATTCAATTATTTATATGGAAGTGCATTTTTACCTAAATGTAAGTTGGGAATAATTTTCACTATGACTAGTTTTGTACCCACCCCCACCAAATATTTAAAATGATATAGATATTTATGTATATATATTTGTAAATATATATATATATTTGTGTGTGTGTATATATATATATATATGTATATGTATATATATGTATGTATATACAGCGACACACACACACGCACACACACACCTACATATATTTTTTCGTTTCCATCACTTTCGAACACTAGTATTAGTACTTCTACAAAAAAAAAAGTTTCTTTTCCTTTTTTCAGACATATATCCTTAAAAAGTTTGTCTGACGAAAAGCGCTTCGGGTTTTATTACAATTCGTGATTTTTTTTTTTTTTTTTTTTATCGACTTATTTATTTTATAATATCCGATTATGGTTCATTTCTTTTCATTTTAAAATTTGGCAATTCTAATATATATATATATATATATATATATATATATATATATATATATATATATATATATATATATATATATATGTATGTATATATATATATATATTAAGCACCGCCAAAACTGGGGGGGGCAGGTCAGTACTTTTTGACGGACCGTCTTTTTAAAAATCTACCAAAAATCAGGTAATTATCCGATCAATACGAAATTTTCAGCGATTATTAGGAGAAGAATGAACTTTATAACAGTGTACTTATTTTTCATAAACGATATTTATATATAAATATTTTTTTGCTTACAAACCCCCCCCCCTTGTTTTGAAGTGGGAACAAATATGCTTAAAATAATCATCTGAAACTGAACAAAACATATTGTGTTGTTGTAAGGGACAGAATTATAGATTAAAAAAAAAAAAAAAAAAATTGTTTGCATACCTTATTTTGACGTCTGAATATCAGAACTTCGATTGTGTTTAATTATCCCGCTTTTGAGTTTTGAAGTGTGAAATTCGGTGAATATGTTAAGTAAAATAATTAATTTAAGTTAAGCAAAACAAAAAAAAAATTTTTTTTATATTTATACGAAAAAAGCCATTTTAAAATTTTTGATAAATAAATTAACAATTTTTTTTTAGCGAGCCGAATAATGCATGACCATTATTAAACAGAGCATGCTTTGAATAATCGATACAAAAAAAAAAAATTCGATAAATATTGTGCCCTTTGTGTTAAAAATAGCATCATTTTTTTCGATCTCGTTTGAAAACGTTTGCCGCCTTTCGACTACAGTGGACCAAACGCGCTGAAATAATTTTTGTTTATTCTGCTTTAAATTGCCCCCTCCCCCCATTTTGGGGAGCCTGGCCCCCACACACATACACATTAAAAACCAGACTCATACAAATGGTCACCCATCTGGTACTGGCCAGCCTCAGCTTAATAATACATTGAAATTTTCGTCACTGAAAAATAAGTTTTTTTGGCCTGTTTGGTCTTCCATAGTTTTCGTCTCATCAAAAGAAAACGTAAACAGAGTCGATCTGAACTCTACGGCGACGCGAAATATCTGGTTAGCTATATGAATAAGTGGAATTATTTGAAATTCAGGTACTTATATTATAATATTTTTGCATATTCTCTTAGAAAATCATCCTAAATCTTAGTTAGACAATAAATGAATAAATAAATTATTTCAAAAACCCTTTTTTTTTAAATATTTAAGTACGTTTTTTGTGCAAGACAAAAAATATCAATTGTTAACTTTTTGGGAAAATTTAACATTTAAAATTGAATTAAAAATAGTAGAAAAAGTTTTACATTATTCTGTTTTCTATATGATAAAATTCAGTGTTTTATCTTTCTGGAAAAAAAAAAGTTACTTAGAAATAATGGATTTTAATAAATGTAATTTAGTTTTAAAAAACAACAACAACTTGATTTTGCGGCCATTTTTGGCGGTGCCTAATGTATATATATATATATATATATATATATATATATATATATATATATATATATATATATATATATATATATATATATATAAAATTACAATTAAATGGATTTACATTTTTAGATTTTACCGTCATTGGATACCTTACCTTTCACCAGACTATCCATTCACGTGAAATCACCTTTTTCTTCACTTTTTGTTATCAAGTAAGATCTTTGACTGACTTGTTGTTTCATAAAATACTTTGTATGCCAAATCCGATCCCGCATTTTACTAATTCCTACCCTCTGATGAGAAGGAAAGTATTTCTTCGAAACTCCGCGGATTAAGGACTATCCACTTATCTAGTGTTTCCTTTTCAGATTAAATATGTTTTTAACTCTTTTTCAAAGTGTTTTTTAACATGTTTTATTAACTGTTTGCTCTTACACACACATACACACACACACACACACACATATATATAAATTTTAATGACAGTAGAAATTTCTTTTATAATTGAATATCTTGTTTTCTTAATTTTTTTGGAAATATTTCAAAATATTTTAATAATCTCTCTATATAAATAGGATACTGTGTTTGTTATTTATTTTGTGTGTCACGCTTACATCTGAGTGACTGTTGTTTCATTGTCATGGACTTCCATTTTTTGTAAGAAATAATTTTATCAAGAATTCTTCATAAGTTTTGGTTTCGGTTTCGATTATTACGATTATAGCCATCTATTTGTTTTATAAATAATTTTACCAATGATTCTTTATAAAGTTTGTTTCGGTTTCGATTATAGCAGAACGGAACTTAAGTTGCATATATATATATATATATATATATATATATATATATATATATATATATATATATATATATATATTCGGTTTCGATTCAAGCTGATGTACCCAAGTCATATGGATATAATTTTTATTTTTTAAATCGCAACTTTATAATATATAGTAATCGATCGATAATAATATATACGAAATTTGCAAGAATTAAAATAACATAGTTAAGCTTATTTTACGAGTGGGGTACGTCGGGGTTCGTGCTAGCTTAGGTAAATACTTTTGCAGTTTTAACAAAAGGGCTACAATAATGTCAGAGCGTCTCCATTTACGCTGAACATCTACAGAATACCAACATCAATATATTACACATGAATGAGTCCCCTGTGGAATTTCCACAGGTCTCACTAGTTTCAAAATATTTTAATTATTGCTTATTAACCAGATATAACTTATTACAAAATAACAAGCAATTATTTTTGAAATATTTAATTTAAACTAGGAATTTTTTCTTAAGCTTAAATATATTAGAAATTCACATTTTATGTAGCCTCACAAATTAAACATCTAATTACGCGGGTAATACTGAAATAACCCTTATCCCTGAGTAGCTTCCGGACGTTGATAAGTGGTGACCACGGTGTAAAAAAAAAAAAAAAAAATTGTTGAAGCGACGAAAATACGTATTGGCGATTTTTTTTTTTTCATTAACATAGGTTGGAATCTTCGATTTTATAATTACTCTGTTCCGTCTGCCTGCTTCCCACCGGACTACAACTTGGATGTGTTCAAGTCCAATGTTAACAAATTCCTAATGATCCGCCCCCTTAAGTAAACACTTCATCAAATTTCCACACTAACGTAATGTACTTGCAATAACCCTTATCCCTGAGTGGCTTCCGGGCCTTGATAAGTGGTGATTACTGTGTAAAAAAAAAAAAATTACGTGTTGTTTTTAGGTTACTGCATTTTTTTTTTTTTATAGATTTCTGTTCTTTGTTTATTTATTTTTTTTTAATTGTAGTTCATGATTTGTATTTTTCATTCAAGTAAAATGTACAGTTTCTACTCGTAATTATTTACAATCAGAACCGCTGGGAATTCCACAGAATAAGAAATATATCTAATCTCAACAAATAAAGCAAATATTTTTCTGAGTATCGAAAAATAAATCAGCATTTTTCAGACAGCAAAATCAATAATAAGCAAACATACGTTTAGTAACATTTTTATGAAAACAGTGTCCATTGTATTTAAAATAAAGACAGACAAAAATTAGACAAATTAATAAGTATTGTGTAGCGTGGGGGCTTTACTAGGACGTAAAATTCGCTTAAACATGATATTTTAATTCGTCTATAATTCGTATATATTATTATACAGTCGTAATTTCGAAAGTAAAAAAAAATGTCTGTAGGTGCCATCAGCTAGAATCGAAACGGGGACTGAAGCACGCTAAACTGATGACGTTATTACTGTAGCAAATGTGACACACGTATAAACCTATTAAAAATTAAATATAAACTAAGATGAATGTACAAAGTATATTACTTTTTTTTTATTTTGACCCATTTTTGACCCCTTAAAAACTATTTTAACCAGCTAAAGACCCATAAAAGAACGGCCCGTAAAAAATCCAATCATTTGTGGCCCCTCTAGGTGTATCAGAAATTTCGTGAAAATAGTGAATAATTCCACGCCATCTTTCCAAGCTTATAACTCCTCGAAAAATGTAATTCAAGCCCTAATTTTTTTTCAATTAAAGGAGCAAGGACCAAGGTTTCATTAAAAAAAAAAACAAAAAAAAAGCAATGTGTTTTTTTTTAAAAAAAAGGTTTTAAACTTCGGACTTTACAGGTAAATTTCTAAAAAACTGATTTTTTTTTTTTTTAAATTTGAATATATTATTTATTGACCTTTTCTCTTCAATTTGTGATATATAAAACTATTCAAAATAAATTAATTATTTACTTTTTAAGAGAAACTTGAAAACGGGGGGGGGGCGTGAATTTAAAAAAACTTTTGTCTAAAATATTATATTCGGTTTATTGGAAAGAGAATAAAATTTCACATTGACCCTGAAAATATCGTAAAAATAGAATCAATAGAAAATATTTTATAAATTTTTAAAGTTTAAAAATTGAAAAATATTGAGTTCGGAAAATTCATTACTGTTTTTTAAAACATAAAAAATAATAATTCTATTACGTTTAAAACAACTTTAATAGTTTATTTTGGAAGTATAATCCATAAAGAAAATAAATAACCCACTTTTAACAGAGAAATTACGAGATTTTTATATTTTATTCGCAGTTTCGTGTTAGGGGTGTCAAAAATTCCTACAAAAATTCTGATACACCTACCCTAGCGCTGCTCTAAGATTTTTAGTTTCGGCGGAGATAGAGTTTGAAAATATGGAGACATGCAGACAGATTGACAGACAGACAGACATGTATTAGATAATAAATACTCAGAAAGTAATATTGTGTTACATAGTTCAATACAAATAACAAAAATCACATTGTAAGAGATAATTTTTAATTTACTCCTTCAGTCCAGCACCTCTAAGTAAAAAATCTTCCTTGTTTTTTTTTTTTGTTTTTTTTTTTTCGAACGTTCCATTTCTTTTTTGCAATATTTTGTTGACTTCTTTCTTCGGTAAAGAATTGCTGCATGTACAAATTACTACAAATTCCTTTTTCGCACCACTCCAAGTATGATCATGTAATCGGTACGACAATAATCCAGTTTATTGCAATAGTAATAGTGAAAAAAATACTTCTGCACCATGCAAAAAAAAAGAAAAAATGACTAAGTCCATCATTTGCATCACCACTTACCCCCAAACGTCCCCAAGGCCCTAACATATTTAATTTTGACTTCAGCACCATGCAAAACTGCTAAATCGACATACACATGGAAATTTTCAATCAATATGGTAAAATAGTCCCAAAAAATCGAGTATTTTTTTATTAGCCCTAAAAGAGCCCGTGGGGCACACCCAAGAGTTATCGCAAAATATAGATAAACAAAATTATATAGAAATCAGTTAGTTACAAATTTTCAGAAAGTTTTATGAAACATCAAGTGTTATTTAAGGGGCGGGGGCAACCGAAGTTTTCCCGGAAAATCCGTTCTGTTACTTTTTTTACTCATATCATGTTTAATGTTTGTGCAAAATTTCAAAAAATTCCAAGACGTAAAAAACTAAAGCATATTATTCATATTAAAGAATCAATATTTATAAAGTAATCTCAACCAGGTGTAAAAGCCGCGTTTCATTCACGCTAGTATTCGTCAGGCTGATGAATCCTATCATGGATGAAAGGCGGATTATTCTGTGTAGTTTTATATTTTATAACTTACTATCTAGAGCTACCTACGTATTGAGTACTGTTGAAGTAAATACTTAAAGTTTACGCATAAATTAATATTTTCGTATATTAATTTATGTGGTTAAATGAAGTAGTCACATATATATATATATATATATATATATATATATATATATATATAGATATGTATATATATATATGTATATATATACATATATATATATGTATATATATATATATATATATATATATATATATATATATATACACTAGCAAACGTACCCGTCGTTGACTGGATTCAAAAACAGCCTACAGAAAATGGACTCTGATTTATGAAAGTATGATAGCTTCTGAAAAGGAAGGGTTGTAAAGAGATAGCTTCGAATTTGGGAGTATCAAAATCAAAGCAAAATATTATGAAACTAAAAATAAAATAGATAAACCCCATAATTTATTATACCATACCTGTTCACACTTTCAGTGTGAACAGGTATGGTATATCACAATATTCTGTGGATCTATATTAAAAATACCTTGTTAAACTTTGTGACATATTTTCATTCTATGGAGGTCAGACGCGAACGAACACCCCATAATTTTATTATACCATATTTCTTCAAACTGAAACATAATTATCAAAGTATACTTACGCAGATAGATATGAAAAGTCTTTATTAAAGTTTTTGCCTATTTCCGTTCTATGGAGGCCAGGCACGAACGCAGACCCCACAATTTTATTATACCATCCCTATTTAAGTTAAAACATACTTATCAAAGTATTCTTATGTACATCTATATCAAAAATACTTGTAAAATTTTTTTTTCCATATTTTGTGGACCAGGCGTGAACGCAGACCCCACAATTTTAATGAACCGCCGTTCTGCCAGATCAAACATACCCATTCCTGTGTCTCGATACATCTATCATTATATGCAATCAGTTTTTTTAAAACATTCAACCATATAGGAGCCTAGTCGTGATCAGACCCACACACACACACACTCACACAAACATTCTGCTTTATATTACATATATATGTGTGTGTGTGTGTGTATAAAAATGTATATATATACATTATATATATGTATATACATATACACATATATTTGTCTGTATGTGCATATATACATACACAAGCACACACACACACATAAATATATAAATATATATATATATATATATATATATATATATATATATATATATATATATATATATATATATATATATATATAACACATACATATAAAAAAATTAATTTTGTCCAAAGGAGCTAACTACTTTATAGAAACACTTGCATGGTCCGACATACTGCTTGGAAATTCTCAATTACAAAAAGACGATTGAACTATACAACCGTTAAAAATAAACAAGTAACAAACATATAAAATAGAAATGTGGGTCACACACACATTATATATATATATATATATATATATATATATATATATATATATATATATATATATATATATATATATATATATATATATATATATATGTATATATATATATGCAGTGATGATTCTCGAAAAGATAAAACACTGGTGTCTGTCGGCATTTAAGAACAATTATAGTAAATAATTATGTCAGCACTTTAAAGAAACTCGTTTCTTATCGTTAAGCACTTTACAGTGAAATAAAATGTCGGTCAATTTAGCTCATATGGGAGATCAATCTAACAGACGTTAAAAAACATTTAAACAATAAATGTTTTAATTTTAACAATATTTCTCCCGGTTAACTGTGGCCGAATGGTTTGAGTCCTTGCTAATGAATCCAGAGATGGCTTTTCTTGCCGGGTTTGAATCTATTGACCAGTGTTAATCGTGACACTCTGCACTGATAATTCCCGAAAGGATGAAACACTGGTGTCTGTGTGTATTTAATAACTATTATAGTAAATAATTATATATATATATATATATATATATATATATATATATATATATATATATATATATATAGTGGAAATGGTAATTAATAAAAACTGAAGAAAGTGCTCAATACTGTTGTAGAGCAAATATGCGTTTTATTCTTTATTACCGTATCTTTCTGTTAAGTTACATTATTGTTTCAGCTACTTGGCCGTTTTTTTTTTTTTTTTGGCGTCCACTCTGACCCGGAGTGGGAGTACGAGTTAGGATCCCAATTATACGTTAAATAGAAACCGACTTGAAAAAAATATATATATATATTCTATTAAAATATTTTCTTCAAAATCACTGAATTCGGCATTAAATAACCTGAAAAGGGTTGATAATCCATAAAACAAAAACAACCAACCAACCAACCAATCAACCAACCACCCAACCAAAATATATGGAATAATCCAAAATGTTTATAATAATCCCAAAAATTGTTACAATCTAAATATGTAATCGAGGTTTGTAGAAAAATCCGTTTGTAAGCAGTCAGTAGGTAAATATTATTTAAATCCGCTAAAGTTTTTATTTATTTATTTTTTTAGGACAGTTCAAGTTTCGTAACGAACTCCATTGTCGATAAAAATGGTTTTAATTGATAATGGAAAAACAAAATTTCAAAAGAACAACGGAAATAAAAATACCAGCAAATCTATAGTTTCGCTATAAGATTCATCTTTCCTCTGATGAGAAGAACGCATTTCGTTGTAACTCGGCGGATCAAGAAAATTTTAATAGATCTCATCTAACAAACTCTATTTCCTATCTTAGTTGTATTGAGCTTTTTTATTACAATGTAAATATTTATATTTACTCTAAAGTTACAGCTTTTGATTTTAAAACTTAATCTTTACTGATTGATTTTATATATATATATATATATATATGTGTGTGTGTGTGTGTGTGTTTTGAGAAAAATAGAAAAACCGAATGGAATTATTAAGATAATCAACGTTTCGTCCCTATTCCAGAGGACATCTTCATGATATTGAAGTAAAAATGCAATAAAAGAAAAAGTCATAGACCATACGAAAAAGAAAACAGTTTTTGAATCCTACCCATGTCGGGAAGGACAAACATATGTGTGCGATCAATGTCCATGTTTATACATCTAAAATTTCAAGTGTGTAAACCCAAAATTGGCGTAGGAGTTAAGTAAGGTCAAATCGTTGAACTTTGACCCCTTGCCAGCCATATTCCTTGCCGAAAACCGATAAAAAGATTTTCCCAAATCTCAATACACTTTATGTCAAATTTCGAGACTGTAGACTGAAAATTGGCAAAGTAGTTTGATAGGGAAATGTACACACACAGACAAGTTCACTATATATATATATATATATATATATATATATATATATATATATATACATATATATGTATATATAAATCAATAAATAAAGAAAATGACAATATAAAACTATATATTAATATATATAGATTTATTCATTTATTCAATAAGGGTATACATCAACTAGGTTGTAGGGTAAGAGTTCTCAATTACCTATATATATATATATATATATATATATATATATATATATATATATATATATATGCAGTAAGATCCCGGGATACGGTGACCCGGAATATGGTGGTCCGGGATTCGTTTAGGTTACGATGTGGAATACGATTTTTTTTTTACCCCTGGTTACTATTTTTACCCCGTCTTACGGTGTCATCAATAATGTTATTTGATTATATACATGTGTATTATATACTGTTCTGTATTTTGTTACCAAATTTTTATATGTACTGTATAAAATTTGTCTTAGGCCGCGCCATCCTGCGATTTCATCTTACGATCCCAACCCAAGAACGAATTAACTACGTATCCCGGGGTTCTATATATATTTTATATATATTTATTTATATATATATATATTTATATATATATATGTATATATATATATATATATATATATATATATATATATATATATATATATATTTATATATATGCTAAACTTCAACCTTTGTACTATCGCTTAAATATTGAATCCCTGTTCCTATTTTAAAAGTATTTATGGAATGTGCTTCGACGAACTACAAGCAGTTTTCCTCCTTCAACATAAACACCTCGGACTTACCCGCGTGGAGCAAAGTTTCACCCCTTCACTTATGAGATCCCTAAGGAGCGTGAGAGAGAGAGGAAGAGAAAGAGACAGAGAGAGGGAGAGAGAGAAAGAAAGATTTTTTATAATAGACGTGTAGCCTCTGTGATGTTTATGAATTTCATGGTGGACGGACGGCGATAGAACTTGTTTTAATTTGACATGACGCCTCTAAATCACCCATGCATATTCTCTGAACTCGCGCCAACAGATTACTTGAAAAGGAAAGCATCCAAAACCACTTGAATTTCTTCTCTTGTTTATGTGTTTTTAATAAAAATCTTCTGCATTGATAGAAGGATGCGCAAAAGAAGATCTAAACAATTGAATAGATAAGAGACACTGTCATGTGACTATATCTTTACGAAGTTACGATTCGGCTATGCATGGTATATCGTTGCCACTGTATGTCTGGTACATCAACCACCTGCATTTGCATTTTTACCAGGATGAAAAACAATGACTTTCATCTAACTGGTCCCGTACTACCTGCCAAGTTCCAACCGCTGTCTCATCGACTCAATGTGGCATTCCTGTGCTCATTTTTTTTTCCGTTTTCATCCCAAATAAACCACATTGCCACATTGATGTAAAGGGATATGGTCATAAGTTGCAGGGGCACTATGTAGGGAGTTTAGCAGCAAGATGTCTGTTCATATTACACTTGAACTTTAGCATGTCAGTACCGTAGGGCAAGCAGGAACCCGGAAGAGAATTCCAAAGTCTAGCAGTTCTGGGGAAGAAACTATTAGAGTAGACTGCTTTCTTACATCTAGGGATCTCTACTGTGAAGGGGTGGGACTTTGCTGCTTGTAAGGTTTGTCGGGGATATTTTCGTCTAGGGTGTACAAAGGCTTGTGTTGTATTATTAACCCTTTTTAAGAATCCAAAACACAGCAACCATTGGTGTAAGCAACAGTCCGTTTTTTTATTTCTCCTGTTGTGCTTGCTTATGGTAGATAGAGAGAGGGAGTGGGGGAGCGACAGAGAGAATTATCATGGCGTTCACTCAGTAGACAATCAAACCTCCAACTGCAATCTTTTTCCTTCTGTCACTTTTTCCTGTCAATCTTTTCAAAACATACACATAACCAGATTCCTTTCTGTTACATTTTTCATAACAATAACAAGGTCTGTTTATATTTGTGAGAAATATTGAAACAATTCCCGTTTAGCTTGTGAATTTCTGACATTTCATCCGCAGACGCGTGCCACATTTTAATTCATGAACATACATATATGTATATACACCTATACACATAAATATACTAGCATGTCAACCCGGCTTAGACCGGATCATCCGTGTAACACTTGTCACATCATCCACCATTAAAATACAGCAGAATTAAATTAAGGGATTCAACGTTTCGTCGATGGGATAGGGACTGAAAATTAGATTAAGGTTCACAACCTATCAGGTTGGCCACAAGTAATTCAACGGAATGTGCTCCGATGAACGTTTTGTAGTTGTATCTTCTCCGAGATAAATACTTCGAATAACCCAACTAGCAGCAAAAATCTCACCCCTTCAATGTAGAAATCTCCAGATGCCGGAGAACTTTCTACGTTAATAGCTTCTTACTTCAGACCGCCCGCCCTCGGAATTCTCTCTCTGTTTCTTCTTTCCCCGAATATAGCAACATGCATAAATCAAAATGTAACGTGAACACATATCCTGCTGCACAACTCCCCACCTGGGACGTTCATACAAAACTGGCCTTTAATCTCTGCGAAATAATAGTAGCACCAAAGATGAAAAATAATACTAAATAAACAGTCTGATAGTTTTTGTACGGAATGTCAGAGAGGGGCGTCTCTCTTGTGAATTAAAAGACAGTATTACGCCATTAAAAACTGCATTACCAAATTAATAACTGTATTACAGGATTAAAACTGTATTACGTCGATAGAAAACAGTATTAGCCGATGACAAACTGTACTCACATTAAAAACTCAATTAAAAACTGTATTGCGCCATAAAAATAGGATTACCCCATTGAAAACAGTATTGTGTCATTAAAATAGAATAAGACCATTAAAAAGACTATTACTCGATTAAAAACAGTATTACGCCATTGAAAAGTACTACTCTATTAAAACAGTATTACGCCATTAAAAATGTATTACGCCATTAAAAATGTATTACGCCATTAAATCTGCATTACTACAGTAAAACCTGCCTTGCACCATAAAAAATTATATGACGTCAAGAGTTGTGTTTTTACCAGTTGGGGATACATCTTCGACAATCGGTCCTGTAGAGGTATGATTCTATTCAATCTCGAGAGATTCACCCTCTTTGGCTTTATCCTCTCTTTGAGAAATGTTTAATTTCTTGCTAATCGCATGGAGTGGCCATATTAGGTAATGTCGACGGGGCTGCTCAAGCATTTTTGTAGGCTAGAGCGCGCTGATACATGTGCGCTGGATTTTCAGAACCACACCTGGCCTTGTTTGAAACTCTTGTAGAAAAGGCAAATAAAACACTTTGAGATTTTTATAGGTACAGTTGTCAAAAAAAACAAAAAAAACATTAAGTTTAAATTACTTAAAATGTATTTTGATTTGCTTTGTACCCAGAAACAGAAATATTTTTCTAACGTTATCGAAATAAAATGTGTCCCGTTGGGTCATTTATTTAAATCTGGAAAAAGTCAATTCTCAAAACCACTTAAAAATGAAAAAGTAAATATAACAGCTGAATTCAAAAATAGTTAATGTGGACTCACTGCGTTCCTCTCCCCTCCCCCTCTTCAGCTATGAATTAAATAATATTACTACCAATGGTAGTATTTCTGTTTTAATATTTTAAATCTTTTCTTTATTACTTTCCACTATTAATAAACTGAGAGAATGAGAAAAGGAGAGGAGGTTAGAGACGTAGAAAGAGGATTATATATATATATATATATATATATATATATACATATATATATAATTATTTTTTTACTATAATAATTAAATACCTACAGACACTAGTGTTTCATCCTTTCGGGATTCTTCAGTGCAGGGTGTCACGATTACTACCAGTCGAACGATTCGAACCCCACGACACGAGACATCTCTGGCTCGATTAGCGGAGGTCGTATCCATTCGGCTACTATTAACCGTGTGAAGTAGCGTTGAATTTTAAACATTTTAATTTAAATGTTCATTACGTCAGACAGACAGTGATCAAATCGTTATACGATGATCTACGCATAAGAGCTAAATTGACCGACTTATATATATATATATATATATATATATATATATATATATATAGAGAGAGAGAGAGAGAGAGAGAGAGAGAAATAAATAGAAAGGGTGAGAGATTAATAATTGTGAAATTATCAATCAACGATAGTACATATAAATTTGATTTTGTGATATGAAACTTCATTGATAAATTCACAATTATCACACTTTCTCTCTCTCTCTCTCTCTCTCTCTCTCTCTCATATATATATATATATATATATATATATATATATATATATATATATATATATATATATATAAAGTGAAATTGCCTCCCTCTGTGTCTCTCGCTACCAAACTACTCCGACAGTTTTCAATCTACAGACTCGAGATCCGACAGAAGATTTATTGAGATTTGGAAAAATCTTTTTAATCGGTTTTTGGCCAGAAAATTGGCTGTCAAGTGGTCAAATTTCAACGATTTGACCTTTGAAAACTCTATCAAACTCCTTCGAAATGTTTTGGTTTTAAACACTTGAAATTTTAAATGTAGGTTACTTGGACATGTATCAAACTTGTTTTATTTTATTTTAGCCCCCAAAAATAAATGTAAAGGGGTCAAAATTGTGGTCAAAGTTAAAAAAAAAAAATTTGACCTCTGTAGTCTCTATCAAATTAGTCAGTCAATTGTAGGTCGATGGATTCAAATTTTACATAAAGAGTATCCAGAGATAGAGCACGCTTTAAAAAGATTTGGTTTGGGTCGAAAATTTGAGCTGCCAAGGAGTTAAAGTTCAAAAGATTTCGCATTTGTGCTCTCATGCAAACTACTACACCAGTTTGGGGTCTAAACATTTGAAATTTTACGTAAGGAGTATTCACACATAGAGCAAGTTATGAAAAGTACATAGGGGCCGAGCAAAGCC
>NC_136499.1:115184625-115267125 GCF_053919585.1 Euprymna scolopes | reverse complement strand
TGAGCAGAAGAGTTTTTTGGGAGTGCGGTGGGAATTTTAGGATTAGTGTTTCTCGTGTTTAAGCCGTCATTAGTTGGGAGATGTTATGTGATTCTTTAAGCTTTGGCGATTATTTCTTGCCTTTGAAATATGCTTGTATATTTTTCATTGGACAAGTGTTATGTTTATTTATTTCATTTCTCGTTTTTCTCGTTCATTTTTTCAGTTTTCTAGATTTCAACACTAACAAAGAGAAAACGTGGAAAATGCTGTGTGGCTTAAATTATCCTATAATTTAAAAACTTACAACTTAGTTTTACTTACATATCGAGTACTGTCAAAGTAAATACTGAAAAAAGATACATAAAATTTTAGGTATACACATAAAATACTATATATATATATATATATATATATATATATATATATATATGTACGTATGTACCTGTGTGTATATATATATATATATATATATATATATATATATATATATATATATATATATATATATATATATATATATAAAGAGAGAGAAAGAGATGGGGAAAAGGTGAAATTGTTAAATTATTAATCTAGATTAAGATAGACTGACTGAACTTAAAACATTTTATAATGGAAATAAAAAACGTATATATATATATATATATATATATATATATATATATATATATATATATATATATATATATATATGTTTTTTTTCTGATTTTAAAAACGATTGGCGAATCACGAGAGAGCAAATCTATTTGTTCTTTAATTCAGCTCTCAGATGTTTTGTTACTCGACCACATGTAAGGCCAGCAATAAAGATGAAGCCAACAAGGGTTATCATCACACCTAAGAAATAATATTTTGCCGGAGAACTGTGCATCTCTGGGAGAATTTCTTTGCTCTCTCGTGTCTCGCCAATCGTTTGGCGAATGAAGTTTTTTAAATCAGAAAAACAAAAAACAAAAATTATGAATGTAGAGAAATAGAGTTGTCAGAAGTTCTTCTGTTGCACAATTTGGGGGCATTCAACTGTAAAAAACGTTTAACAAGAATCTAGTCAGTGGCATTTTATAAGTATAATTTCTCAATCCCTAAATAATATTTTCCGTACTCTTACTATTTAAAAATTCCTCGATAGCCCAGAGATCTTCCGAAAAATTGCAGAAACTAAAACTTTTTCCTGATTTTGCTATTTCAAAATTTCTCAAGCAAAAGCCCTCTCTATTATTTCATAATCACGTACGTCCTAAGATGGAGTAGTGTGGCCACATATGGGCAGGAACCGCCAGAATCACCCTATCTAGCTTTGACAGAGTTCAAAACCGACTTCGTAATCTAGTAGGTGATGGCGTTTTCTCCTTCCTGCAACGGCTTTCCCACAGAAAAGACGTTGCTGCTTGTCATTACTCTATAATTATTTTCATGAAAAGTGCTCGTCTGAGCTCTAATCTATTGTCCCCCTTGCCAAACTTTTACAAAAACTACTCGTCTAACTGAAACAACTACCAATAACTCTCCTCTCTCTAACTGTGCCTAAGCCCAAACGTGGATTCCATGAACAAAGCTTCTTTCCTAGAACTACCCGCCCGTGGAGCTCTGTTCTACTGGCCTGCTTTCCAGCTGACTATAACAGAGTCGTTTTCAAGTCCAACGTAAAACGATTTTTGTTGCCTAACTGTTAAGTAATCAAATTATATCAAATTTCCACTACAAACGAATGTTACGCTATTATCTTATACGACTACTGTGCACTCATTAACACTTATCCTCGAGTGTCCTCTGTGCCTTGATAAGAAGTGATTCCTTTGTAAAAAAACAAAAAAACAAACTCAGATCTCTAAAACAACGTGTGATAGTCAAGTGTCGGGGTTGACAACATTCCGTTCCGCGGGCCAAAGCTTGATTTTTTGGCCCGGCACTTTCTTCAATGCACGGTATAAATATTAAGAGATCAAACGAACGTGATGGCTGAGTAACTGAATATATTAATTATAGTCTATCTACACTCTTATAAATTTGTTTTGTGTGTGTGTGGGGGGGTATTGATAGTCATACTAAATACTCTTTTTTTCTCTCCATTTAATTAAATAGAAAATACAATTTTGTTATATATGGCTCGTAGAATTGCATTCATCTGCAAAACATCAAATTAATTTGCATATTCTTTTAAACATTCATTTTAATTAATTCCATATTAGTTTTTTTTTCGGTTTTCTTATGGGATGATCATCTTTAGTTAACTATTACGTGTAATTATATTCATGCAGATATTCTACATGATTTATACTTGCATAATATTTGCGTAAAAAAGTTGTGGTAAACACAAACCTCTTTCTATATATATTTATGTATGCATATAAATATTTGTTTTAAAATGTTGCCTAACAAACTCCTCTGGTAGATTTTGGTTTAAAGACATGAAACTTAAAATACACGGTGTTTGAATCCATGTAAAACTTTATATTTGGGTTTTTAGCGGGGGAATATCAGTGCAAAAGTGTGAAAATGAAAAAATGGAATTTGCCAGGTGAACGTCGAACGACGGCATTACGAATATGCATGCGCAACGTAATAGCTATTATTTCATGTTTTAATTTTTAGCCTTGCAGCAAACATGTCTTCATAGCTCAGGCATTAACGTCAAAGGAAAACGTAAATCGTAAGTTGGTCATTTTTGTTTAAACTTTTTTTTTTACAAGGTGATCAGCACTTATCAAGGCCCTGAAGCCACTCAGGGATAAGGGTTATTGCATGTACAGTATGTTAGTGTGGGGGTTTAATAAAAATGACTAATTAACGGGGCGGTTCATCAGGAATTTGTTTACGTTGGACTTGAAGACATCCAGGTTGTAGTCAGGTGGGAAGCAAGCAGACGGAAATCATGACTATATATTGGATCCAATATAATATAATATAATAATAATAAATACGAAATCTGTATTAATCAAAATATCATATTTAAGCCTAATTTTTGACCGGGCAATGCGGTGTGGCCGTGTTAGTCATATTTAATGCTTGTTTTCTTAAAAAGCAAAGAAAATTTATTTACATATTTAATAATATCGTTGTCCTCCATAACAATGTGTTTGGCCCTTCTATAATCAGGATAGTTTTTTGGCTCTCATACTCTATAAGGTTGCTGAACCCTGGCCTAGGGTATGCTTGCAGTTTGTACTGGGCACACATGTGCAAGAAAAATGGGTGCCACCGCAACTAATATCCACTTCCCACAGACCATGAATCGAACAAAGTAATACTATTTCCTTCTAAATTTTCATAACTTTATTTCCAGCATAATCTGGGTTAACAATCGACAATTCATTTGCTATGGACTTAGGCATTATGTATAAGTGACAGAAGTGTTGTCGATCCAGTCTAAGTAATATGCTCACACAGTGCGCAGTCTTTCAGGCGTTGCAGCATCTTTAAATAATTGGATTTATCCTCCATTTCCTTGGTCCTGGGTATGACGATATATAACATAGCGCGGACGGCTATATGCAAATTCATGTGAAATGATTTATGGTTTTCGTGGGACACAGAGAACAATAAGGTCGCATACGAAGGCGGGGAAGGTCTACCCAAGAACAAAGAAAGGAATGTTGCAGTTAAAAATGTTGTCACTCTCTTTCCAGTTATTTACGGCTCCGCGTTTGACACATGCAGATAAAGAGGCATAGATGACCAGAGGATGACGGATACTGATAAGGACACATTTTAAGTTTTAACCGGAGTCCTGTTATCCGAGATGTTTTAGATGATATCACATTGCTACCGCTCCTAACGCGCTGGAGAAGGGTTTGACTTTAGACGATTGTGTTCCATGTATAACAGTGTTGACGGCTATATGTAAATTCATGCGAAATGACGTCACAGGTAAAGAAATAAAGACTATAGAAAGGAGAAAGAGGGAGATCACCGGAGAAAGGTGGAGCACGGAACGAAATTACGTTTGAGATCACGTTAGAGGCGTAAATAACGTTTAAGATAACGTTAAAGGCGTGAATAACGTTTGAGATCACGTTAGAGGTGTGAATAACATTTGAGATCACGTTAGAGGCGTGAATAACGTTTGAGATCTCGTGGGTGACGTCACGACCGTATATAAATTTCGTTGTTGCAAAAAATTTTTTAAAAAACCGAGTTGAGATACTTTTCTATTCTTCGTTTAGTTTTCGACTACGACATATAACGTTTGCTTGTTTCTATTCTAACTATTTCTAAAATTGATGGAGTCGGCAGTAAATTACCCGAAAAGGGTCGATATGCCGTAAAATAACGCAAATAAAACCAAAAACACAACATATAAATATTTGAAGGCCTAAAGCATGTGAAGCATAAAAACTTTTTCGGAATTATTAGATCTGGCATGAAATAACACGAAAAGGATTGATATGCCGTAAAATAAAACAAATCAAATTAATCAGAAATAGGAAAATCACAGAAAAGACGTGTGTAACACGATAAATCGTGAACCCGGGGAGAGTTACTTTGTGTGTCTGTTTCTTGTGGACGATTCTGAAACAATTGTTCGGTCCTGGGCACAGCAAAACCAACTCCCCGGACACATGCAGATAAAGAGGCATAGACGACCTGAGGATGACGGATCCTGATAAAGACACCTTTTGAGTTTTCATCGGAGCCCTCCAAGATGTTTTAGGTACTATCATATTGCTACCATCCCAACGCGGTAGGAGGGGAAGGGTTTGACTTCAGAAGTTTGTTTTCTATGTGTAATATAGCTCGGACTTAAATTCATACGAAATGACGTCACCGGTAAAGAAATAAAAACAAAACAAAGAATGAGAAAGATCACGAGAGAGCCGTGGAGCACGGAACAAAATCACATTTGAGATCACGTTAGAGGCGTGAATAACGTTTGAATTTGAGATCACGTGGTTGACGTCACGGCTGTATATAAATGTCGTTGTTACACACAAAAAAAAAACGAGTTGAGATTGTTTTCTATTCTTTGTTTACTTTTCGACTAGGACATACAACGTTTGTTGTATTCTATTCTATTTCCAAAATTAATGGAGTCAGCATTAAATATCGCGAGAAGGGTTGATATGCCGTAACACAAAACAACCAAAACCAAATCAATCAATGGCTTAATAACATCCGCTCCGATAGTTCACTCGGGATCTTAAAACATGAGATTCTTTAGTATAATTCGATTCCTTCCATCCTTAATCGATAATTATTTCTATTGTTGTTTGTTTGTTTGTTTGTTTGTTTGTTTGTTGATCATCATTTATGATAAGGAGGTTTGTGTTGGCGTTCGTTTCTCCCGATATCTTTCTGTTAAGAATTCTTTCTAGAAGGATATCGGGTACTTACGGGGAGGGGAGACACCCTGAAGGTTTTCAACGTTCCTAAGTGAAAATGTTTTTATGGAACGACTTGGATTCGAACCTCAATCAAATAGAGCAACACTTTCCACAAATAACTATATCAAACTGATATTTACAATGTTAACATACTAACGGTTACTACGATATTGTCCCATTGATTACTGTACACGCAATAACCCTTATCCCCGAGTGGCCTCCGGGCCTTGATAAGTGGTGACTTCCATGTCAGCAAAAAAAACAGATTTTTTCCAAAAAACTTTTACTGACTTTAATCGTGACACCCTGAACTGATGATTCCCAAAAGGATGAAACACTAGTGTATGTAGGCATTTAATTATTATAGCTACCCTCACCTCCCTGCCATTGCTGTCGGTGTCCCTTGTCTTGGTCTTGGTCCAACATCTTTACGACATCTTACGTGATTCAGCTGTTGTTTTTTTTTTAGTTATATAATACTTCTCTGCAGCAAGTCAATTTCCACATTCATTGCAAACATCCAACCCATTAAAAATGCCACGCCCTGTGGACGAGACTACACCCTGATGCAAAGTGATGGCTCCTCCCACCAAAATCAGTGACACCCGTTTTTCAAATTAATTGTTTTTCAATATTACTTTTGCCAGATAAAGATTTTTCATTATATATTTGGTTTGATAATTTTTTTTTTCTTTCAATCAAGACAGCTTTATGAGCTGCAATTCCAACAAAAATTTGAGTCTTATTTCAAACTATTATTTCAATGTTAACAAAAGATCTTTACACGTCATTTTCCCAACACCAGGAGTATGAAAGTCACTAAACTATATATTGGTGGATATAGATTGGTTTTCTGACTTCATTTTATACTCCTGTTGCTCCAATGATAATGGTTGAGCTTGGCATTATCCAGATAAATCTCCTCTTGTGGAATTGAACTCTCTCTTTTCCTCTAACGCATTAAGTTATATATATATATATATATATATATATATATATATATATATATATATATATATATATATATATATATACAAGCAAAAGTACCCGTCGTTGACTGGGTTCAAAAACAGCCTACAGAAAATGGACTCTGATTTATGAAAGTATGATAGGTTATGAAAAGGAAGGGCTGTAAAGAGATAGCTTCGAATTTGGGGGTATCAAAACCAAAACAAAATCCGATGAAACTAAAAATAAAATAGATAAACCCCATAATTTATTATACCATACCTGTTCACACTGCAGCACTTATCACAATATTCTGTGGATCTATATTAAAAAATCTTGTTAAACTTTGTGACATATTTCCATTCTATAGAGGTCAGACGCGAACGAACACTCCATAATTGTACTATACCATATTTCTTAAAACTGAAACATAATTATCAAAGTATACTTACGTAGATAGATATGAAAGGTCTTTATTAAAGTTTGTTTCTATTTCAATTCCATGGAGGTCAGGCGCGAACGCAGACCCCACAATCTTATTATACCATCCCTATTTAAGTTAAAACATACTTATCAAATGATTCTTATGTACATCTATATCAGAAACACTTGTAAACGTTTTTTTTCTAATTTTTTAATTTTTTATTTCCATACTTACGCAGACCCCACAATTTTAATGAACCAACGTTCTGCCAGATCAAACATACCCATTCCTGTGTCTCAATACGTCTTGTATCATTATATGTGATCAGTTGTTTAAAATAGTCAACCATATAGGAGCATATTCGTGACCAGACACACACACACACACACACACACACACACACACACACACATGCTCACACAGACATTCAGATTTTATATATATATATATATATATATATATATATATATATATATATATATACGAGCAAACAGTTAATAAAACAAGTTAAAATCACTTTGAAAAAGAGTTAAAAACATATTTAATCTGAAAAGGAAACACTTGATAAGTGGATAGTCCTTAATCCGCGGAGTTTCGAAGAAATACTTTCCTTCTCATCAGAGGGTAGGAATTAGCAAAATGCAGGATCGGATTTTGCATGCAAAAGTATTTGATGAAACAACAAGTAAGTCATAGATCTTACTTAATAACAAAAAGTTACTCGGATGTTCTGATTTGCGAGCACCTTATAAATAACCATGCGTGTGCCACGAATTTCAGTGCTGACATGTTTACGATCCTTAGTAAGTCGCACTCGCCCTTTCATTTAAAAATTCTAGAAACTATGTTTATTAAGTCTTTAAGACCTTCTCTTGGAAGCAAAAAGAAAATCTTTTAGGATTTAATTTAGTTTCTATGTAATTTTTCCCCTGTTTAAAGACTTAGCATTTACAATCCCACATATGACCTTAGAGAAATGTATCCAACTGGATAATTTTTCATTTATCGAAATTTCATTTTATTTGATATCTTTTCTAGATAATTTGTATATTTTTTTTGTATGTTTTATATTTTTTTAAATTTTATTTTTCCTTCTCTATCTCTTCATTCATTTGTACTTCTTTAATTTTATTTGATATCTTTTCTAGATAATTCGTATATTTTTTTTTGTATGTTTTATATTTTGTTTAATTTTATTTTTCCTTCTCTATCTCTATCATTTGTACTTCTTTCTTTCTATCACGTGACTCATTACATCCTAATTATTTTTTAGTTTTTATCCACTTCTATCCACCTTATTCGCCTACTTTTCAATTTTTATTATACTATAGTGCTTTACTCTCTCTCTCTCTCTCTCTCATATTAAGTAACCACATACTCCTTAGAATTATTATTATAGATTACTAGCAGGGGTGCCCGGCGTTGCTCGGGTGTTTGGAGGTGTATGCTGTGCAAAAAAAAGAAAAACAACAAGAAAAAATGGTTAATTTTTTTAAAATTTGACCCCTATTATGACCCCTTACAATTTATAGTTTCGGCCTCAAATCACTTTATTAAGTTAGATCCAGGTTCAAGGAACCTATATCTAAAATTTCAAGTTTCTAGACCCAAAATTGCCGGAGGAGTTTGGTAGAGTTCTTAAAGGTCAAATCGTTGAAATTTGACCCCTTAACAGCAAAATTTCTGGCTGACACCCGTCACATCGATTTTCCCAAATCTCAGTACCCGGTATTTCAAATTTCGAGTCTATAGACTAAAAATTGACAGAGTTATTGCGAAGGGAAATGTACACAGACAGACAGACAGACAGACACGTTCACTTTTATAGATATATAGATAGATTATTCGATAATCATTATATTCTAACAACTATCCACCCAATCAAAACATGGAGCCTCCCCAAGATGAGAGCCATCCATTTCAATTGATGCCAGATGGGGATCAGATCGTTGATGATGTAAAGATAGTAGCTTGGTTTTGGATGCATTAAAAGTGACCAGCCACCTCTTCCCCCATTGTACCACGTACTCAAGATCAGAGGAGAGATAATTTGAGAGAACTTTGTCATAATCATTATATTCTGACAACTATCCACCCATAAACCCTTGCAATTTATCCCTTTACTATACAATCTCTACCAATTAAAATCTTAGTACACTGCACCCGTATTATTGATTACATTGTGCTAATTATCATAACATAGCGCATAATAATAATATCTCTTCTAAGTGCTGTTGTAGTCTTACATACTAAAAAATGCCAACTTAGCATAACACTCTATATCTCATGTAAAAACCTCTTCATAGCTACAACACATGCAAACATATGGTTAAAAAAGAAACATCTTTCAACTTACTCTATATTCTTCACGAGAGCTTAAACACATATACTGATCGCATGCATAAAACCCACTATAAAAGACATGCAAAAAACCTACTTTATCACAGAGATCAATATAGTTTCCCTAAACAACCTCAATAATTTATTTCGCTCTTAATGAAACTATCGATACACGTCGACTCCCTATTATGTTACCTACACTCTTGTCTACTCTTCTGATGAGAAGCATTAGGCTTCAAAATGCCATGATATAAAGAGTTCCTTTTCATCCCAAATCTCTAATTGATGTATACGCATATTAAATAAATGAATATATATATGTCTTTTATACTTTCATTTTCTCCCCTTTACTGATTCATATATATATATATATATATATATATATATATATATATATATAATGTTCAGAAAGTGTGAGATAATATATAATTATTTCCACAGCCAAATCCCGTCGCAGATCACAAGAGCCAAGAAAGCCAACAAACCGAAAGTCCAAGACTCGAGTTTCGCCCTCATTTGGGCTCATCAGTTAGACACATCCGCACTCAGGATTTGAAACCTACTTGAAATGCAAGAAGCTCAGGATTCAAATTCGCGAAAATTATCTTTACTTGCATCATATTTTGCTTAGGGTAAAATTTTTGAGTATTAAAACCTATCTCTTTAAAACCCCCTCCTTTTCATAACCTATCATACTTTCATCAATCACAGTCCATTTTCTGTAGGCCGTTTTTGAACCCAGTCAACGACGGGTACTTCTGCTAGTATATATATATATATATATATATATATATATATATATATATATATATATATATATGTGTGTGTGTGTGTGTGTGTGTGTGTGTGTGTGTGTGTGTATGTATATATATATATATATATATATATATATATATATATATATATATGACTTGGGTGTCATCAGTTCGAATCGAAACCAAAACATACCACTCTCCAACCCCCATCCCTTAATCTCCGAGGCACGCTAATACACATGTATTTATATAAATAAAATTATAATTGTAATCCGATAATTATCGAAAATCGATAATTTAACAGTCCGATTAAAAAACAAATGATTTCCAATCACGTTAACCCTTTTATACAATCTAGCATAACAAGTGCATTTGAAAAGGTTTTCTTTTACCGCACAAGCCGAAAGACTACCATATAAAATCAACTGTAGCTTATTTTATAAGATCAAGACGCGTACGAAGTTAACCTTGCTTTTAGAGCCCAATTAACTTCAACCATCGATATCCATAACAAATAACACTCTACCTGAGAATTCTTCAAACTCCTCAACCTAACATTCGCAGACAATATGAACTGGAACAAATAAATTGAGGATATTGCAAAGACTGCTGCAAAGAAGGTAGATTCCTTCTATCGAACCTGGAGTCTTCTGACACCTAAGAGTACCATTCGCTTATGCCTGGAGTATTTTTGCCACGTCTGGACTGGTGCGTGTATCACTAGCATCTTTGGATAATGTCCAAAAAGAGTTTCGAATCATAAAGGTCCTATTTTGTCAACTAAGCTTCAGCCCCTGTCCCATCGCCGCAGTGTTGCATCTACGTGCCTGTTTTACAGGATATTTTAGTGGGATGTACTCCGATGAACTCCGTAGTTATATCTCCTCGGTGTACATAACCCCAACAAACCTGCTTAACAACAAAATCTCACCTCTTCAATGTTAAGGTACCTAAATGCCAGAACGCTTTCTACTCTAATAGTTTCTTCCCTTGAATAGCTAGATTTTGGAATTCCCTTCCTGCTGCCTACTTCCCTGGTTGTACTGATATGCAGAAGTTTAAATGTAACGTAAACCAACATCTTGTTCATCTTTCATAGGCTTGGTCCCAAATAGTAGCCCTTTACGTCCAAATGGCGATATTCCTTGTTAGGGGTGAACGTGAGTAAAAAAAAAAAAAAAAAAAAAAAAATCTCCAAATTTGATAAGAACCAATTACTAGTTTTAGCTCGAGTGTTCCGAATCGGAATCGGGAATCTAAAAAAATTGGAACTTTTGGAAATATCGGAATCGGAAAAATTTTAGACTATTTTCCGTTTTTTAATCGACTATTTTTAAATTTGATTTTGTTTAAAACAAAATCTTCCACCATTTCTTTAAAAACCTGCCACTATTGGTATGAATATTCAAAAAAATAAATATTTATTAAACCAGTAAAACTAAAAATTCTACAGGTCATTCCACCACAAGTTTGTTTTACGTTTGAGTAAAACATCTGCACATTTATGGCTTTAGCCGGTCATAAAATACGCTTAAATATGATATTTTAATTTGTCTGAATTTCGTATATTTTATTATAGAGTCGTGATTGAAAAAGTAACAAACTGGCATCATCTAGAATCGAAACCGAAAGAAACCTGTAGCATTCAAAGCTGGTAACGTTACCACTGTACTAACGTGACAGGCATATGAACCGATAAAAAACTAAGGTGAATGTATAAAATGTATAACATGTTTTTTCCCAATTTTGGTCCATTTTTTGACCCCTTAAATGATTTTAACTGGCTAAAGGCCATTAAAAGATCATTATAAAAAAGGCGGGTTCGTATTACTGCACACATAGATTCGAAAAGGTTGTCAAAGAATAAATATATAATAAATAAATGTTATCAAAGGCAAGATAAGTTACTTTTCTCCCTAACTGGATATGTTTTTAGTGTTTTTATTTAACCCAACCCTTTATTATTATTATTACGGGAGTACCGTGTTCGGACTCCAGCTAGGCTTTGGGACATAGTTGTTGATTCTCTGTTTTGAATGTTACTTTTTCACTGCCTTCGTTCAGGATTGAACTCAGCACGTTTGGGTAACTGTAAACTTTGATACAACGTCTAGGACCACTCGGCCATATGTCACTAGTTCGAAACATTGAAAACAGAGAATCAGCAACTATGTCCAAAAGCCTAGCTGGAGTCCGAACACGGTACCCCCGTAATAATAATAAAGGGTTGGGTTCGAGACTCCTAACAAACGGTTCCCCAGTTCGATACAAAACACCTGACGAAGGCCGGAGGGCAAAACGGCCGAAACGTTGTGACAATAACAACCAAGATGAGAAAGTCAGTCCGACAATCTCAATCAATGAAAACACCTCATCTCAAAAATACAGACAATTACTGGGGAGATTTGTTGTAACTTAGACTCCAGCGAACGCTGCGAGTTGTTCTCAAAGAAAAATATTTGATAATACTAGTGTGACTACTCCTATTAAGTAAATACTACTACTACTACTACTACTACTACTAATGATAATAATAATAATAATAATAATAATAAACTGTAAGTTGGCTTTGATAGAATCTATTTGTTGTATATTTTTTTCTTTTTTTATGTTGTTAACTATACTGCACGAGTTTTTTTTTTTTTTTTTTTTTTTTTGCTATTCAAACATTTAAGCTATTAAATCAGACCGATCGCGAGTTGATTTATTAAGTGCGAGTTTGTGATTTTTATCCCGGGGCAGCCTCGGTTACGTCTAAAAATATTGAAGGAAGATGAATTACCATATCGTCTAACGTCCATTACAGCATCATGACATATGTGCATTATATATACTGACCCTGCAACAGACGTTTATGACAAGATAATCCTTCTGCCAACGTTACCAAGATAGTTACTGTCATTGAGAGCATCAACGAACACATCGAGTGTAGATCTCAGAGCACATTGATTTAATTGGATGTCATTTAACCTTTCAGCTGGAATTTTAACAGACATACTAGCAAAAAATGGTTGGCATAAAAGATAAAGTCACATAAGTTACAGTGAGAAAAAAAAACAGTCTTGTGTAGGTATTAACTTTTGTTGTTACTAAATCTAATATATAAAATGCTATAGTTTCATCTGTCTGTCTCCATATTTTCAACCTTTATAACTTCCGAGACTAAAATTCGCAGGGCAACGCTCTCAAATGATTGAATTTTTGATAGCCCGTTCTTTAACCGGTTGAAATAGTTTTTTAAGGGATCAAAAATGGTTTAAAATTGGGAAAAAAAATTGATATACATTTTGCACATTCATCTTTATTCAAATTATTAATTTTAAACCAATTAACGTTGGTAACGTCACCAGTTTTGAGTGCTACAGTTTTGCTTTCGGTTTCGATTCTAGCTGATGGCACCTAAATATTTCTTTTATTTTTACTTTTGAAATCAGTACTCTATAATAATATATACGAAAGCTGTACAAATTAAAATATATTTAAGCGTATTTTACGACCGGGTAACGCCCTCTCCCCACTCCGCTAGTATTATTATATGAGGAATCTTTTCGAGTTTAAATCTATTGAGAAATACATGTTTTGTATTGGGAAATATACGCTTTGAATATGTAAACATTGGCTAAAGTTATCTAATATGACCCCCGTAGACACGGCCATTTAATATAGCTTGTTATTCTTTAGTTAATGTTTACAGATTTAAAGTATTTCTTAATACAAAATGTGTATTTCTCAATAGATTTTAAATCGAAAGACTACTCATATAATAAAATTTTACAAAAAAAAATATATTTAATGTCTACACGTGTTGTATGTTGGACGGTTTTTAAAGAAACAAATTAGGATCGAATGGATTATCTCATGACGTCACTTCCTCTGGTGACGTCACTTCCGGTAGATTGGTACGCGTCTAGGCAGGTCGTGTGCAAATGCCCAACAATTGAGGAATGTAATATATGTGAATACATGTTTGTTTCTAAAAGTCCTGTGTTCTTTTCGTTTTACTACCGTTTAACACCATAACAATATAATTATTATTTATGAAGGAAAATGCTAGAATCGAACGCAGTTATTAAAAGTTAAAATGAACACGTGTTATTAGTTAGAGATACGATCCCAGGAGTGCAGTGGAATTATTCATTGTAGTGAAGAATGCAGCATTACTATAACTTATGAAATAAAAGAATGCTGTAAACAAAACAGTTATGTCGGTTAATCTGGGTCGAAACGGGAATAATGAAACAATAAAGTTAATGCCAAGACGCGTGTGGGAAGCATGTGCTTTGGATTCACGTGTCTAGGCCGCGTTCTGACGTCACAAAGAAATATAGAATAAATATATACAGTTAAGTTAGAGTTCAAAACTGTCGGTTTAAGTCGGAGTACCGTCCGAGTAAGTCCGGCAGAGAGTTAGCCGAAACCCATTAGGAAGCGGATGGGCCAGGATGATAAAATGTAGCAACTTAGTCGGGCATCGAGTTCCAATCACTAACTGGAAAAATGAGTGTTCTATATATATATATATATATATATATATATATATATATATATATATATATATATATATGCATATATATATATTATTTAATTAATATATATTAATTTAAAAGAATAAATATTGTTTATCTTTCATATCTGCGTTGTGAATGGCTTGCGTATTCATTTAAAACATTAATCATCGCTTCTATCACGGACCCAAAACTTTGACTGAATCTTGCGTCGCCAGTGCTATCCCGTCATTTCAAAACAAGCACCGCTTGGGACAACATGTGGATTTTCTTTTAATAACTGACTTTCTTATCCAACTCAAAACCATGGCAGGAAACAAGAAAAGAAAAAAAGAAGATATACAAAATTCTGAAGAAGTCGGACTATATATATATATATATATATATATATATATATATATATATATATGAGATATATTAATTTTAAACGATAAATATTGTTTATCTTTCATATCTGCGTTTGGAATGACTTCAAACGTATATAATACATACGTATTTATGTTAAATGTCTTCTGTTTATGTGAGCTTTGTCTTCGTTGTCATCAACCGCAAGGTAATGTGTTTTTGTCCTCATAGTGTATTGTATCATGAACCTTGTATTAAAAGCCCCCTTCCAAAGGTTGACTGTATCCACTGTTCAATAATACATCTCCCACTCCTTTTTAACGACTTTCATGGCATATCTCCATTGTCTATCGCAGTCTATTATAAATGTGTACTCCGCAATGTAACACTAATTCTGAGCAGTTCTAGGCGCCCCATCCTTCCAGGCTTTGCATTCTCACTCTTTGGAAACCCCTTTAATAATACATCCCCTGCTGATTAAAGAACACTAAATCTCTTCTGTTATACCCCCCGCAACACAACACACAGATTTGTTCTCGCAATTAAGTCCCGCTGTGATTTAGTGACTTTGGCCCTTAAACTATTACTTTTCAGTAACAGATCAAATTTTTTGTTTTGTTTTACCACTTATCAAGATACGAAGACCACTCGAGGATAAGAGTTTCTGAATGTAAGGTGGTAGTGTAGTAATCGTTAATAGTATAACATGACTAGAAATTGATTTTTTATGGATACGGTTCAATAAGAATTTGTTTACATTGGAATTGAGGACTACGATATTGTAGTCGGTCATGAAGCAGGTCTGTGGAATAGTGTTTCACGGGCGGGTAGTTCGAGGAAAATAAGTTTTGTTCATGGAATCTGCGTTTAGATTTGAACACAGATAAAAAGTGGGGGAAATTTTTGATAGTAGCTGGTCGAGTGTTTCAGTGAAAGTCCGGTAAGGATTAGATCTCAGACGAGCGCTTGCCATGAAAATAATGATAGAGCAGAGACAGGCTCACAATGTCTCTTCCGCGGGGAAAAATAATTGCACCACTTACTATTTTATGAAGACAAGGCGGGGCATGCTATATATATATATATATATATATATATATATATATATATATATATATATGTATATATATATATATATATGTATATATGTATATATATATATATATATATATTCAGGCAAATATTATTAAATGCAATGGCGACACTTGGCATCATCAGGCGTTGATGATTCGTGGACGAATCGAAAACGATCGTGACAGAAACAATTATGGAACTTTTATTAATTTTTTTTATTTTGATGCAAAAAAAAATTATACGGAAAATCGAAAAATTTAAAAAAAAAAAAAAAGAATCATAAAGCAAAGTGTTTCCGTTGCATTTTATAATATTTGCTTGAATATATATATATATATATATATATATATATATATATATATATATATATAGTGGCGTCCAAAACTAAGGGACAAAATGTTAAAGCCTAATATTTGTTAGAGATTGAAAAGCTGAAATTTTGACAACTGGTAGTCGTTATCATCCATAATAACATACTAAAATTTAAATCATGTGCAAAGGATAGAAAAAGAATAATAACAATTATTTATTTATTTTTCAAAAATAACCCCACGTCCCCCCCCCTGCCTCCCAGATGCAAAAAAAACGTATGTAAAGAAACGAAAAACACAGGAAATATGGAATATTTTGTATGTGTTGCTAATAATTTTTTAAATGTTTTTTAGTTGCTTAAAATGTAATTGAGGTAAATATAGAACGCTAAAACCGGATATGACGTAATTGTTTTAAATCTAACAACACGTAAATATCGGTAATGCAAGTAATTTATACTTATTGAAGGAAACAAGTTTACTCTTGGCAGCATTGAATGTGACCATCCATTTTTGTCCCCATTCCACTACAGATTGGAGGTTATCCTCTAATGTTTCTGCCATTTCTTTAGATATGTGTTCATTTGTTTTCCTGCCGTGTCTGTTATAGAGCATGGTGTCATCAGCATATATTCATCTTAGAAACAATTTTGTCGGGGAGCTCCTTTATGAATATTAGGAGTAATAAAGGCCCAAAGATAGACTCCTGAGGCACTCCCGCATTTATATCATATTGTTTAGATGTACGATCGTCGAGGACAACCTGGATTTAATTATGTTATGTATTCATCCAGTGATACCATATGGTCTGATTTTCCTGAGAAGACCTTCATGCCATACCCTGTCAAAAACCTTAGATATATCTAGAGCTACCGCTCCACACTCCCCTGCTTTTTCAAGTGAATGGTATATACGCTCAGAGATTACAGTTCTCCCCACGTTAAGACTTTTTGGGGGGGTTTTGTAATAAATTGTTAGTTGAAAGCACAGAATATTTACCAAATACCATCCCCTCCCCATGGTAAGAATGGCTAAAGAAAATAAAGTATTCGTCCAGTGATGGTGGCTAAAAGTGTCATTTCACATCTATCGTAATTTGGTCCAGACGGGAATTTCTTCAATCAAATTATTATATAGAAGGAAAACGTTTATGTGGATATATATATATATATATATATATATATTTGGAAAAACTTTTTTATTAAAATTAGTAAAAACTTGAATAGAGTGCGCAATACTATTATAGAGCAAATATGTGTTTCATTTTTTATTACCGTTTTATCTGTTTGGTTACATATGTTTCCGATGTTGGGCCATGTTTACGATCCGACAGCTTCGTCAGGACTCGCAAAGGTGGTTGTTAGTCATTGGAAGAAAGGTGCAGAAAGGCATATATATATATATATATATATATATATATATATATATATATATATATATATATATATATATATATATACCCGTTCACATACAACTTTTTACGATTAAGCTTGAACCCAGAATTAGATAGAATCGAGCAATTGCATCGACAACGGACAACGCAATTGCTCGATTCTATTTAATTCTGGGTTCTAGCTTTAGCGTAAAAAGGTGTATGTGAACGGGTATTTATATATCTATAATCTCCTCTTAATGTCTAATATATATATATATATATATATATATATATATATATATATATATATATATATATATATAGTAATTTATAAAATATATATGGCGATTAAGCTTCACTGAATATTCGGCGTTTCATCCACTCTAGGATTCGTCAGGTTATGCATAAGCCTGACGAATCCTATAGTGGATGAAACGCCGAATATTCAGTGTAGCTTATTCGCCATATATATTTTATAACTTACTAACTAGCTCTACCTACGTATTGAGCACTTTTGAAGTAAATACTTAAAGTTTACGCATAAATCTATATTTTCGTATATTCATTTTATGTGAGTAAATGAAGTAGTTATATATATATATATATATATATATATATATATATAATAAATGACAAAAATTATATTCTAAAATTCATGATGTTGACCATCTTAAAATCTATTCTTTTAAGTCAGTTGACTTATCTGTTTCATAGCGCAAAATCAATGATTTAATAATTATATCACTCAGTGAATCTATTATGCCCCCAACTCATCAGAAGAAATAGCAACAATTAACCCGTCAAAAGGAATTGAAGTGTGATTTAAAATCCGAAAAGAGAGGGACTGTAAATACCTTTTTATTTTTCCATTACGTCATATTGGATTTTTATCAAACAAAGTCATTAAACCCAACTATTCGTGCCAAAATTTTTAATTAACTTATGAATCTTCTACCAAAATGTTCTGTTTACTAATTTGTAAATTTATTCTCATTTTTATACATACTTATGAAAATAATATCAACAAATTATATACTATTATAGATGTTTGTATATACTAAACTAAACTAAGCTATCTATATATATATATATATATATATATATATATAAATATATATATATATATATATATATATATATATATATATATATATATATATATAATACTGAGCTTACGCCTTCTTATATAACGGAAGATATAATTGCCAGTTATAATTTGTTTCTTTGAGATATTTCGACATTGATTCCGTCTTCTGTCTTCCCGATCATTGTTATGGGTTCTCCAGTTTTGCAATCCTGTAAGATCTCAACAGCTCAACTACAGGCCGATTTAAAAGATTGCTTCCCGGCTCTTCAGCAATGACTGAAAGTTTTGACGTGGCTAACAAATTAGACATGCGCAATAAACACTGGCGTAATAAACCAAACCGGGCAAATTTATTTGAAATTCAATCAACGCTAAGTTCATTTGCAATGCGAATCTATAGTAAGCTTATATCTTTTCCGAATGGGTACAAGTTTTAACGCATTCGCTGAATAAATCCGTAACTGTCATTTGCTGACATGCCGATGAACGCCTGGTCAAATATCTACAGTTTCAGGTTGTATTTCTCTCTCTCTCTCTCTCTCTCTCTCTCTCTCTATATATATATATATATATATATATATATATATATATATATATATATATATATATATATATATTAGTGGTTTTGTAAGGCCACAGGGACAACAGAAGCAGCAAAACTGAAACTGGCCTGCCAGGACACTATATACACAAATGTAGGCAAATATGGGCATGTTTTATTGGCTTGAAAAAATAGAGTTTTTTTAACCAATTGTCCTAAAATTTACCTATAGAATAGTATTATAATCTTCAAAAAGCCTGCAAATTTTCATTTAGTTTCGTCCCATTGAATCAAAGCTATGAGCATTTTAATATTTAATTTGGTTACGAGTATAGATATACTGATATATATATATATATATATATGTATATGTATATATATATATATATATATATATATATATATATATATATATATATATATATATATATATATATACAAGAATAAAAAAGCATTGGAAATGCAAAAGGATATAGGGATGGTATGTCAAAAAGTATACAAACAAGATAGCTATGAATGGCTAGGCACATGGAAATAGAATTGCATCCAAAGTATAGCCCTATAGCTTTTCTCCAATCTTCATTCCGTGCGATCATTACGGTTGTAAAAAGCTATAGGGCTATACTTTGGATGCAATTCTATTTCCATGTGCCTAGCCATTCATAGCTATCTTGTTTGTATACTTTTTGACATACCATCCCTATATCCTTTTGCATTTCCAATGCTTTTTTATTCTTGTTAATTAGTATTTTTACTTACAGTCTTATTTTTAAACTTACATTCATGATAGTATTGTCTTTTTTAGGAGGCGGCTCATTGCCGCCCCCATTAGTAGCAGGTCGTTTCCTGCTGGGTTTTAGGTCTTTGGGTTTTGGGCCTTAGGAGTTGTCTCTTGGTCCTCCATCGGTTCTATATTACATAGAGAGTGCTACCGCCTCTCTGATAAAACAGTTAGAGTATTATAAAGTTCTAAAATGTTCATCCCTTCACTATTGAATTTTTCTTGGTTCATTCTTTGGCGTTTTGGCAAAGATTTGGCAGTTTTTGATATTTATATTTATAATAGTTTGTGCATGAGGCAGCTTTTTTCCCCTTGGGATCCCTGTTATACCGTGCTTTTGAGTCAGCACGTGAGGCAGCCTTCTTTTTTTCTGGTTCTTTGTTATAAAGAGCACGTGGGGCAGCTTTTTTTCCCTCGGAATCCCTGTTATACCGTGCTTTTGAGTCAGCACGTGAGGCAGCCTTCTTTTTTCTGGTTCTTTGTTATAAAGAACACGTGAGGCAGCCTTCTTTTTTTCTGGTTCTTTGTTATAAAAAGCACGTGAGGCAGCCTTCTTTTTTCTGGTTCTTTGTTATAAAGAGCACGTGAGGCAGCTTTTTTCTCCTCAGAATCCCTGTTATACCGTGCGTTTGAGTCAGCACGTGAGGCAGCCTTCTTTTTTTCTGGTTCTTTGTTATAAAGAGCACGTGAGGCAGTTTTTCTCCCTCGGGATCCCTGTTATACCGTGCTTTTGAGTCAGCACGTGAGGCAGCCTTCTTTGCCTCAGCATTTGCATGATACTTAATTTTTATTATTTCAGCATTTTTCTGATAGTATTCTTTTTACTCAGATAATACCTTGACTTTGTTTTTTTAATAGTCTATATTTCTCTGAGATTTTTTACTACGTGCTGACTTTGGCATTTTTTATTAAATGTAAACATATAACACTTATGTGTATCTTACTATAATATCACTTATCTTATAGCAAGACAACTCTCGTAGAATTGAGATACTGCCCCGTCACCAATAGTTAAAGTGTGGAACGGTATATACACCAATAGTGTAGTTGTTATCTTTATATGAAGTCCTAATCAGTGACAGTGTGAGGTTACTTTGTTAATTTATTGTAGTTTATTTTAGAAAACTTACTTGTTTTTATTAGTAGATTGTATATAGTAGCCACAATATCTAGTTATTTTTGTGGCTAGGGCTTGGATTTTGATTCTTTTTGGTCAGCTTCCAGTGAGTTCTTAGAAGATGACTTTCTTGCAGTTTCTTTTGCGGCTAATTTAACTTATTTCCTTTGGCGTTTGGTGAGTTCTTAGAAGAACTGGTCTGATCTACTTTTCTTAGCGAGCGAAGAGATTCAGCTGCATTTAACAATGGTTGCTATAGTGTATTTTTGCGCATGCGTGAGAATTTCAAGTTTCCTCCTTAATTTTCAATAGTTTGACAGTAGTCATGTGTCTTTCTGCCAAGAGCGACAGACGTCAGTGTTAGCCGTGATCGTCTAGAGGTTAGGACCCCACGTTGTGGCCGTGCTAACCTAGGTTCGAATCCTGGTCACAGCATTGACATTTTGTACATATTTTACAATCCAAAATCTGAAGAATTATTTGTTTTTATAACATTGTTTTTTGACGTCGTACTTGCTGATAGGTTACTCTTATAACAATTTTGATCAACTGAGATAAAGATTTCGTGGTTTCATTAACGCTAGTGGGTTACTGTTTAAAGAAAAAACCTTAACGTTCACCTCAAATATTCAGCGTCCAAGAAATATAGGCCACTGGCAAACTGGAACGTCTGTGAGTATCCGGTGTATTATTTGGAGCTGCCCCTTTTGAGAGAAGTTCCGTGTTCGAAGTGGTCTGTCTACATTGGGTATATAGTGTTTAAAACTTGTTATTACACGTAATCTTATTTAATTATGGAGTTAGCTAAAAAGCGATGGGTCACTGCACTTCTCCGTGTAAAGAGCAGTCGATTGATGCTTGAACTGTTGTCAGAGACCGTTCGTACACCGAGACACATCGTCTCAAAAGAAAGAAGAAAGAAGAAGAAAGAAAGAAGAAAGAAGAACAATTGGCCATTTTCGTACCCTTTTTTGTTTTTTGCTCTCTTTTGACATTTTAACCGACGTTCTGACACTCGCTGGATTCGTAAGACGCTTCTCTGTAAGAATATGTGCTTTTTGAAACTTATAAGTTGATTTTAGTTGAGATTTGGATAGTTTTGTTTTGTAGGCGTATATAGGCGTGTACGGGCCATCCCTATATAGAGAGTGCTACCGCCTCTCTGATATAATATAAAGCTGAATGTGTGTGTGTGTGTGTGTGTGTGTGTGTGTGTGTGTGTGTGTGTGTGTGTGTGTGTGTGTCTGGTCACGAATAGGCTCCTATATGGTTGACTATTTTAAAAAACTGTTTACATATAATGATAGAATATTATCGAGACACAGGAATGGGTATGTTTGATCTGGCAAAACGGTGGTTCATAAAAATTGTGTGGTCTGCGTTCGCCCCTGGTCCACAAAGTATTGAAATAAAAAATTTAAAAATAAAAAAAAACGTTTACTAGTGTTTTTGATATAGATGTACATAATAATACTTTAATAAGTATGTTTTAACTTGAATAGGGATGTTATAATAAAATTGTGGGGTCTGTATTCTCGCTTGGCCTCAATAGAATGGAAATAGACACAAACTTTAATAAAGACGTTTCATATCTATCTGCGTATGTATACTTTGATAATTATGTTTCAGTTTGAAGAAATATGGTATAATAAAATTATGGGGTGTTCGTTCGCACCTGACCTCGATAGAGTCGAAATATGTCACAAAGTTTACCAAGGTTTTTTAATTTAAATGTTTCAGTGTGAACAGATATGGTATAGTAAATTATTGGGGTTATCTATTTTACTTTTACTTTCATCATATTTTGCTTTGGTTTTGATACCCCCAAATTCGAAGTTATCTCTTTACAACCCTTCCTTTTCATAACCTATCATACTTTCATAAATCAGAGTCCATTTTCTGTAGGCTGTTTTTGAACCCAGTAAACGACGGGTACTTTTGCTAGTATATATTGGAAATCTCGGTGACTATTGATCAGAATTTTACAATTGAAGGTTCGTTGAAAAGCTAATGACCTGAGTAGTAGTAGTGGGCTATGTGACATTTGCCTTTAAGGTCGCACATTATTGTTTAAACAAGTGGAAGATCACTTTTCTATATTAGTTTAACGTAAATTGATCACCCACTTTATCGTCACCTTGGCCATTAAATGTGTGTGTTGTTTTACGTTAAATTAATATAGAAAAATGACTCCCGCTTTTTAAAACAATAATTTATTCATACCATTGAAATTAATCTTTTACTCAGATTTTAACTGATATTTTCGTTTTTAGCACCCCCGAAAACCTAGAATAATGACAAGTTTAAAGGATCTTTTTGTGGATGGAAAGATACTGCACCTTTATTAATGTTTCAATCATAATCATTTGTTTTCCTAGTTTTGCATATGAATTACAAAATTTTTAATATTTTCCCAAAACGTCTGGCTTTGATGGAGGGGAGATTAAAACTCACTGCTATTGTTTCAAATGATCTGAAATGACTGCAAAGGGAGACTTGATTCCAAATATTTCTCATATGCTATTTTCCCCTCTTTGGTTGTCGCTACAAACAGCCATCCGTTTCAGTCAATGAGACTTCATCAGGCGACCTGACGATTCGACGCTATAGAAAAAAAAAGAAAAACATTAACTCTTTTTTGAAGAGACATTTATTTCTTTTGTTTTTTCTTAAGCGTGACGAATTCTCATGAGGATGAAACGCAGAATATTCTATGTAGATTTAATTGCCATAAGCCTGAAGAATTCCCACATTGATTTACTCAAATTTGATACTCCCCTTAACTGGACTTTAATTTCTTATTTTGATTTTTACTTTTACTGAGGATTTAAACTTCAGCTGTTAAAAGAATGTCACTGAGAACTAAATATAAACTAGCACTTTATCCGTTACGCGATGGATTCTTGTCCTGATAAAATGTTAAATAATAATCAGGTCTATCTTTTTTTTTTAGATTAAAGATTTATTCCTTAGTTCTCGTGATACTAAAAATACAAATACGAATTACTTAAGAAGATACATCGGCCGAAACGTTGTAAGAATAGTATCCAAGGTGAGAATAGTAGTCTGGACAATCCAAATAATACAAATAATCAATTTTTTTCTACAAAATTTTGCAACGTTTTTTAAATAGTTATGCGTGACGTTACTTCTTATTTTTATGTGTCAGAGAGCTATCACAATGTTTAAGGATGTCCAGTTACACGTACTTGTCTGTCTCAAGTAGTTGCGTTTTTCTAGCATTTCCGGAAACGTCATTTTTTTTTCATGTTGGTTAAACAATGAAGACTCGAAAACATGAAAAAGAATTTTATAGCTGACATTTGTCAACGTTACCTTGCTCCGACACGCATTTCTTTATGTACTTTAAGTGCACCTCTTATGAGCCATCAGGACGACCAGCGTACAGGATAACCTCTCACGGTTTTTGATCACTGGTAGTAATTCTTAATAATTTACTTTTTCATATTTTCATATAAAATAACACTTGAATTCTAAACGCGTATTCCAAATCAAAAAAAAAAAAAATCTTTAGACAACAAGATCAAAATCGAAAAATCTTTTTCATGAAAACTGCTTCAAACAAGCAGAACTTTAAAAAAAAAACTGCCCAGTCGTTTTGGAGTTCATAGGAGCTAAAAAATACTACTTTAAATACTTGCCAACGGTATGAGTTAGATAGAATGGATTCTGACTTAGAAACCGCAATTCTGTCCTCTTTGTCACAACCATTGCACATGGAATGTGAGGACTAAAAGACAAAATAAGGAAACCGAAGTTACGTGAACTCCAGTAAAACACAAGATCCATTTTCTGGTCTCCTTTAATCGCCTCAACACAAAGCAAAAATGTTATTGTTATGTAGTCACGAGGTTCCTATCGGAGACACATATAACGCGGAATCAGAGCAGAGAAGATAATGACATTTATATGCTTGGTACACGATGACGACTGTGATGATAATTCTTTTATCATATTATAATTGATACAAAGCTGAGAGAGACATTTATAGAGTTCTTGATAAGACAGAGAAAGGGGGATACATTATTGATGGTGGTGGGGACACATTACTTGGAGGGGAGTATACAAAGTTCGTTTACAAGATGATAGATAAAACACATTTACTTTCACTTTTAGGGTGGTATGACGACAGACGAAGACAACCGTTTACAAATATAAACAATTCTTTATTCATACCAGCTGGATGATTGATGATGGTCAGGGATTCAAGCTTTTACGACTACATCGTCTCCTTTTCCCTCCTCTCGCCTGCAAGAGGGCACCACCTCTCACTAAGTCGCTGCCCGACTCTCGTCTGCTAACTTACTTTCTGTGACTGGCGGTAACTAGAATTATCTCCTAACTTCGAACCCTGCCTCAATATATTGAAACTCTCCTTTCTCGATGACGTCAGAGATACGCCTCGCTACATGAAATTCATTAACACAGACAGAGGGGAGAGTCATTATTGATGATAGTGGCGGACACATAATACTTGGAGGGAGTTATACAAAGTTCATTTACAGATGATAGCCAAAACACATTTACTTTTTACTTTTTTGTGCGGAATGATGACAGACGACAGACAGAAAAATGAAACAAATACTTCACTACTAAACAGACATCTTTTCATTCCCACCCACACCAAAAATACAAAAACCTACGACACTCTTAATAGACTTGGTTTTCACTTGATACAAACAACTTCCTCAACAATAAAACAGACATTAAAAACTACCGAGCACTCTCCCAAAACCCTCACATCCGACGCCGGTATATATTCCATCCCATGTAAAAACTGTCAACAAGCGTACATAGGTGAAACACAGCGAAAATTGAAATTAAGACTTTACGAATATAGAAGAGATATAAGGAATGGTAACACCCTAAATGCACTCTTTTGCCATTGTGCAGAACACGATCACTCGTTTAATTTAGATCATGCGAAAATTATTAAATACGTGATAGATAGAGCTAAAAGAAGACTTTTAGAATCAGCACTAATACTATTACGCAAAGGAAAGGCTTCTACCATTTAGCCCCTAGCATAGGGAAAATAATAATCAGAGAACAAAATATCAAAGTAGATCCTGGCTAACCGTTTTTCCTTAAATATTTCAACAAAATGAATAAGTTTACAAAAAAAAATGTACATATTTACTTAACGCATTTTTAAAAGTGTATATATAGACATTGAACAACCTAACCTTCCCATACGCACACATGTGTCCTTCCCGACATGGGTAGGATTCAAAAACTGTTCTCTTTTTCGTATGATCTATGACTTTTTCTTTTTCTTGCATTTTTTATCCTGAAGATGTCCTCTGAAATAAGGACGAAACGTTGATTATTTTAATAATTTCATTCGGTTTTTCTCAAAGCATATATATATATATATTAAAATTCGTATTCCTGTCTGTTTATTTATTTTTTCAGAATTTGATTAATATATACAAAACGTGTCTTACTTTTTAATTTTTCATTTATTTCTATATATAGTATGATACTTGCAAAAATATACAATTAAGAGATCGCCTTATTTGCATATTACATTAAGAAATATCGATTTTACTAAATAGCGGTACCTTAGTTAATGTTTTTAGCGAGAGAGTTATTTTAAGTATTCTATTTAAAATTGTTATTTAATAAATTTTAAGCAATTATATTGATAATATATTTAATTTATTTTGAAATTAATATTTCCAACAGCGACCTTTTTTAAAACCTTTTAAAGAGTTATTTGCCCCTAGACGCTATCCATAAAAAACAACCGTCTATCAAATATCATTTTTAGTAATGTCATCAAGTTTCTAGCTGGAAAAATAATTCCGTATAAATAGAAAAAATGTTTGGTTTTATGGGTTTTTTTTTTCACACAGTGATCACCACTTATCAAGGCCCGGAAGCCACTCACGGATATGGGTTATTGCAAGTACATTAAGTTAATGAGGAGATTTGATGAAGTGTTTACTTAAGGGGGCGGTTCATTAGGAATTTGTTAACATTGGACTTGAAGACATCCAAGTTGTAGTTCGGAGGGAAGAAGGCAGACGGAACAGAGTTCCACAGGCGTGCAGTTCTAAGAAAGAAGCTTTGTTCATGGAATCCGCGTTTTGATTTAGGCACAGATATAGAGTGGGGGAAATTTTTCACAGTGGATTCAGCTAGACGGGTGTTTTTCGTGAAAGATTGGCGAGGGGGGACCAGAGATTGGAGTTCAGACGAGCATCTGCCATGGAAATAACGATAAAACAAGGACAGGCTCACAACGTCTCTTCTGTTGGAGAGAGGTTTTATATTAAAAAAAAAATACTTGCGAAACAAACTGAAAAGATTTCATTTGTTTGTTTTATTTTATTGCTTACGGCAATACAGAAATCAGTAAATTTTTACCACGTAATTCAGCGTCGTTTGATACCTAAAAATGAAGATCTACTATACCCCCCTCTAAATTCCACACTTTACACTTTTTTCTTTCTTCGCGTTAATTTCATCGATTACAAACTATAATTTTCTAATTAAAAAGGTAACTTTATACGACGTGACCCAACGGAGTTTAACCTCTAAAAAAATGGAGATCTACACTTTTCAGCCTAATACATTTAAACAGCCTTTATAAATCTTATTAGTTTGCAGAAGTGCAAATAAGTGGAAAAACAATAGAAATTTTGGAAAAAAAAAATAACATATTAGAGTGGGGTATCACTTTTCTATATACATTTAACGTAAAATGAGCACCCACGTATTGGCCACCAAGCGTTCAACGAGTCATGTCACCTCTAGCATTTTTTTTAAGTTTGGCAATTGAGGGAAAAATTGGGGGGGGGTAACATTGGCAACATAAAATAACGATAAATTTAATTACTTTCAACTAAAAATTCAATAAACAAAACAAATCCTAAAATATGACAAATTCAATTGGGGGGGGTACATTAGAAACATAAAACGACAAATAAAAAGCAAATCGAACCCCCCTAGAAAAAGCAAATCTAAAATTTCCTTTATTTACAAAACAAAAAGCCAGTAAAAAAGTGCCCTTCAAAAAATAATGGTAAATGTGTAGTTTAGCGACGCAAATTACTTGACAGACAAAAAAAATTATAAAAACTATTTATTTTTATATAAAGCATTATTAGACCCAAAGGTTAAAATAAAACAAAAAAAAATATTTTTTTTTTTTTTTTACCTTTTTTAATAGACTAAATGTGCACGCCTTACACGTTTAAAATTTTGCCATTTTTAGGTTTAACAGATTGGCTTTTTTAAGGCCAAATTTAGCCTTTTTTACGCTCTTTCATTCCAAAAAAAATATAGTGGCCAAAAACATAGTTAAAAAAGGCCAATTTGCCAAACCTTAGAAAGACCAAATTTTTAAAGCAATATAGCGACCTCGAATAATACATATGAATGATAAAAAAATAATAAAAATTATTTTTTTTTCTGGATTTATTTCAGTCTTTGGATCTAACAATATGTTTTATATAAAAATAAATAGTTTATATATATATATATATATATATATATATATATATATATATATATATATATATATATATATATATATATAGCCAGTAGAGTTTAGTTTCCTAGAAGTACATCCAATGAAACAACATGTGTCTACCAAAATATATATATATATATATATATATATATATATATATATATATATATATATATATATATATATATTGTTTGGCAAATAATTTACGCCGCTGAACTACACATTTACCACAATAAAAATTAAATGCACGCATTAATGTTTATAAACATTATTTTTTTATGTTCACAAAATCGTGAATTTTCTGAGGACAGTGATCCTTTCTGCCGAAATGTCTGGTGGAGAGGGTAGCAGATACTTCTTTTTTTTTGGGGGGGGGGCGAGGATTACATTTACATGTTTTTATTCGTTCTTTTATTTTTGAAATTGTTGTGGGGGTATCCACGTTACCCATGATGACAATGATTTGTATAGCATGCATATTTCAAACGGAACTTCATGTAAACCCAGGCAACGCTAGGTACCCATGCTAGTATATATATATATATATATATATATATATATATATATATATATATATATATATATATATATATATATATATAAAGAAGCTTTGAATAAAAAAATGCAAAAATAAAAATAAAGAATGCAGTTTAAATTCCCGGATGGGAAAAAATATATTAACTTTAACCTATCGCAGACTTAACACCTACATAATCCGACTTTTAAAATGTTTATAATGACAAAAGAAAGTTCATTTATATAAGATTGAAGAAGAAAAAAAAGCCTTTACTGAAATTGTTAAATAGGAATAGACTAAACACTTGTATAAGCTGATTTCGTAAAAGTCTTCAATTTTAAAACAGAATTTAACTACATAAGGATGAAAAGAGAAAACCTTAACTAAAATTTTGTAAAATAGAAAATAGGGATCATCAGCTGTTTACCATGAAGCTGTTTCGGAGATTTAAAAAAAAACAGGACAGCTGTTTAATACACGGCTCTCCAGTGGATAATACCACTTCACCAATAAAAATAATAATAAAAAAATAATTTAAAAAAAAATGTAAAATAATACGGTTCCTATTTTTTCTAATATATGACAAAAATTTTTTTTAGATGAATTAAATAATAAAATAGAAAAAGAAAAACTATTAATAAGTAAGTTTAGGATTACAAGATTCATTCTGCGACATGTAAACTAGCATATAAATGCTATGAGAGTAAAAATGCATAAAAGCTTAAGTACCTTAGGTACCAGAAAGTATGTGTTTTTTATATCTAATTTCTCAAGCTGACACAAGATCAATCGTGAGAAACGGGTCAGGAGTTATGATTTAACATAGATCAAACTCTGTGACCGATCTAAAACTTGCACCGGAAGTTAGGTAGATGGGACCGGATCTGACGGGTGAAAAGTTCCAGTGGGGGAAATTTAGTAAATCTGATTTGAGTTGATTGCTAGACACGAAAGAGACAAGATGTAAGAATCAAAGCCTCCTTAAGATGGGGGCGACGGTTTCCAGATGGAACCAGAGAAAACGGAAAGACGAAGTTCGCCATTCGTTCCAGCCGGCTGTGATATAAAAATCCAAACATCGTCTTTGAGTCCATCTCGCATGCGTCTTCGCTTAGCAGAATCAACTCCCTCAAGATGATCGATGAAAAGTCCTCCACAGCTAAGCAGAGCCAGGTATGTTTTTGCGTCATGTATTATTAACGTGTTCGTGTTATATGTAATTAACACACACACACACACACACACACACACACACACACACACACACACACACACAAACACACACAAACACACACAAGCACACACACACACACACAAACACACACACACACAAACACACACACACGCACACAAGCACACACACACACACACACACACACACACACACACACACTAGGAGACATTGGTAGACGATCACAGAGACACTAAGAAACAGTAACAGCTAACGGCTTGATGAATACGACTCGGCAAATTATAGATAACGATATAGAGATTTCGCTCACGAATAGATAAGATATTATATAGGAACGGTAAAAGAACGTCCTCTTCATAGGAAGACACACAAGATTACATTACAAACATACGTCACCAAAAAAGAACAGGAAATTATTTTCCGTTGTGAGAAAAGTAAGCGAAACGGCAGCCAACAATAGTCATCAGCTCAGAATAGGCTCTTTTTTTTTACACAGGAATCACCACTTATCAAGGCCCGAAGGCCACTCGAGGATAAGGGTTAATGAGTATACCTTAGTCAATGTGATTATAGCTTAATAAACATAAGTAGTGGGAATTTTGTAAATTGGATTACTTAGGGGGACGGTTCACCAAGAACTTGTTTACGTTGGACTTGAAGACAATCAGACAAATACAAAAATAAAAATTGTCTCAGTCGTAAAGGATTTCTCCTCCACCGAAAGAGAACAAGAAATGGAAGTGCAGCATCTGAAGAACAGATGGTATTTATTTGCTCCCCCACCAATCAAATTAGGCACAAGGCCGATTTTTAAAGTGAGGAGTTAAGGGGAAATGGGGACCAACTCCCCGGGGAGTAGGGGAGCTGGATAGTGACAATTGGTATGAAGGGTTGCCCCTACATTGACCAAGGTCTTATATGTGGAGTTGCCCCCACATATGGTCTTTGCTTGCAGTATCTGCCGGAACAGATGGTATTTATTTGCTCCCCCACCGAGCAAATTAGGCACAAGGCCAATTTTTAATGTGAGGAGTGAAGGGAGGGGGAAGGGAAAAAGGGGGCCAGCTCCCGAGAGGTGGGAAATGGGAGCTGGTTAAAGGTCAGACATGTGGGGTTGCCCCCACATCTGGTCTTTGCTAGTCATAGCTAGTCATAGCTTGCAGTATCTGCCGGAACAGATGGTATTTATTTGCTCCCCCACCGAGCAAATTAGGCACAAGGCCGATTTTTAATGTGAGGAGTGAAGGGAGGGGAAGGGAAAAAGGGGACCAGCTCCCGAGAGGTGGGAAATGGGAGCTGGTTAAAGGTCAGGCATGTAGGGTTGCCCCCACATCTGGTCTTTGCTAGTCATAGCTAGTCATAGTTTGCAGTATCAGCCGGAACAGATGGTATTTATTTGCTCCCCCACTGAGCAAATTAGGCACAAGGCCGTTTTTAATGTGAGGTAAAAACCAGCTCCCCTAAAAGTAGTCAAAAAGGGGGCACTCTGGTTACCAAAAATAATAAGTGTCCCAGTATAGAGGGTTTCCCCTCCATTGACTGGTACAAATCATCTTAAGTGCAGTATCTGCCGGAACAGATGGTATTTATTTGCTCCCCCACTGAGCAAATTAGGCACAAGGCCGATTTTTAATGTGAGGAGTGAAGGGGAAATGGGGACCAACTCCCCGGGGAGTAGGGGAGTTGGATAGTGACAATTGGTATGAAGGGTTGCCCCTACATTGACCAAGGTCTTATATGTGAGGTTGCCCACACATATGGTCTTTGCTTGCAGTATCTGCCGGAACAGATGGTATTTATTTGCTCCCCCACTGAGCAAATTAGGCACAAGGCCGTTTTTAATGTGAGGTAAAAACCAGCTCCCCTAAAAGGGGTCACTCTGGTTACCAAAAATAATAATTGTCCCAGTATAGAGGGTTTCCCCTCCATTGACTGGTACAAATTATCTTAAGTGCAGTATCTGCCGGAACAGATACTACACTTTGATCTTGGCTAAAAGGCCAAGCGAATGTAGTCAGCTGGAAAGCAGGAAAACGGAAGACAATTCCACAGGCGTGCAGTTTTCAGAAAGAAGTTTTATTCATGGAATCTGCGTTTAGGTTTAGGCACAGATAAAGAGTGTGTGAAATTATTGATAGTGGTTTTGGCTAGACGAGTGTTTTTTGTGGCGAGGGGGGATCATAGATTGAAGCTCAGATTAACACTTGCTATAAAAATAGCGATAAAGCAGAGACAGGCTCGCAACGTCTCTTCTGTGGGAAAGAGGTTGTAGGGAAGAGAAAAGAGCATTCCCCACTAAGCTACTAAGTCTATTTTGAACTCTCTCAGTGCAGGATAAGCTGCTCCTAGCAGCTCCTGCCCAGATGTGGCAACAGTATTCCATCGTTGGCTTTTATATAGGTAGAGAATTGCATCAGGAATGAGATATCTACTCGAGCGGTAGAAGGATCCCACCATTTTTTCAGCGACCTTCCTGAAACAGATGGTCCATACAATACCCTGTATGTGTTTATTTGACGCTTCTACACTATCAGAACGAAATTTTGTAGTCGATAAATAAAGTTTTCCGACAAAAAACAATGGTTTCTAATAAATTACAATGTCAGTTTCAAAATTATGCAGTCGAAATTAACTGAATATGACTGAATTATTAAAAAAACAACAACTTTAATTGTGTTATCTAGTAAAAAATTGCGGTCATCTTGTTTTATAAAATAAATCGAAAGGGAAAATTACCCCCCTTTTGTCCCCTCCTGTGTCTTACATGAGAAAATACGATCGTTTTCTTCATATTCTATTTTCTTTAATAAATTATGTTCTGTCTTATCGATTTTCGTAATTTTTGGATATAATCATCTTAAAAATACGGGAATACGTAGATACCATTGTTTTCATGTGAAATTCAGTTTCATAATTTCCGAAATTTCGTTCTGCTAGTGTAGAAGCGTTGTTTGTTTTTATTTATTTTTCTAAAAGAAATATTGTATATCCATTTATTTCAATAGTGACATTATCAGAGTATCCTTATGACGCTTAACCTAAGTATGATCTTTACAGTGCAGTAGATGTTTTTATATGTGCTATGTGTTTTGCTATAAAAAGACAAAATTCCAAGACCATATCTCTCTCTCTCTCTCTCTCTCTCTCTCTCTCTCTCTCTCTCTCTCTTACCCCCTATCTATCTATCTATTTTATTTAATCTTTCAGGTTTCTCCTAGGCTCTCGTCATCCCTCTATTTATCTTCGTCTCTCTCTCTCTCTCTCTCTCTCTCTCTCTCTCTCTCTCTCTCTATCTCTCTCTCTCTCTCTCTCTCTCTTACCCCCTATCTATCTATCTATTTTATTTAATCTTTCTGGTTTCTCTTAGGCTCTCGTCATCCGTCTATTTATCTTCGTCTCTCTCTCTCTCTCTCTCTCTCTATCTATCTATCTATCTATCTATCTCTCCCTGTATCTCTCTCTCGCTCTTACCCCCTATCTATCTATCTATTTCATTTAATCTTTCTGGTTTCTCTTAGGCTCTCGTCATCCGTCTATTTATCTTCCTCTCTCTCTCTCTCTCTCTCTCTCTGTCAATCTCTCTCTCTTTCTTTCTAAAATGTCACTTTGTGTGTGCATGTGTGTGAGTTCAATCCTCATAGGTCCGAAACGGCTGAACCTATCTTTTGCAAATTTCACACAGAGCTAATATATATGTCTGGCAGTGTTCTTAGATATTTTTTCTACAGAAATTCATCCGATAAGTATCGAAAATCGAACAACGAAAACAAAAAACGAACTTTAAAATAGTATTTCTTCTCTTATAGATAAAAAGGAAGAATTTTTACAGTGGAATATTTTTGCGTTACACCGACCAATATAACGTAAAATATTCCCCTGTACAAAATCTTTTTTATTTATAAGAGAAGAAAGACTATGTTTAAGATCGTCAAGTACAAATATCAGCTGACGTTTTTTATTTATTTATTTTATTTATTTATTATTTATTATTATTATTTTTTTTTTTTGCATTTTAAACTTTCATTGACGCCATTATTACCACACAAGAAGAAAGGCCAGGCATATAAAATCAACAGTAGGTTCTTTGAGATGACAGAAACGCGTTCGAAATAAATGTTTCTTTTTAGATCATAATTGAAGCATGATACTTGATTTTTGTATTTCAAAATTTGATTCTAGTTATTATGAGGGCTATGACAACAGCATATTCTTTTCATTGTTTTGACTCTCGAGTATATATCCGACACAGCTAGACACAGTTACTCAACCGAGAACCACATTACTCTATATAAAAGCATATAAGATATCAACGGATACACACTCTAGTTTATCTACAGTGCTATGTAGGCTACAATATTTTGTGATATTATTCACTGCGAGAGGCACGTGAAGCTTTTTTCAGGTGCACCACGATGGGTCCCCAATTAGAGCAGGCAATTAATCAATTTGATTGAAAAAAAAATGGCAATTTATTTGATTTCGATGACAATAAAGATATGTGTTGAAACATTCGTTGATCATCATTTAATCCAGGGCAATGTAGATGATATATGAATGTTCTTAGATAGGTTTTGTATCGGAGTGCCTCCGATAAGTATTGAAAACACTTGATTGAAGAATCCGATTAAAGAAGGAAATGATTTTTACTAAAGTTAACACTTTTATACCCTATAACATCACAAATGCATTTGAGAAATGTTATCACCACACAAGCAGAAATGCCCAGCGTATAAAATCAACGGAATGTTCTTTGATAAGACAGGGGCACATTCGAAATGAATAGAGCAGAATTGAACTATATATTTTTCTTTTTTACACAGTGATCACCACTTATCAAGGCCCGGAAGCCACTCACGGATAAGGGTTATTAGGAATTTGTTAACAGTCATTAGGAATTTGTTAACATTGGACTTGAAGACATCCAAGTTGTAGTCCGGAGGGAAGCAGGCAGACGGAACAGAGTTCCACAGGCGTGCAGTTCTAAGAAAGAAGCTTTGTTCATGGAATCCGCGTTTTGATTTAGGCACAGATATAGAGTGGGGGAAATTTTTCACAGTGGATTCAGCTACACGGGTGTTTTTCGTGAAAGATTGGCGAGGGGGAACCAGAGATTGGAGTTCAGACGAGCACCTGCCATGGAAATAACGATAAAACAAGGATAGGCTCGCAACGTCTCTTCTGTGGGAGAGAGGTTGCAGGGTAGAGAAAAGGGCATCCCCCACTAAGCCACGAAGTCTATTTTGTACTCTGTCAAGGCAGGATAGGCTGTTTTTAGCAGCTCCTGCCCAGATATGGCAACAGTATCCCATCCTTGGACGTATTTGGCTTTTATATAGATAGAGAATTGCATCAGTAGTGAGATATCTTCTGGAGCGGTAGAAGGATTCCACCATCTTTCCAGCGACCTTGGCAACAGACTTTTCAGATCAGGAGTAACGGTCAAACCCAGAAGCTTGTCAAAACACGGGGCCTCACCCAGACGAGAGCCATCCATCACAATTGATGCCAGATGGGGATCAGAGCGTTGATGATGTAAGGATAGGAGTTTGGTTTTGGAATACTTGGCTTTTGTAATTTAAACTTAAATTTAGGATAAACTTTTATCAACTCATGTCTTCGAGAATGCTAAACATCACATTACACGCCAGTTTCTGACCTGGAACCCTCAGAGGAAGAGGAAAAGAGGCCGACCAAAGAACATCTGGAAAAAAAAGCAAGAGCATCGTTAACAGCACTCAAGAACATCCGGCAATCCAACCTCAGCATATCTCGCATCAAAATCCGCCTGTTCAATTCCAACATCAAATCAGTCCTAGTGTATGGAGCAGAAATGTAGAGAACAACAAAAACCACCGTCAGAAAATTGCAAACTCTTATCTATTCATTGTCTTCGAAGAATGCTAAAGATCCACTGGCCAACTATCATCAGTAACACAGATTACTGGAAGAGAACCAACCAAGTACTAGCAGAAGAAGAGATTAGAAAAAGAAAGTTGGCGATGGATCGGGCACATCCTGAGGAAACAACCAACAAACATCACACGCCAGGCTCTGACATTGGAATGCTCAGGGGCAGAGGGAAAGAGGACGACCAAAGGAGAAGTGTTCTTTGGACCTGGAGGCGGACACTATACAGATCGCCTACTCATGGGGGGGGGGGCTGGAGCAAATCGCCCAGGACCGCTGACGCTGGTGGGCTGTTCTGAATGGCTTATGCCCCTCCAGGAGCTCAAGGCGATGCTGCTGCTGCTGCTGCTGCTGCTGCTGCTGCTGCTGATGATGATGATGATGATGATGATGATGATGATGATGATGATGATGATGATGATGGTGGTAGTAGTGGTGGTGGTGATGATGATGATGATGATGATGATGATGATGATGATGATGATGATGATGATGATGAAGTTCATTAAATCAACAGTAAGTTCTCTATAGAACGCTAGCATGGAATGCACTTCATTCTTAAGAGAAAGTACGGAAATCTCCAATCAAGAAAGACAGCGAGACCAAGGTCATCAAAGCCCGCTTCGAGTCAATCCTTCTTTACGGCTCAGAATCATGGACGCTAAGCATGTCACGCTGAAAAGATCTCGATAGTAAATATACAAGGCTCTTACTGAGTATATATTTATAAACCACTTATTTTAGACAGTATCTATTGCTCTCGCTTCACCCTCTCTCTCTCTCTCTCTCTCTCTCTCTCTCTCTATCTCTCAGTAGACTACAATGTATTGTGGACTAATTCACTGTGCGATATCACCTAAATCTTTTGGTCGATATACCCCGGAGGCTACTGCAGCAAGAGCGGGAAATCAATCGATTTGATTGAAAAATGGATGCTTTTAACGATTTCAATTACAATTAAAATATAGTTGGATGGAACATTCGATCCCGGGCAACGACGGGTCTTCCTGCTAGTAATATTAGACATGCGTGTGTGTACTTTCTTTCACTTACATCGATAAATCGATGTTACGTTCTGTATGACGTTGTCTGATCCGCTATTTTATTTTACTGGCAAAGTTTAGGTAATTATCTCACTCGAAGCAATTTCCAACGCGAAAGCAAAACCCTGTTACGCCATAGCAGGTGACCCTTAATTAAAACGATCAAGGCGTTATTCAAATTATCGCGCAAAGTAATTAGAAAATAATAGATGTGCACACAGACACGCGGGCGTCCATAAACCCTTACACCTGCACGTTTACTTATATATCTAGTTATATTTATGTAGACAGGCTGCTCTAACGAGAGTTTCTTGTTGTTAGATTTTTTGCTTATGTTTTCATTGTACAAAATGTATGTTAATCCATTTGTCATTATTTTGATTTAATTGTGCTTGAAAAATAACTCAAATGTTAACTGTTCTAATTTGTAACAGCTTGTAATTAACCTGCTACGTGACTTTTGTTGTTGTTGTTGTTGTTGTTGTTGTTGTTGTTGTTTTATTCAATTATAGTAGGCACGGGTGAAACTTGAACAAATTCCGATTGCCTGAGTTCTCAATCGGCCATTGAAGCAACCAGCTCAGTTCTTGCCAGACCGGTCCCTCTTTAATAACGGATTTCAGTGTTACACATGGGCGTCCAACTCTCCTTTGTGCGTTTGGAGCCCAAAGCAGGAGCTTTCCTGCTGGTTCATCATGGCGACTAATATGATCGGCAAATACTAAACTAGGTGTATCAGAATTTTGGGGGAATTTTTGACACCCCTAACACGAAATTGCGAATAAAATATTAAAAAAAAAAAAAAAACTCGTAATTTTTCTTTTAAAAGTGGGTTGTTTATTTTCTTTATGGATTATACTTCCAAAATAAAATATAGAAATATTATTTTTTGATTTTTTAGAAAACATTTTGTTTGCGTAATGTAATCAATTGAATTTTACGAGTTAAATATTTTTCAATTTTTAAACTTTAAAAATCTATCAAAATTTTTCTATTGATCCAATTTTTACGATATTCTCAGGGTCAATGTGAAATTTTATGCTCTTTCCAATAAACCGAATATGATATTTTAGATAAACGGTTTTTTTAATTCACCCCCCCCCCAATTTGAAATGTCCATTAAAAAGTAAATAATTAATTTACTCATCAAAGTTTTATATATCACAAATCGAAGATAAAAGATCAATAAATAATATATTTAAATTTAAAACAAAAAAAGAAGTGATTTTTAGAAATTTACCTGTAAAGTCCGAAGTTTAAAACCTTTTTTTTTTCTTTTTTTTAAACCACTTTTTTTTTTAAATGAAACCTTTGTCCATGCTCCTTTAATTGAAAAAAAAATAGGGTTTGAATTATATTTTTCGAGTAGTTATAAGCCTGGAAAGAAAGGGGGTCAAGTTATTCAATATTTTTTCACGCATTCGTAAGGTCAGTTTCTGACAGACCTGGTGCTGGACGTCTCTGTCTTACCACGAAACACGAGGCAGGCAACCATAAAATGATTTATTTGTGGGGTGACTTTTTCAGGATATGTTGGAGTGTTGGAAATTGTTGATAGTGGTTCTGGCTAGACGACTGTTTTTTTGTGAAAGTCTGGCGAGGGGGCACCATAGATTGAAGTTCAGATGAGCACCTACCCCATTTAAAATGCTCCAAAGGAACTGAATTTTTTTATAAAACACTTGTGATGTTTATTTGTTTCCGTCACCTGAGAACGAAAGGTGTAGTAATGCAGATATTTTTGAATATTTTCAGATAAAGACTTATAGTTCATGCTATGGCGGATATTTGAACTACTGTTTTCATCTTTAGTGTGTGTGTTTTTTTACAACCTTTCAAATGTAAAAGCCGTGACGTAACAGACAGTGTACTTAGTAATTCAGTTGTAAAGTGGCACTCTTCTAAAGGTTAATTTTTTCAGAATAAAGTTGCAGACTGCTTAGAACATCTCCTCTGTTATGGCTAACAGAACGAGAGCAGGATACCCCCGTACAAATTTCCATGTTAAACAGAAAGATTCCCGAGTTCTACAGAAATATTTCCGAGTTCTACAGAATGATTACCGAGTTCGATAGAAAGATTTCCGAATTCGAAATACATTTGAAGAAGGTCGAAGGTTACATCGGTCAAAACGTTTTAAAAAAAGCCCTCGGGATGAGAACAGTAGTCAGAATAATCCAAATAATACTTGGTAATGAAAACATTTATTAAAACTGAGTCTTGGTGATTATAACATTCAAGACATAATTGAACACGAGTTCATACCTTTTCTGGTTTCATAATTGAACACGAGTTCATACCTTTTCTGGTTTGTGATAGAAAGACAAAGAAGCGCACTCGATGACAGGGAGATCGAAACAAACCTGTCAGGACAATTCTAATCGATTTTATTGGAAGTTAAGTGGTTTCTCTTGAAGGCAATAAACAGTATGTAACGTCTGTTCCTTTTGCGGAAAAAAGAGCCGCTTATGAAAACGAGAAATCAATCTGTTTGTCTCTTGATATTTATGTACTAATACGTTAATCAATGCAGATCGGGATGGAAGGGGGTTGAAGTGAATAGGAGGATAGGAAAGAGAGAAAAAGGGAAAGTGAGGATGGGAGAGGGAAAAAGAAAGAGAAAAGGGGGAAGATCGAGGAAAAGGAACGGATGAGAAGAAAGAGAGAAAGAAAGAAATAGAAAAAAGGAAAGAGGGGGAAAAGTGCCGCTTATGAAAACAAGCAATCAGTTTATTGATATTCATAGATCTCTACAATTATATAAATGCAACTTTGTCTGTGTGAGTGAGTTTGTTCCTTATAGACTCCGAAACGGCTGAACAGATGTTTTTTTTTTTTGTGTGTGTATAAATCTGGAAGTGATCTTAGTTAAGTTTTTTCTCACAATACCCCCGGAAATTATCGATAATCGATAATCGAAACCGTTATTTTAATTTATCTATCATCGGTAAAGCCATTTTCTCCATGCCGTCGCTTAGCAACAATGATAAAACAACGGGCCGTGAAAATACTACTGTGGATAAGTTGATAGCGTTTTTTTTTTTGTTTTTTTTTTATTTCTGCGCGACGTGGTCTGTAGGTTCAAACTCCGTACGTTAATTTCTAATTAACGTGCGAATGTGAACCTTAAAAGAAGAAGATTTAAAGGAAGAAGAAGAAGAAGAAGAAGAAGAAAAAGAAAAAAAAAGAAAGAGAAATAAACGAAAGCAGCCAAAAAGAGGGAGAAAAAGAATTAAAAAAAGAAGAAGAGGAAGAAGAAGTAAAAAAACAAGAAATCTAGAAAGAATATATAAAATAATTCGAAAAAAATTCAAGAAGTAGAAACAGGGATGAGAAAGAAGAGGAAGAAGATAAAGAAGAAAACGAAAAAGAAGAACAATAAACATGTGAAAAAACTAAAAATGAAGAAGAAAATATAACGATAATGAAGAAGAAAGAAAAGGAAAAAGAGGAAAAAAGAAAAAGAAGAAAAAAGAACTAGAAATACAACAATAAAATGGAGAAAACAAAGAAGATAAAATCAAAAGAAAAAGAAAAAGAAAAAGAGAAAAAGAAGAAGAAGAAGAAGAAGAAAAACGAGAAGAAAACGAAAAAAGGTAGTAGTAGTAGTAGTAGTAGTAGTAGTAGTAGAAGAAGAAGAAGAAGAAGAAGAAGAAGAAGAAGAAGAAAAGGATAAATCCGATGAAGAAGAAAAGAAAGGTAGAAGAAGAAGAAGAATAGGAGGAGGAGAAGAGGGAGGAAGAAGAAGAAGAAGAGGAAGAAAGATAGTTTCAAAAGGGAATAAGAGGTAGTAGTAGTAGTAGTAGTAGTAGTAGTAATAGTAGTAGAAGAAGAAGAAGACAAGGATGAAAAAGACGAGAAAGAAAAGATAGTAATAGAAGGAGAAGAGGAGGAGGAGGAGGAGGAGGGGGAGGAGGAGAAGGAGGAGGAAGAACAAGAAGAAAGGTAGTTTGGAAAGATAAGTAGTAGTAGTAGTAGTAGTAGTAGTAGTAGTAGAAAGGGAAGAAGACGAGGAAGAAAAGGTAGTAGTAGAAGAAGAAGAAGAAGAAGAAGAAGAAGAAGAAGAAAGATAGTTTCAAGGGGTGAAAATGAAACAAGAAAAGAGTTTAAAAAAAAATGTAAAAATTGTAAAAATGTAAAAAGAAGAAAAAAAAATAGAGAGAAAAACGGAGATAAATTAAAGCCATTTAAAAGAATAATTTTTAATAAAAAAGAAGAAAAAGCGAGAAATAAAAATTGAAAAGAAAGTTTGATAGAAAAAAAAAATGAAAAATAAAAACCACATCTAAAATATTAAGAAACCAAAATAAAATTGAACAAATCGTTTAGCAAGGAAAACAAATGTTGAAATGTTCAATTGAAAATTATGTAGATTAAAAGGCAAAGACAAATAAATAAAATACGCAATGTCTTTTCGATTTTGTTCCCAGGGAAAGAAATAAAAAGAAAACAATCGAATAAAATATAAAATGAAAAGTTGACATTGGAGCAACTCCGCCTAAGAATTGAAGCTCATTGTGTCCGCCCTGATCTTCGGCTCAAAACAGCTGTGCCCACCTGATTCCGAGTTTTTATGGCTGTTTAGGCCGTGATTCATGTCTGGAATTATGCATTAAATTTGAGCCGACGGTCCGAACGCTCCTTGGTGCCGCCTCGTCGAATTGGCCGCCACTATTTATGGGATTTTTGACTCATATCAAACAACTCACCAATAATCATTTGCACCGGGAAGCTATTTGACATGGGGTTATGTGATAGGCCTACCGGAAACGATCCAATATGTCAGTAAAATCAATTGCGAGCAACGCTTTCGCTTTTTAACAGTCCGCGAATTAAGTTTATCTACTGAACTGCTGACTGGAAATGAAGCGCGCAGACACGCACACGCATATACACACACATACAAGCACACATACTCACACACACATACATATACACACATACAAACACACATACACACACCGATTTTAATGCCCACAAGAAACTGTCCCGTGGCCTATTTGCACAAGAGGTTGCCAGGACAAACTGGCGTGGGATAATTCCTCTCTACAAATAAACCTAGAACTGCCTGCCTGTGGAACTCTATACCAGATGGCTGCTTTCCATCTAATTACAACATGCTCGTTTTCAAGGCCAATGTAAAAAAGTACTTGTTAAACCGACATCTTAAATAATCAAATCCTACACAATTTACACTACAACTGCTCATAACGATATGACTCCCCACCGACCTGACACTCATTAGCCCTTATCCTTGAATAGCCTTCTGCATTATTAAATATATTTGTGTTATATAATTGTGGATCAGAGGAGAAATTAGCTGTTATTGATCCGTCTATCGATATAGCTATCTATTTATCTTTGTATCTGTTTAACAATATATCTATCGATCTATCTAGCGATCGATCTATCTGTCTATCTAATTGAAAGTAATAAAGAGATGAGATGTGAAGCTATGTTTTGATAAAAGTTGTCAAAACATCTTGAGGTGTAAACTGGACGAGGTGCACCGGAAGAGAATTTACCAGCATTGGAAGTACGTGTCTGTGTCACGTTTTCTGGTTAGCTGAGAAAATAGATGAGTTAGAAAGAGGACTTCAAACAGAGCGGACAGTTTAACAGATCGCCCCCGCTCACCGGCGAGGGAGCTGACGTGTCTCAGAATGGAGACTAGAGTTAATCACCTAAGCAAAGATCGTCGATCACTACTCTGCTGGGCGTAGTGCCTTGGAGTGAAATAAACTACATAAAAATACACAGCGTCTTGATTTCTCTGTTGAATCGTATTCATTTGCACACAATCCTTCTCCCCAAGACTTGGCTGAATATCTTACAGAGGCTGAACACAGAAAACTAGGTATGTCCTCAAATGTGTTTATGTATTTATGTCTTACAAACGCACGCAATACACTTAGACGATCACAGAACGCTTCTTTTTCCGTTAAGGGAATTTTTCTTTTTTCTTTTCCTTTAAACAATGTTCTATTGTCAAGAGTGTTTTTATTCATAATGCCTGAAGAAATGCTGGTTTTTGTGAAAATTTTCAAACGCCATAATGTTTGAAATTGTCTATCGGGCATGGAAACAATTGTAACTGAGATTTGGGAAAATCTATGTGATCGGTTTTCAGCAGGAAATTTCGCTATTAAGGAGTAAAAATTCAATTATTTGACCTTTGAGAACTCTACCAAACTCCTCCGACAATTTTTGGTCTAAACACTTTTTTAGATATAGGTTCCTTGGACATGGATCTAACTTAATAACTTGATTCGAGCCCAAAACAATTAATGTTAAGGGGTCATAATAGGGGTCAAATGAAAAAAAAATACCCCCTTTTTTTTGCTCAGCATACACCTCCGGCAACGCCGGGCTGAAATGCTAATATATATATATATATATATATATATATATATATATATAGAGAGAGAGAGAGAGAGAGAGAGAGAGAGAGAGAGACAGAGAGAGAGAGAGATTTGTTGGGGTGTTTTTACGATAAATACGGTTAATAGTGGCTCCGCCTCGGAGCTCATTTTTATTCACTTAGAAAGTCGGCAATATATATATATATATATATATATATATATATATATATATATATATATATATATATATATATTGCCGACTTTCAAAGTGAATAAAAATGAGCTATATATATATGTACGAATACGTGCGAAATATAATATAGGATTATTATTATAAAATTGATCAGCAGTTTTACGAAAGTGCAACTTTAAATCGCATAAAATATAAAAGTATAAATTTAAATCGCATAAATATTTTGAAAATGTTTTGTTTAAGTAATATTTTTTTTAAACCGCAGGCTTCCCGCTATTATTTTGTTAATATACGTCTGAAAAATATTCTTAAACGATCAGTGTTAACGCCTGCTTTTATATTATAAATGATATTAAAAGAAAATGTCATTGTGTGTGTTTTCTATATATATTCTGTATGTGCATGGGGGGGGTGGCTAAGGAGAAAAAAGACATAACAGCTACCCGACACTATAAATGTTATAAATAAGAGCAGTAAAATTGCTTAAGTGATCGTTTTGTATTTTTAATGGGCGTCGTTTAAATAAATGTTTTCAAGTACTTCACACAAAACGCTACTTCTGATTTTAATTTGATGGAAGGTGGAAAAGAAAAAAAAAAAGAATAGAATGCTAACCCTAACCCTATCTCTTACCCTAACCCATTAAATGCTGCTTTGTTTCCTATATATTTTCGTTTGGTTAAACATTGCAAAAAACTAATATAACGGAACATATGTAAACATATAATAAACAGGATAGTTTGATACAAAGCAATTTATTTTAATGTAAAAGTGCTCGTTGCTTAACTAATTTAATATTGCATTCGTTAAATTTGGATGAAATTATTATATTATATTATCGTGTTAATATATCAAGACGTCGGCACGGAAAGATAATAACAGCTTTGCACTACTGTAGAATTAATTTTATGTTGTTTTTTTTTCTTGTGAAATGAACTCATTTTTACATAACCTCTCACAGGCACAGTTTGATGAAAATTGGAATGTGTAGTAATAGGTGTATCAGAAACTTCGTGAAAAATATTAAATAATTTAACCCCCTGTCTTTCCAAGCTAATAACTACTCGAAAAATGTAATTCAAACCCTAATTTGTTTTTCAATTAAAGGGGCAAGGACCAAGGTTTCATTAAAAAACAAAAAACAAAACAACGTGAGTTAAAAAAAAAGGTTTTAAACTTCGGACTTTACAGGTAAGTTTCTAAAAAACACTTGTTTTTTTTTTGTTTTAAATTAGAATATATTATTTATTGATCTTTTATCTTCAATTTGTAATAAATAAAACTTTGGTGAGTAAATTAATTATTTACTTTTTAATAGACATTTCAAAAAGGGGGTTGAATTTGAAAAAAAAAAGAACGTTTGTCTAAAATATCATATTCGGTTTATTGCAAAAAAAGCATACAATTTCACATTGACCCTGAAAATATCATAAAAATAGAATCAATAGAAAAATTTGGATAGATTTTTAAAAGTTTAAAAAGTGAAAAATACTGAACTCGTAAAATTCAATTAATTTCATTACTGTTTTTTTTTAAATAAAAAAATATTTCTATTACTTTTTATACAACTTTAATAGTTTGTTTTGGAAGTATAATTTATAAAGAAAATAAACTATCCACTTTTAAAGGAGAAATTACGAGTTTTTTTTTTATTTTATTCGCAGTTTCGTTGCTAGGGGTGTCAAAAATTCCTACAAAAATTCTGATACACCTAGTGTAGTAATTTAAAGGAGATGATAATAGTTTCCATCTACTCAAATAGATCAACGTATTAGTGTTTTATTTTATTTTGTTGTTTTTGTTGTCGTAAATTGAATTTTATTTTATTATAGAAAGCGCATTTAGAAAGTTAAGTAAACAAAATCAAAATTCAGATATGTTAGGCAATTTAAAGGAAATGTGTAATAGTTACATCAACTCTGAAAAGAAATGCATATATTAGGTTTTTATTTTTATGTTTTTGTTGTCGTCGTGGTCGTAAATTGAATTTTTTTATGATAGTAGCGCATTTAGAAATTTAAGTAAACAAAATAGTTATTCAGATGTGTTAAGCAATTGAAAATAAATGAATAAAAAATTCAATCTACTATAAAAGCACACTATTAAGTTTTTATTTTTATGCTGTTGTAGCCATAAATTAAATTATTGTTGATGTAAGAAAGTGTATTTCAAAACGTAAGTAAACGAAAGTATAATTATGCTACTTAGTTTCTTCCTTTAATTAAACATTGCAAAAAAACTTATATAACTAAACATATGTGAGTTTTTCTTTATATGTGAATATCATAATAAACAGGGTAGTTTTATACAAAGCAATTTATTTTAATCTAAAAGTGCTCGTTGCTTAACTAATTTAATATTGCATTCGTTAAATCTGGATTAAACTATTTTATTATATTATCGTGTTAATGTATCAAGACGACAACAAAGACGGAAAATAACAACTTTACACTGTTTTCATGTTAATTATATATTTTTTTCTTATGAAAGGGACCGGTTTTAACGTAACTTATCAAAAACACAATATAACGAAAAATGGGATGTGTAGTAATTTGGAGTTTCAATCAACTCAAATAGATCAACGTATGAGTGGTTTCTGTTATGTTGTTGTTGTTGTTGTTGTTGTCGTAAATTAAATGTTATTTCAGGATAGAATACGTATTTAGAAAGTTAAGTAAACAAAATAAAAATTCAGATGCGTGTAAGCAATTTAAACGGAAATAAATAAGTTTCAATCAACTCTAAAAACTGCATATTAGGTTTTTAATTTTACATTGTTGTAGTTGTAAATTGAATTATTTTTTAATGTAAGAAAGTTTATTCATAAAGGTATGTAAACGAAATTAAAATTTCGACGTGTTAAGTAATTTAAAAATAAATGTTAATCCTTACTCTGGCCATAAAATTCTTATATATGTTTCCTATATCTTTTGTCTTGGCTAGACATTTTTTTTTTTAAATTAATATAACAGAAAATATGTGTGCATTTCTATATATGTGAATATCATAATAAACATGATATTTTCATACAAAGCAATTTATTTTAATTTAAAAGTACTCTTTGTTTATGGTCCTGGATATGACCTTAAACTATATCCAGTGGTGAGGCCCCATTTTTCATTCTTTAATTACCATTGCTCCCAGGTCCACTCTGACCCAGATTGGTAGTACCTGTTAGGGTTCCAAATATGGGTTAAATAGAAACCGATTTGAAATCAAATATATTCTATTAAAAAAAAAAGTTTTCTTCCGAATCTTTGGATTCGGTATTAAATAACCTGAAAAGGGTTGATACGCCGTAAAACAAAAACAACCAACCAACAACTCTTTGTTTAATTAATTTAATATTACATTGGTTAAATTTGGATTAAATTATTTAATTATATTATCGTGTTAATGTACCAAGACGTCGACACAGACGGATAATAGCAGCTTAATATTATTTTCATATTAATTTTATGTTTTTTTTTCTCGTGAAATGAACTGTTTTCATATAACCTATCGAAAACACAGTTTAACGAAAACGTCATGTGTAGCAACGTGATTAATAGTTTTAATCAAGTTAAATAGATTAACACCAATATGGTGGCTTTTTATGTTGTCTAAATTAAGTAAACAAAATAAAAAAATTAGACGTGTTAAGAAATTTAAATGAACCAAAAAATGTTTCCATTTTCCATGACAAAATCAACAAAATGCAGTTTTAGTTTGCATTTATATATTGTTCTTGTCATAAATTGAATTCTTTTTTTATGTAAGAAAGCGTATTTAGATAGGCAAGTAAACTATATAAGAAAAAACGATTCGACGTGTTAAGTAATTTAAAATAAATGTTAACCCTAACTTTTACCCTAACCCATAAAATATATTTTCTCTTGGTTTAACATTGCAAACAAATAATAAAACGGAACATATGTAAGTAGTTTAATACAATGCAATTTATTTTTACGTAAAAGTTCTTGTTGTTTAACTAATTTAATATTACATTCGTTAAATCTTGATTAAATTATTTTATAATATTATCGTGTTAATGTATCAAGACGTCGACACAGACGGATAATACCAGCTTAATACTATTTTCATATTAATTTTTTGTTTGTTTTCTTGTGAAATGACCTGCTTTTAATATAATCTATCAAAATCATAGTTTAACGAAAACGGGATGTGTAGAAATTTGAAGGAGATGATTAACAGTTCTATTCAACTCCAAAAGATCAACAATAATATTGGTGTTTTATTTAATGTTGTTTTCGTAAATAAAATTTTATTTTATGTTTAGAAAGTTAAGTAATAAATAATAAAAAATAAAATTTCAGAAGTGTTAAGTAATTTAAAATAAATAAATAAAGGTTTCAATCAACTCTAAAAAACATATTCTATTTTTATATTGTTGGTGTCGTTAATTTAACTATATTTGATGCAAGAAAACGTATTTAAAAACTTTCGACAGACGCGATGGAAATAGATATCATTTTGAAGCTCGGTCCTTCGGACGACAAATATCGAAAAATTCGCTAAAAACATTAATTCCTTCGCCATCAACTGGGCAGTCAACATGGAGGGGTTGCTTTTTTCGCCGATATTTTCGAAAGTCATTCCCTCTTTTCGATTGACTAGTCTTAATTTAAACCTACGTCACATTATGGGAGCTTTTCATGTTGTTGTTGTTGTTGTTGTTGTTGTTGTTGTTGTCAATTGAATTTTATTTTCAATGCAAATCAATTCAAAAACATCAACACCAATATTGGTGTTATATTTTATGTAGTTGTCGTAATTTTATTTTATGACAGAAAGCGTGTTTAGAAAGTTAAGTAAATAAAACAAAAATTCAGACGTGTTAAGAAATAAATACAAGTTTCAATCAACTCTTAAAAACACAAGTAGTAGCCTTCTATTTTTATATTTTGGTGTCGTTAATTTAACTATATTTGATGTAAGAAAACATATTTAGAAAGTAAAGTAAACGAGAAGAAAATTCAGACGTGTTAAATAATCTTCTACAATATAAATCTCATTTGTCTGTTTAAATGTATGTATGTATGTATGTATGTATGTATGTATGTATGTATGCGTAAAACTTTCGACAAAGGTGACAGATTTTCACGAGATCGGTATCGTTTTGAAATCCGACACTTCGGACGATGAATATCGAAAAACTGGCTACAAACATTAATTATTTCACCCTCAACTCGCCATTTTTCCACAGGGATAGGTCGCTACGCTGCGGATGGCGGCGATCAGGCTTGCTTTTGTATTGTAGGAGGTCATGTTGGTGATGTTCTTGGTGTATGACCAAACGAAGTAGTCCAGCGGGTTCAGGTCAGAGGAGAGAAGGGGCCACTGAGAAAAGTGTGCAAAATCGTAGCACTCCTTCTCAAGCTAAGCCTGGATCTCTTTCGACTTGTGAGATGGCGCCAAGTTCTTTTACCACATCCAGGTTCTGCCAACGGACACCTAATAGCACCAGAGTATCACCACAATCTTCTGCACATTCAAGTATACGTCGAAGATTTGAAACCACATCAAAGACCATAACCGTGACCGGAAACTTTTTTTCATCACTCTTGGCACGTCCTTGTTATTCGGCGCAATCCATGATAGATGACTCCTATCGCTCTTGGGATTTGTAGACAACTGACCAACAAGTAGATGATCTGCAACAAAAAAAAAAGAAAAACAAAAATTTTCATCAATCGGAAATGGAATCATGTCGGCTTTTCTAAGGCGAGAATTTTATCGTTCTTTTTGCTCGGTTACATGACGAAGTTTTCATTTAGTCACTGTCGATCATCTTTTGCTATCCAGATTGAAGAGCATATCTAAGATAAAAAATATTTTCTTCAGGAAAAAAAAAGCAAATATTTTTTGCACACCCGTTCTATCACCGAATTTTTACTGTACAGATGGCAAGCTTTTATCTTTTTTTTTCTTGCAGTAAAATTATCAGATATCGCTAGTGTCCTGCTTGTTCTTCCATTCAACTCCATAAATACAAAAAATATTTAGGGATAATTTACATATATATATATATAGAGATAGTGCAGATTTAACTTAAAACATATGTAACGTAATCCGGGAACCAACGCGTTGTAGCTTCAGTTGCAGAGTAGACGAAATATATATGTTACGTTGTGTGTATGAATACGTTCTATAACGACGTACATGTTGAATAGTTGGGCTTTATATTTTTTCTGTATATTCATGTAAGTGTAAATGTTTGTATGCCTATACGACGTATTATTTAGTTGATCGTCTAGTGTGTATATTTTAACATTTATGCAACAGTTTTAATAGGAAACGATTGACGTGGACGTATCGAAACAGTTGTAGATAAACAATACTTCTTAACAGGTGTAAATAACACAACACCTACCTGAGTAATTTACGAACATTTATTTGCAGGATTTTGCCCGGCATCTTCAGAGATTACACGTTTTTACATCTTGGCTGCCTGAAATGACGCCGCCCCTTGCTCCATGAAGAGACCACCTCCCCTTTTTAAGTTATACGTTTTCTCTAATTTCAAGCTAACGACTGCCTAGAAACTCCCCAAATCTACATTTCATCACGTGTCTCAGACCAACAGCTGATGTAACCCCAATCTAGTTATTTGTTAATGCGAACCCCAAAATCATGTTTGCATATATTTTCTATTTTTACATTCCTTTTGCGATATTATTATATTATGTGACAAACACTTTCCCCTATTTAATTGTTTATTTTATAATCATAATAATTGATCCAGCAATCCGCCGTCGCTCGAATCAATTATTATTATTATTATTATTATTATTATTATTATTATTATTATTATTATTATTAATAATCATAATAATAATAATAATAATAATAATAATAATAATAATAATAATAATATTTTATTATTAATAATCCGCCGTTGCTCAAATCAATTATTATTATTATTATTATTATTATTATTATTATTATTATTATTATTATTATTAATAATAATAATAATAATAATAACAATAATAATAATATTTTATTATTTATTATTATTATTAATAATAATAATAATAATAATAATAATAATAATTGATTCCAGCAATGGCTTATTATTATTATTATTGTTATTATTATTATTATTACTACTACTACTACTACTACTAATAATAATAATAATAATAATAATAATAATAATAATAATAATTGATTCGAGCGACGGCGGATTGCTGGATCAATTATTATGATTATAAAATAAACAATTAAATAATAATAATATGGTTGGCAACTACTAGTCACAGTTAATACAGATACTTTGCTATGATCATAGTCCAAAGGGTCACAACATTACAGTAATCCTGGAACCAACATGCTGTAGCTTCAGTCGCAGAGTAAAGGAAAATATCTACGCTGCCAGTAACTTGTCTATTTTCTTTTCCAAATCAACATGCCTGAAGAAGGCCGAAAACTAATCCGACCGAAATGTTGCTCTAATAGCACTCAAGACGGGAACAATTTATTTGGCAGAAAAAGGTCATCGGATCTGTAATGTTGTCTGGGAAACAACACGTTGTATGCTCAGTCACAGAGCAGACAAAGAATAGAAAATAATTTCAATTTGGTTTTTCTTTGTAACAACGATATTTATTTCCTTATTGTTACGGCTGTGACGTCACCCACATGATCGTCTTCTCGAGCGTGCTCTCGTTCGTTATCCACACCTCTCACGTGATCTCGAACGTGCTCCACGTCTCATACGTGGTCGTCCTATTTCTCTTTTTGTAGTCTTAATTAAATTTTATACAATTTAATTTAGCAGGAGTAAGTAGATTTAAAGTGTGATTCTACGCATGCGCAAATATACATTTATGCGTAAACGTAGGTTACTTTTTGACTAGTTCTTATTCGTCTGACGATACCTCAAATGGTAACGACTAAGGCTGTAGCGCTAACTTTTTTTATATCGATTCTAACTGATGACACCAAAATCATATTTTTTAACTTTTGAAATCACTACGTACCCTGGGTACAATGTAATCATGAATAGAGCATTGGTTCTGTAATAATAAATACGAAATGTGGATGAATTTAAACGTCATATTTAAGCGTACTTTACGACCAGGCAACGCCGGATGCCCTGCTAGTAATATTATATAATGCAGAGACAGCAAACACGTATGTGTTTTTGTGCATAAATAAACATTAAACACAACAGGAAAACAAACGAACACATATCTAAAGAAATAGCAGAAGCACTAGAGGACGACTTCCAATCTGTAGTGGAATAGGGACAAAAATGGATGATCACATTCAATGCTGCCAAGACTAAACTTGTTTCCTTCAATAACTACAAGAAACCTTCTCTACCACCAATAGCAATAGCCAAAGACTCTTTATCTGAAAGTACAATTTTTAAACTCCTCTGCCTAACGTTCACAGAAATTGGAGTTGGAACAATTACACTGTGAGAATTGCCAGAACCGCTGCGAAAAAGGTAGGTTCTCTCTACCGTGCTAGAAACCTACTAACGTCCGAAAGTATCCTGTACCTCTATAAGGTCACAATTCGCCCATGTATGGAGTATTGTTTTCATATTTGGGCCGGTGCATCTGCTACTAGTCTCTCACTCCTAGACAAAGTTCAAAAGAGAGTCGTAACCAAATAGGTCCTGAACTGTCATCCAAGCTTCAGCCTCTGTCCCATCGACGAAATGTTGCATCCCTCTGCCTGTTCTACAAGTACTTTAACGGTGAATGTTCCAAGGAACTTCAATCACTTGTACCCCGTCTACATAAATACTCCCGACAAACCCGACAAGTAGCAAAATCCCACCCCTTCACAGTAGAGATCCCTAGATGTAAGAGAGCCTTCTACGCCAGTAGTTTCTTCCCCAGAACCGCTAAACTTTGGAATTCCCTCCAGGTTCCTGCTTCCCCAACTGTACTGACATGCGGAAGTTCAAGTGTCACGTGAATCGATATCTTGCTGCCCAACTCCCCACCTAGTACCCCTGTAGCCTGTGTCCCTAATAGTAGCCCCCTACATCAAAGTGGCAATGTACCTTGTTTGGGGTGAAAATGTAAAAAAAAAAAAAAAAAAAGATGTGTGCAGGAGTAATACGTTTCATTTCAATGGAAAGATATCCGCTGTAATTATTTACCAAGTTCGTGTTAACCAAACGATTTAATTGGATAAACCATCCAATCAAAATGAATGGTGTAGTCCTTTACCTATCTATCACAGAAAAAATATCGGATCGCTATGTAATCGATTATATCTATTGGAATTTATAGCTTTTAATGTTATTAACAAAGATTAAACATTTTTCGCATCATTAGGATTCTTCGGACTACTTTTCTCATCTTGAGAGTGATTTTCAAAACGTTTCGGTCGATGTAACCTCCAACCTTCTTCAGGTATACATTGTCGAACTCGAGAATGTTTCTGTGAAACTCGGGAATGTTGACGGAATTTAGAACGACCATCAATTACTAAGTTAAGCTTGTATAGAATTTAACACGATATGGGAAACGTTTATTATATGTAATAGATGTATATGGTGACCTTCGGTCTTGACAGACTATGGATACCCACTGTAAGTGTGCCGCACGTTAAATTCGTGTGACAAGAGTTGCGCAATCTGCAACCACGCCTACCAGGTTGGCAAGTTGAGGTACAGAACGACTGGAAACAATGTCGATATAAGATATAATAGATAATATATGCAGTAATAATAAACAATAGCAATTATATATATAATCATAAAACTCAAATAACCTTGTAACGAGTGATGTAATCTACTTTCCGGTTTATGACATCCGGTTGCGCATGCGCGCATAAACATTAACCATAACAACGTCAACAAATAAATACAAATCGCTTCTTTTGCAGATTTTTACCTGCGCACTGAAATATTAACGTTATTATTTCGAAGGTATTATTCAACATGGGAAGAGTGGGGGGTGTTTTGCAACTATTCTTTATTACAACTATACTGTCGCTATTTTTTTACAACTAAACAACTTTAACCCGTTTACAAACATAAGAACAATTGTAGTAAAGCCAAGACTACTACTACTACTACTACTACTACTGCTACCACTACTACTACTACTACTACTACTACTACTCTGTATCCGTCCCTTTTCCTTCCTACCTTCTTTTTTTATTTTTTGTTTACATTTCTACATACAATACAGTTGTGTGAGAACGGTGAATTTGTTGACATATTTACTAATCTGTTTCAATATTAGTTTTATTTTATTTTATTTACTTAGGTTTTATTAATATTTTTTTTTTAATTTTAAGTTTCTATAACTTGGTTGAAGGATTCCAATATGTGTTTTTCATTCTTATATTTCTCATCGGTAGGTTCATGTGCGTTTTTGCTGGTAAATGACTTTCGTCAATGTTCGATTCGTAGGTAAATCATGCTAAATTTGCGATTTTTGAGCGATTATTCGGAAAAATAAGTAACTTTACATGAATAGGGAGGATTTTTTTTTTCATGTTTGACTGATCCGTCCGTGATTTTTCATTTTAATATACTTTCATAGAAATGTTTCTGTTATGTCAAAAAAAAAAAAAACTATTTCCTTTACTGATTCAGATTGTCGGACTGACTTCCTCGTCTTTTTTGCTAACGTCACAACGTTTCGGCCGTTTTGCCCTCCGGCCTTCATCAGGTGTTTTGTATTGAACTGGGGAACCGTTTGTTAGGAGTCTCGAACCCAACCCTTTATTATTATTACGGGGGTACCGTGTTCGGACTCCAGCTAGGCTCTGGGACATAGTTGCTGATTCTGTGGCAATTAGTATTTTCTTTACGTTACAAGTGTCTCGCTCATACATGAATTCCATAGCTAATATAACATACTGATCCAACGGGTCTAGTATATATCTATCTATATATATATATATATATATATATATATATATATATATATATATATATATATACAGTACTGTTCCGCTGTTTTACAGCTCATCAGTGCAGCTAGACAGGCAACTACCTCAATATATATATATATATATATATATATATATATATATATATATATATATATATATATATATATATAGAGAGAGAGAGAGAGAGAGAGAGAGAGAGAGAGAGGGGGAGAGAAAGCAATATATGATGACATGATTGGAAAAAAATATGCTTAAAGCTTCTAAAATCCCTATTAGAACTGTCCGCAAAGACCTGTGACGCAATGACTAGAATACTTGGAAAAATCTATCGTAAAAGTCGTATGCTAATGTTGGTTGAATTGTCAGTATGGGCGACCGAAAAATACAATTACGAATTACTTCGGACCTCTATCCAGTCATTGCTGACGGAACAAGAACACACTACCCTCGTAATCCTCATCTCTAGAATTCAGAGACATAATATTAAATATTTCTGTCATCCATTGGGGAGGTAAAATCATACACCCTTTTGAAATTGACAGGATAGATTTTTACTGTATTGTTTTAGGTATAATATTATTATATAAATTGATAATACAGGGTGACCCCAAAAAAACAAAAGCTAAATGGAGGCCATCTAGAACTTATGCTGTAGAACGGAGGAAAAAAGGCCAAAGACCGTAGAGTTTTTATGTGGTGTTTTGAATATAATAAACTAATTATGACCAAAGTTTCATTTCATTCCGACAAAACACTAAAAAACGGGGCCTAATTAGAGTTGGGGCCCGGTTTTTTGGGTAACCCTGTATGTATGTATGTATATATATATATATATATATATATATATATATATATATATATATATATATATATATATGTGTGTGTGTGTATATATATATATAATAGTGAGAATGTGTGCGCGAAGACAGATCTCAGCCTATATATTCAATGATTTTTTATCTACAGATTCGAAATTAAGTATATAGGGTATTCAGACACGTGAAAACCGGGCAACACCGGGCGGCCAGCTAGTATTATTATAGAATGGTCAGCCAAAAAAAACACGTATGTGCATTTGTTTATAAATAAATAAAAAATTTAAATATGTTCATGAATGACATATACTTCATTTTAATCTAAAGATATCCGTTGCAATTATTTACTGAGGTTCGTATTAAATTTGTGTACATTTTTATTTTCATATTAATTTATGTTTGTAATGTAACATGGATTGCTTTGAGTGTACCAAATCCTACTGGGAATAGCAAGTTAACTGAAACAGACGTATATATGATGGTGAATACTTTCACATTTAATTATATTTATTTATATTTATATATTAAATAACCGATAATTATGTATATTCGTTATCCAATCTAACTGAACGGAGTATCTCTATAAGTAATATTTACTATAATTGGGTTAAATAAAATATATTTAAATAATGTTTATTTGAATAAAGTATATTAAAATATACTTTATTTAAAAAAGTACATTTTTAAAAACTGTACATTTTAATAAATTATATTAAAATAAAGTATATTTAAATAAAGTATATCTGAAAAAGGTATATTTTAAAAAACTGTATATTTAAATAGCGTATATTCAAATGAAGTATATTTAAAAAAGTACATTTTTAAGAACTGCATATTTAAATAACCTATATTTAAATAAAGAATATTTAAAAAAAAGGTACATTTTTAAAAACTGTATATTTAAATAGCGTATATTAAAATAAAGTATATTTAAATAACGTATATTTAAATGAAGTATATTTAAACAAAGTATATTTACAAAAAGTATATTTAAATAAAGTATATTTTAACAAAGTATATTAACGAAAAGTACATTTTTAAAAACTATGTATTTAAATTACGTATATTTGAATAAAGTATATTCAAATAAAGTATATTTAAATAAATTATTTTTAAAAAGGTACGTTTTTAAAAACTGTATATTTAAATAACGTATATTTAAATAAACAATATTTAAATATCGTATATTTAAATAAAGTATATTTAAATTAAGTATATTTAAAAAGGTAAATTTTTTAAAATGTATATTTGAATAAAGTACATTTTAATAAAGTATTTTTAATTAAAGTATATAAAAAGTACATGTTTAAAAACTGTATGTTTAAATAAAGTATTTTTAAAAAGGTATATTTTTAAAAACTGTTTATTTAAATAACGTATATTTAAATAAACTACATTTAAATAACGTATATCTAAATAAAGTATATTTAAATAAAGTATATTTAAAAAGGTACATTTTTAAAAAAGTATATTTAAATAAAGTATTTTTTATTAAAGTATATAAAAAAGTACATGTTTAAAAACTGTATATTTAAATAAAGTGTATTAAAATAAAGTATATTAAAATAAAGTATATTTAAAAATTACATTTGTAAAAACTGTATATTTAAATAAATATATTTAAATAAAGACTATTTATAAAAAGTACATTTTAAAAAACTGCATATTTAAATAAATATATTTAAATAAAGTATATTTAAATAAAGTATATTTTAATAAAGTATATAAAAAGTACATTTTTAAAAACTGTATATTTAGATAACGTATATTTAAATAAAATATATTTAAATAAAGTATATTTTAATAAAGTCTATTGAAATAAATTATATTAAAAAGGTACACTTTTAAAAACTATATATTTAAATAACGTATATTTAAATAAACTATATTTAAATAACGAATATTTAAATAAAGTATATTTAAACTAAGTATATTTAAAAAAGGTACATTTTAAAAAATGTATATTTCAATAAAGTACATTTAAATAAAGTATTTTTAATTAAAGTATATAAAAAGTACATGTTTAAAAACTGTATGTTTAAATAAAGTATATTTAAATAAAGTGTATTAAAATAAAGTATATTTAAATAAAGTATATTTTAAAAGTACATTTGTAAAAGCTGTATATTTAAATAAATATATTTAAATAAAGACTATTTATAAAAAGTACATTTTAAAAACTGTATATTTAATTAAAATATTTTAATAAAATATATTTAAATAAAGTATATTTAAATAAAATATATTTAAATACAGTATATTAAAAAGTATATTTTTAAAAACTGTGTATTTAAATAACGTATATTTAAATAAAATATATTTAAATAAAGTATATTCAAATAAAGTATATTTAAATAAAGTATATTTAAAAAGGTACATTTTAAAAACTGTATATTTAAATAACGTATATTTAAATAAACTATATTTAAATAACGTATATCTAAATAAAGTATATTTAAATAAAGTATATTTAAAAAGGTACATTTTTAAAAAATGTATATTTAAATAAAGTACATTTAAATAAAGTATTTTTAATTAAAGTATATAAAAAAGTACAATTTTAAAAACTGTATCTTTAAATAAAGTATATTTAAATAAAGTGTATTAAAATAAAGTATATTTAAATAAAGTATATTTAAAAAGTACATTTGTAAAAACTATATATTTAAATAAAGTGTATTTAAATAAAGTGTATTTATAAGAAGTACATTTTTTTACTGTATATTGAAGTAAAGTATATTTAAATAAAGGACATTTACAAAAAAAACGTAAGTATATTTCAAAAAAGAACAACAAAACTCACATATGTTTGAAAAATATATTTAAAAAAATATCTTAATATTTTGCCCAAATATATAAGTAAGCTGTTTGGAAGAATAGCGGAAATATTGTATCAAAGTTGTGCTTCCATACCTCAATTGACAGACCTGTCGACGTGTTTGAAAGTTAGAGTCTGATTTCATGCGCATTTACCTTTTATTAATACAATATAGTTATCAAAGGACATGTGTTTTGCCATATCTATGATTCATCAGCATGGCTGACTATACCGAAGTTCAACTCCAGGACCATAGAGCCTATGATTGGGTGCGTATACCACTATGCTACCGAACACCACATGAAATTATTTGCTAATTTTATAGCTTTAATGTTATGCCTATGTTTGTTTTTATTAGCAACTAGAATGGATACCTGGCGTTGCCTGGGTTGATATGAAGTTTGGTTTGGACACACCTGCTATACTAAAGATATTGAGCACTTTCATCAATATCCCCATAACAATTTCAAAAATAAAAAATTAATGAAAACACGGAATAGTAAATGCCAAGATAAAAAAAGCAAAGAAAAACGTGTTCTTTTTTTCAGAGTAGGTTTTATTTGGCGGAGATAGTGCCTTGTTGGTCTTTTGTACATGCTTACATTCCCAAACCACTTTACATTTTTTGAGGGTTCCGGACATGCAAGCAAAGACGGAGAAGACGTTATGTATATAAAGTTTTTTTTACTTGTGTCTTTGTTCCAGTAATTAAAGTTATCACTATTTAATTTTCTGTATATGAGCGGTTATGTTTGCAAGGCCGTGAAATGTTTTTTCTTCGGCATAAAAATAAATGGAAAAAGTGAACGAGCAAAAGAAAGACCGAGCGAGAGAAAGTTTGAAAAATACTTACATACAGAGAGAGAGAGAGAGAGAGAGAGAGAGAGAGAGAGAGAGAGAGAGAGAAATGGGAAATAAACACTACATTATTCGGTAATAATATATGTATATTAGAGATATTGCTGACGTCGTAAAATGTAAGAAAATGAACACAGAAATTTAGTCAGAGGGCAAAACTAGGTATCATTGCAACAGCATATTTGAATGGTACATTAGCGTTCATTTAGCATGCTAGTACCGTTAACCCGAAATATAGGAATGATCAGAACTCAGCCAATCAGAATAAGCGGAATTATTCTAAGGAGACTGTATTATTTTATCTCTATGCGTTTATGATCCAGTTACGAAGGATGCAAACACAATATATATAAAATGTGTATATTCCCTCCTGGTGTTGATTGGGGACGGTAGAAGGATTTGATATTTCAAGGGAAAAATACTAATTACTTCCTCTAAAGATGGTTGAGATTGTAATAGTGTTGCTCCTAGGATGAAATGTAGGATTTTATTATAACGACTAAATGTGCGTAAAATTTAGTTCTAAGTTACATGAGATAATGGCTTTTATTCTATGCATAATAAATTTGTATGTGGCATCTGTTGGTGTAAACTCCTAAAGAAAGTCATCTGCATACCCCATCTGGCATCAATTGAAATGAATGGTTCTCGTCTTGTGGAGGCCTCATGTTTTGACAAGCTTCTGAGCTTGACCTTTACTCCTGATCAGAAATGAAACAAGTACATCAAATCTGTTGTCAAAACTGCTGGAAAATGATGGGATCATTCTATCAATCCAGTAGATATCTCAATTCTCTACTAATATAAGAGCCAGGTTCGTACAAGAATGGAGTACTGTTGCCACATCTGGGCAGGAGCTGCTAGCAAGGACTTATCTTGCCTTGATAGAGTTCAAAATAGACTTTGTAGCCTCATAGAAGATGTCCTTTTCTCTTCCCTGCAACCTCTGTCTTACAGAAGAGATGTTGCGAGTTTGTCTTTGCTTTATCGTTATTTTCATGGCACATGTTCGACTGAGCTTCAATCTATGTTCCACCCTTGCCAAACTTTCACAAGAAACACTCATCTAGCTGAAAAAAACTATTAATAATTCCCCCCACTCTTTATCTGTGCCTAAACCTAAACGTAGATTCCATGAACAAAGCTTCTTTCTTAGAAGTGCACGCCTGTGGAACTGCCTTCCGTTTTTCTGCTTTCCAACTGACTATGATATTGTTATCTTCAAGTCCAATGTAAACAAGTTCTTTATGAACCGTTCTCCTTAAGTTAACAAATTTACTGAATTTCAATTACTGGCAATTACTATATTGTCCAATTGACTACTGTACACACTTTAACCCTTATCCTTGTGTGGCCCCTGGGTCTTGATAAGTGGTGATGCCTATGTAAAAAAATACCCACGACTGAATATATTAAGTTCGTTTTAATATTTTTTTGGAAATAAAGAAAGCAGGCTTTTAATATTAACATTAGAGCAAAAAAATAAAAACTCAAATTTATATATGTTTATATATAGATGTACAAATCTTACATGCTAACTTATGGAAGGCCACACTATTTCGATAAGCTAAGAGTTGCCTCCCTTCTTGTAAAATGTTGATTTAGACCTTTTTTCAATGTGCAAACGATATCGGTTGGGATAAATATTTTAAGCGATTAAAAAATATATACAGTGAGATGAAACAAAACTGTGGACAAAAAAAAAATGTTAATTTTTCAGCAATTTGGTAAAAATGATATCAAACAAAATAATACAACAAAACTTTCGCATTGTTAGAATACATGGAAATGAGATAAACTATTTTTTTTAAATAAACAGTTATTAAACATTTTCTTCAATTGTAGTTTTAAAATTTAGAGTGGGACTTAATTGCGCGTATACATTTTACGTAAAATATTCCTCATTTCGTGGCATTCTAACTTTTAGGGCATTTAACCAAATTTTTTACCACTAACCGCTAGAAAAATTGTGTGATCCTTATATCGACCCAGTAGATATCTCACTGCTGATGCAATTCTCTATCTATATAAGAGCCAGGTACGTCCAAGGATGGCATACTGTTACCACATCTGGGACCGAACCTCCAGAAAGGACTTATCCTGCCTTGATAGAGTTCAAAATAGACTTCGTAGCCTCGTAGGGGATGTCCTTTTCTCTTCCCTGCAACTTCTATCTCACAGAAGAGATGTTGCGAGTTTGTCTCTGATGTATCGTTATTTTCATGGAAAGTGCACCACTGAGCTCCAGTCTATGGTCCCCTATCGCCAAACTTTCACAAGAAACACTCGTCTAGCAGAAAACACTATCAATAATTTTCCCTACTCTTTATCTGTGCCTAAACCTAAACGTAGATTCCATGAAGAAAGCTTCTTTCTTGGAACTGCACGCCTGTGGAACTCCCTTTCGTTTTCCCGCTTTCCAGCTGACTACAATATGGTCGTTTTCAAGTCCAACATAAACAAATTCTTGATGAGCCGTTTTGCTTACGTTAACAAATTTACCGAATTTTCATTACTAACGATTACTATGTTGTCCAATTGGTTATTGTACAATCTTTAACCCTTATCCTCGAGTGGCCCCTGCATCTTGATAGGTGGTAATGCCTATGTAAAAAAAAAACACCTTAAGTCCGAACGGTTAATTCATATAACCATACTCACTTTATTTTCCTTATTGCCATCCGAGCTTATTGTTAAAAGTAGAATGGAGACGTACCTTTTATGACTTTCTGCGATGATATATTTTTGACCAGGAAATAAAATTACATAGTAAATGTTCAGATTCAATTTAAATAAAATAAAAACTATAAATTTTTAATTATTTATGAAACCATTTCAGCAACGTTTTGCGCAATAACGATTAACTAATACAAATAGGCTTTGCTTTTTAATCAAAATAAATCTTTAGTTGCCTCACAATTTTCAAATAATTACAAGCAATAGCTTTAAAAAATATATTTAGATTTTATGTACTCGTGTAGTATACGCCTTCCCCGCCAAGTGTAATTTTATGTTTGGAAAAATATATGCAAAATTACACCGAGTTTTACAAGTCGAAAATGTAAAAAGAAAATAAAGCAGGAAATTAATATTTAAAAATTTCAAACGAATCGGAATTGGGAATTTAGAAGAAAATCGATAATCGTATCGGAATCAAAAAAAAAACATCGAAATCGTCCCATCACTACTATATATATATATATATATATATATATATATATATATATATATATATATATATATATATATATATATCTTCGAAACTCCGCGGATTAAGGACTATCAACTTATCTTGTGCTTCCTTTTTTAAAATTAAATATGTTTTTAACTCTTTTTCAAGATGTCTTTTAACATATTTTATTAATCATTTGTTCATATATATATATATATATATATATATATATATATATATATATATATATATATATAGTCATCCACATGCAGTACTGTTTCGTTGTATCACAACTCATCAGTGCGGCTAGACATACATTTTTCCCCCTAGCCATAGATCGAACATACAATCGTCGCGATGACAGTCGGCAGATCTAACCACCAGACCACGAATCAGTGCCGTAAATATTTCTCTACAAGTGTGTGTAAAAATGCACACCTGCCCGTCGCAACAGTGCTCAAACCATCAGTTTGTTTACAAACAAATTAATAGTTGGCTTCGCTTAATTGCTTAAATAGGCATCAGGTGAAAATATATTTAGAAAGTGCTCAACCCAGAGGGGGGTGGGGGGGGCTGTTGGTATAGATGGTTTTATTTGTCAATGTAATATGGCAACACAGTACTTGGAGGAAGTGTTATAATCGATCTGAAATAGAACATATACATCATGTTGCTAACGTCGCTGGAAAAATGGTGGTATTTTTCTACCGCTCCAGAAGATATCTCAATGTTGATGCAATTCTCTCTATATATAAAAGCCAAGTACGTCCAAGGATGGAGTACTGCTGCCACATCATGGCAGGAGCTACTAAAAACAGCCTATTCTGCCTTGACAGAGTACTAAATAGACTTCGTAGCTTAGTGAGGGATGCCCTTTTCTCTTCCCTGCAACCTCTCTCCCACAGAAGAGACGTTGCGAGCCTGTCTTTGTTTTATCGTTATTTCCATTGCAAGTGCTCGTCTGAGCTCCATCCCTGGTCACCCCTCGCCAATCTTTCACGAAAAACACCCTTCTAGCTAAAACCACTGTCAATAATTTTCCCCACTGTGCCTAAATCAAAACGTAGATTCCATGGACAAAGCTTATTTCTTAGAAGTGCACGCCTATGGAACTCTCTTTAGTTTGTCTGTTTCCCACCTGACTACAACTTGGATGTCTTCAAGTCCAACATAAACAAATTCCTGATAAACCGTCCCCTTAAGTAAGGCACTTTATCAGATCTCCATTACTAACGATTACTACGATATTATCCCATTGACACTGTACACGCAATAACCCTTATCCCCGAGTGGCCTCCGGACCTTGGTAAGTGGTGACTACCGTGTAAAAAAAATAAGATCATGGCCGGGCCTTTAAGCCATTTTTTCGCTAAAAATAAAAGAGATTGGGGACCAAAATTTTCTCCATCAAAGACTGATCATCATAAAAATGGTGGGATCCTTCTACAGCTCCAATAGATATGTCACTCCTGATGCAATTCTCTGCTTATATAAGAGCCATGTACGGCAAACGATGGAGTACTGTTGTCACATCTGGGCAGGAGCTGCTAGAAGCAACTTATCTTGCCTTGACAGACTTCAGAATAGACTTGGTAGCTTAGTGGAGAATGCTCTTTTCTCTTCCTTGCCACCCCTTTTCCATAGAAGAGACATTGCGAGCCTGTCTCTGCTTTATCCATATTTTCATGCCGCGTGCTCGTCTGAGCTTCAATCTATGAACCGTCTAAGTAATCCAATTTACAAAATCCCCACTACTTGTGTTTACTGCGCTATAATCACAATGACTAATGTATACCAATTAATCATTATCCTCGAGTGGCCACCGGGCCTTGATAAATTGTGATTCTTGTGTGTGTATATATATATATATATATATATATATAATTTATATTTATGTTATAATATACATATATATGTATGTGATGAAAATAATGGAAATAGTATTCCGACAAAATAGAGAAATAAAAAGGAACAAACCGTATTTTGTGTTCAACGTTTCGTCTTTATTTATTAGGAAGTCTCGAAATAAAGACGAAACGTTGATGAACACATAATACGGTTTGTTCCTTTTTATTTCTCTATATATGTATGTATGTATGTATGTATGTATTTCATAACACTTCCTCCGAGTACTGTGTTTCTTTATTACATTGACAAATAAATCTATCTATACGAACATATTATTCTGTATTGTCGATAATTAATGAAGCTCAATGGCAATACATTGAGCTTTATAAATGAAGGGTTGGCATAAATAAATGGTGAAATATAATTGAACAAGTGGAGCATGCATAGTCCCCCGTGGGTGAATAGTGGACGAGGCATAAAAAATGACTACCTTCAGTATTTACCCTCCCCCCCTTCATTTAGTTCCAAAAGTCCACAGGGGACGTCAAATCCTGGTGAAAATGAACAAACAGTGCAGTTTGTGGCCTTAACATATGTAAATTTGAATTCTGCACCATACAAAAAAGAAATAACCAATCCATCAGCCCCCCCCCTCATTTAGCCCCAAAAGTCCCCAAGGCTTAACATATTTAAATTTGAGTTTAGCACCATGCAAAACTGCTAAATATACGTACACATAAAATTTTGGACAAATATGGTAAAATAGTCTCAAAAATAGAGTTTTTGTTAACCCTAAAAGAGTCCCTGGTGCACACGCAAGAGTTATCGCGAAGTATAGACAAACAAAATTATATAGAAATCAGTAAGTTACAACTTTTCAGAAAGTTTTAGAAAAATCCAAGGTATTAATATTTTTTAATAAGCACAAAAGTGTCAATTTTAGCCATTTTAACCCGAAAGGCGCCCCTTTCTATTCCTTTTTACTCATGTCATGTTTAATGTTTGTGCAAAATTCCCAAAGAATTCCAATGCAAGGACCCGTGGCGCAATGGTTACAAGTCAATTGTAAAAACTGATATTCTCCTAAAGGTTGAAAGTTCAATCCTCAGTGTGGGCGACCAAAAAATACAATTACGAATTACTTAGGACCACTATCCAGCCATGGCTGATGGAACAAGAGTATGCTACCCCATGAAGTAAATAAAGGGTTCCGCTCGAAACTCTGTCCAAATTCACGAGTTCAACAGAAACATTTCCGAGTTCGACAAGATACACCTGAAGAAGATCGGAGGTTACATCGACCGAAACGTTGTGAAAATCCCACTCAAGATGAGAACAGTAGTCCGATGAATCCAAATTATACGAACAAACAAAATAACTTCATTTAACTAACTAGGTATGTTGGGTCAGTCTAAATTTCTGTCTATTTTGCGCGTTTTGTATGGCGACCCCCTCTGGCTATCTAGTGATTTTTTTACCAGCATCTTTTATATGTATTGTGTTGTTGAGTCAGTCTAAGCTTGCAGAAACCATAGAAAACTACAATATAAATGGTGAGCTTTTTCGAAAAGAAAAAAAAAATCCCCGTGCAAACACAGTTGATTTAGTATCAAACGCGGAAAGCCGATTACGACCGTTCCAGAATCGGTATGTTTTCTAAGATGGTGGACCACGAGTGTTGCTAGATCGCTTTGATAGATCTCTTATAAATTAGATTCGACAATTAATTGTTTTGAGGTTTTCTTTTGTTGCTGTTTTTGTTTTAGTCGTGATCTCCTTAGATGTTCGATAATTCTTTCGTCCGGTTACGGCTTCGGGCTTATATTAATACCGTTTAGTATTCGGGCCCTCCACACACGCGGGCGCTCGTGTGGAGGACTGGGAATGACTTAGGATTTTCCATTCACTCCACCTCGGCGTATTTGCCCGTACTTTCAGGTAATTATGCGATCAGATTGTGCGCGATTTTGAAAACTATTTCGGCCGTAATTCCATCGGTAAACACGATATAGAGATTTGCATGTTTTTAAAGAACTAGTTCCACATAAATATGGATTACTGATTCCAGTGTTCGTCTGTTGACCGTTATATAGGATTTGTATTGTCGGCATGCGTACTTCGGATGAAGGGAGAGACAAAAGAAGCGAGTATTTATGGATTTATGAGCTTGGGTGATATTAGAATATAATAGAGAGGCGGATGGGAAGGTGGCGCTGAGAGAGAGAGAGAGAGAGAGAGAGAGAGAGAAAATAGAATTATGTATAAAAGAGATGGAGAGAGACAGAGAAAGATAAACGAAGAAAAAGAGTGGAACTGATAGAGAGAAAGATAAGAGAAGTGCGTGTAAGAAAGAGCGGGAGAGAGAGAGACAGACAGAGAGAGAGACAGACAGACGGACAGACAGAGAAAGGAAGACACAAATATGGATTACCGATCTTATTGTTCGTCTTTAAACCGTTATATAGGATTTGTATTGTCGGCATGCAAAGAGAGGCGGAGGGAAAGGTAGCGTTGTGTGAAAGAGAGAGAGAGAGAGAGAGAGAGAGAGAGGGGGGACAGAAAGATCGGCATATAAGAAAGAGAGACAGACAACGAGAGAGATAAACAAAGAAAACGAGTGCAAGGGATACAGAGAAAGATAAGAGAAAGTGAGAGAAACAGAGAACTGGAAGACAAAGAGAGACAGAGGAAAGGAGAGTCGGCAAGAGGGAGGAAAGTTGTGTGCAAGAAATAAATAGAGAGAGAGAGAGAGAAGGAGAGATAGATAGATAGATAGATAGATAGATAGATAGATAGATAGATAGATAGAGACAAGGAGAGAAATATAGAAGTGCGTGTAAGGGAGAGAAAAAAAGAAATGCATGGAGAGAAAAAGAGACAGGAAATAGAGAACGATAGAAGTGTGTACGGAAGAGAGAGAGGGGGAGGGGGTAGAGAAAGCTATGTTAAGGGAAACATTGAGCGAGAAATATAGAGGTAAAAGAGAGAAAAGGAGAAAGAAAGAAAAGGGGGTGAAAATGATACAGATAAAAATAGAAGTGTAAGAGAGAGATAGAGAGAGAGGGGGGAGAGCTGGGATACAAACAGAGAGACAGAGGAAAGGAGATATAGAAATAGAGACGAGGAGAGAAATGGAAAAGTGCGCAAAAAAGAGAGACGTAGATACACAGGAAAAATGAGTAAAAAGCGAGACAGAAAAAGGTGGAAAGATAAACGCGTGTCAGGGAGAAAGGGAGACATTTAGAGAGAGTGAGAGAGAAATGGTAGATTGACTTAGATTGAAGAAGTGTGTGTAAGACAGACAATCAGAGAGATATACAAGGAGAGACTGAGAAAAGATAGCGAGGGAGAGAGATAGATAGAAGTGCGTGTGTGAGTGAGATGTAGGAAGAAAGACGAAGAGAAACGTAGAGAGACAGAAAAAAAGTAGAGACAACAATATAGAAGTGCGTATTGGAAAAAGAGGAAAAAAGCAGTGAGGGGAAAAATAAGAAAGATAAAAGAAATGTGTGTAAGAGAGAGCGAGAGAGAGAGAGAGAGAAAGAGAAAGGTGCAGATAAATAGAAAGAAAATAAGATCAACAAAAAGAGAAAGGTAGAATAAAGGTATAGAAAAGAAAGGACAAGACAAACAAAGAAAAACACAAAAGCCAGACTGATCGCCGCTATCTACCGAGTATTCGCCGAGCTCCCGCTGGCGCTTGTAGAAAATACATGCTCCCAGTTCCGGACCCGTATCGAGCTGATTAAGGCTGACGCCGGCTACATTCAATTGATCTCAACTCTAATACATAAGCAAGTTACCTGAATTGATTTTTTTCAGTAAAAGTGTTAAAATAAGCGACCTTTTGATTTAAGCTTTTTCTACATAGTCACCACCATTCTCAATGAACTTTTACGAACCTCTTTTGATGTCTCGGTAGCAAAACTCCGGGGCACGCTTTGTTCTTCATATCTTTGTCACCACTCTAAAATCGACGAACCTATCTCCTAACTATGCTTGCATCAACTGCATCGGTTTCGTAAACATTAAACAGGCGCCACTGAATCTTATCCTGTCAGTGCCATCAGCTATAATCGAAACCGAAACCAAAACTTATGAAGAATGCTTGATAAAATTATCTATTACAAGAAATGGAAGGTCATAACAATCAAACGACAGTCACTCAGAAAAAAAAAGATGTAAGCGTGACACACAAAATAACACACAAGCTATCGTATTAATATATAGACTAGCGGGACCTGCGGAAATTCCACAGGGCACTCATTCATATGTAATATATTGATGTTGGCATTCTGTAGATGTTCAGTGTAAATGGAGATGTCCTGACATTATTGTAGCTTTTTTGTTTAAACTGCAGAAATATATATCATTTAAGTTAGCAGGGGCGCCTGACATAGCACCGCTGTAAAATACGCTTAAATATAATATTTTAATTCATGCAGATTTCGTATATATTATTATAGAGTTAATTTTATATCGATTCTTATATATTATAAAGTTGTGATTTCAAAAATAAAAAAATACATATCCACATGACTTAGGTGCATCAGCTTTAATCGAATCCGAAACCAAAACTTATGAAGAATTCTTGGTAAAATTATGTATTAAAAGAAATGGAAAATCATAACAATTAAACGGCAGTCACTCGGAAGAAAAAAGATGTAAGGTTGACACAACAAAATAACACGCACGCTATCGTTTTAATATATAGATATTTTATGACTAAGATTATTTTTATATTCCCGTTTTTGCCATTTTTTTAATTCTGAAAACAACAAAAATGCTATATTTCCTGGGAAGCGCTTCTATTCTATATAAAAAAAATTTAAAACAAAGAAAAGAAAACTCGACTCTTCTGTGTATATAGATATAGATATAAAATATCTTAATGCAAAATTACAAAAAAAAAGCAAAAAAAAACTGGTTGGTTGGTTGGTTGGTTGTTTTTGTTTTACGGCATATCAACCCTTTTCGGGTTATTTAATGCCGAATCCAAGGTTTTGCAGAAAAATATTTTTAATAGAATGTATTTGTTGTTTTCACGTCGGTTTCTATTTAACCCATAGTTGGGACCCTAACAGGTACTACCACTCCGGGTCAGAGTGGACCTGGGAGCAATGGTAATCAAAGGGTGGCTCCACACTCGCCAAAGCCCACAAGCTGGGGCCTCACCACTGGATATAGTTTAAGGTCATATCCAGAACCCCCATTGAGGGACTTTTACCCACTGCAGGGGGGCGCAGTCGGCGTATTCTAATGCCCCACCGACAGGGTCCAAATAAAAAAGCAAAAAACTGGAGAATGTAAGCGAACAAATTTTGATCCCAAAAAGCAAAAAACTTGGAAATAAACCATAGAAAGGGTAAGAGAAGAAGAAAGCGCGAGAGGGCGACGGGATAAGGCGAGATCTCACGAGAGCAGACGATTTTGAGAGATGAGTGATTGCGAATCGAGAGATCCACGTCGATAACAAGCAGATGAGTAGACGATAAGCCTTTACATCTAATTCATCCTAGAAAGGAAAAGGACAAACAAGGATGCTGAAGCGGCTTTAGCTTAACGATTATTGCATGATGAGATACTACCGAATAATTGATATATTGCCGAGCATCGCCGTAATCGCAGTTGAGTAATAGCCGAATTACTTCCGGTAAAACGAGAACACTATTTAAAACTCTTATACTACACCTCTTTCTTGCACTCAATTTAAAACGAGTGAATCTCAATTTAAAACAGCTTAACGACAAATTTAGAAAAAGTAAATTTTTAATTAGAAATACTGAGAGTGGAATAGTAAACCAAGATTCTCACGGGCTTAGGTTTTGAGTTTTAAATTGAAGTCCTTATTTCTATTATAATCTTGAAAAAGCCTGGGATTTTGAGCTTTGTATTGAAAAAGCCTTATTTCTATTATAACCTTGAAAAGGCCTGGGATTTTGAGATTTGTATTGAAAAGGCCTTATTTCTATTATAACCTTGAAAAGGCCTGGGATTTTGAGATTTGTATTGAAAAGGCCTTATTTCTATTATAACCTTGAAAAGGCCTGGGATTTTGAGCTTTGTATTGAAAAGGCCTTATTTCTATTATAACCTTGAAAAGGCCTGGGATTTTGAGCTTTGTATTGAAAAGGCCTTATTTCTATTATAACCTTGAAGTGCCTGGGATTTTGAGCTTTGTATTGAAAAGGCCTTATTTTTATTATAACCTTGAAGTGCCTGGAATTTTGAGATTTGTATTGAAAAAGCCTTATTTCTATTATAACCTTGAACAGGCCTGGGATTTTGAGCTTTGTATTGAAAACGCCTTATTTCTATTATAACCTTGGAAAGGCTTCGGATTTTGAGCTTTGTATTGAAAAGGCCTTATTTTTATTATAACCTTGAAGTGCCTGGAATTTTGAGCTTTGTATTGAAAAGGACTTATTTCTATTATAACCTTGAAAAGGCCTGGGATTTTGAGCTTTGTATTGAAAAGGCCTTATTTCTATTATAACCTTGAAGTGCCTAGGATTTTGAGCTTTGTATTGAAAAGGACTTATTTCTATTATAACCTTGAAAAGGCCTGGGATTTTGAGCTTTGTATTGAAAAGGCCTTATTTTTATTATAACCTTGAAGTGCCTGGAATTTTGAGCTTTGTATTGAAAAGGACATATTTCTATTATAACCTTGAAAAGGCCTGAGATTTTGAGCTTTTTATTGGAAAAGCCTTATTTCTATGACAAGGCCTTTGAAATATAAGAAACGTCTGTAAAACGACTTGAAAATCATATTTTTATATTCAGTAAAATTTTGTGTTGGCATATTTAAAATAAAATCGAAATAGATACTATTAAAATATTTTAAAATATTTTAAAATATTTTTTTATATTTAAAATAAAATCGAAATACATTCTTCTAAAATTGCAGCATATTATTTCCGGTATTGTGGATACAGGGGTTAGCCAAAGTGAAATTCAAAATCGGAATAAATACTATTAACGTATTTTTAAATATTAAAATATTACCTTTTCCTTTCTTTTTTTTTTTTTTTTTGCTTTTGTTTATTATATCGTTATTTGTATATCGAATTTGGTTTTAAAAACTTGAATTTTTTTATGGGGAAAGCCTTGAAAAATGCTTGAAATTACATTGAAAAGTCCTTGAAAATGAACATTAAAAAGCTGTGTGAACCCTGGTAAACAAAATTCACTATTCGTATTATTTATCGGACTACTTCACTCATCCTAATTGACATTTTCACAACGTTTCAGCAGATATTACCTCCGACCTTCTTCGGGTGTCTCTTGTAAAACTCAGGAATGTTTCTGTCGAACTCGGGAATCTGCACGAAATAATAAGTAATTCATAATTGTATTATCAGTCGCCCGCACTTAGGATTCAACATTCAACTTTCAAGGGAATATCATGTTTTCCGAGTACTCTAACGACTCAGCTGTAAAGTAATATTCACCTGAAGCACATATCTAGCAAAATCAGGACGGGACCTACATACCAACGGACGTTCTAAGTAGCCCATCCGGGTTTTTAAGAGCAGATCGTTCGCTTACGAGGGGCGTGCAATAAGTAATGCCCATAACCCACTTCAAGTTGTCTGATCTAACTGAAATTTTGCATGTGCAACGATTTCTATCTCTACGGGTAATGTGGCAAATTACAGCTCTGAAATAATTGTGGTTTCTGTTTTACAGGTGTTTGAACTGAGTCAGGTGTGAAATGGAGCCTGTTGAATGTCGAGCAGTGATCCAGTTTTTGTATTTGAAAGGACACACACCACAGGAGACTTTTGATGAAATGAAAGAAACTTATGGCCTTGTAAAACGCTAGCATCGTGAATTCAAACATGGCCGGAAGTCTGTGGAAACAGCTCCCAGACTTGGTCGTCCTCCCCCCTTCTGCCATTGATGAAGCATCTGTCCGTCAAGTTGAGGCTGCCATTTTGGAAGACCGGGGCATTACTATTCACCAAATAGTCCAAGATGTCAAGATTAGTACAGGGTCTGTGGAAACTATCATTCATGACCATTTGCATATGCATAAGGTGTCTGACAGATGGATTCCCAGGTTGCTCACATCATTCCAGAAGGGATGAATTTGGAGATGTGCCAAGAAGATGAGTCTAAGTTTTTCAAAAGACTGATTACACAGGATGAAACCTGGGTCCATCACTATGATCCAGAGACCAAAGCCCAGTCAATGCAGTGGAAGCACTTGGACTCACCACCTTCAAAGAAGGCAAGGGTGTAGCCCTCCGCTGGCAAGGTCATGCTCACAGTCTTCTGGGACCAGGACGGAGTAGTGAGGACAGTTTCCTAGTAAAGGGTACCACAATTACAGGAGCCTATTATGCTTCACTTTTGAGGAAATTAAGGGAAGCTATCAAAATCAAGAGGCGGGAAAAGATTTGCAAAGGTACCCTCCTCCTGCAGGACCACGCTCCGGTCCAAAACTCGCATGTCGCCAGATCAGAAGCATGGGCGTGTAGTTATGAAATCCTCTCCATCCTCCCCACTCTTCTGACCTTGCACAATCTGACTTTCACCTCTTCCCAGCCAAGAAGTTGTTTTTGAAAGGAAAGCGTTTCCCAGATGATACAGCCTTGATTTCTGAAGTTAGACCGCCCAAGAGAGAAAGACTATTTTTAAGATCGAATTTTTTTTTTCTATTTTCGATACTTATCGGTTGAATTTCTGTACAACACATATTTAAGAACACTACCAGACATATAAATAAACTTGGTGTGAAATTTACAAACGATTGGCCCAGTCGTTTCGAAACCTATAAGGAAGTAACTCATACACACGCAAAGTAACTTTAATATAAGAGTAAATATAGATTCATTTATCATTAGTTTGTAATAGTCTGAATTTTTTGGATAACGATGATTGTTCATATTATTTGGATTCTTTGGACTACCGTTCTCATCTTGAATGGTTTTTGCACAACCTTTCGGTCGATGTAACCACTCACCTTCTTCAAGTGTATATTGTCGTGAATATTCACGGAATTTCGAATGGTATCCCTCATTCAAGCAAACATTTTTCTTTTTTATCTAGAAAGATAAAAACGAAAAATTTTTGCAAGGAAATATTTTACGGGGTAAAATCTTAACAGATCATTTCTTCTTAAAAACAACAAAAATTTAGAGATATAGCTAAGTGGTAGATTATTCGATTGCAGATCGAATGATCCCCCTCTTAAAGCCCGGGTATGCCTCAATTTCTTTTTCTTATTAATGAGTTCAATTTGTTATAAAAGAAGAGGTACCATTTAAAATCGCCGCAAATCATTGCTTCGTTTGCATATTTTAAAACTAAAAACATCAATCAGAAGTGGCTGTCCTAAGGCATTCATTCTCAGGCCCAAATATCAGCTGACCTGATAATGTAAACAAACACAGACGGAATTTGATGAACAGCATTATCATTATTAATTTATTATTAATTTATTTATTTATTGTTGTTGTTGTTGTTGTTGCAAATTATTCCTCGTAATATGTAATAATCAATAAAGGTTTAATTCTATAATTTTTTTTTTTTTGTATTCTATAAGAATTCATACGCAATCTTCATACATTAAAATCTCATGTTTAAGCGTATTGTACGACCGGGCAACGCTGGGTGCTAGCTAATAAGCTTTAATGTCAAATTTAAGCTCAGCCTCAAATATAAAACGCTTGACTTCAAATTAAAAAGGATCAACCTAAAATAAAGAAATAGACTTCAAAATAAAAGCTCACTTAAATAGAAAAAAAAATTCATATTAAAAGAAGCTCAATGTCAAATTAAAAATCCAGACTTTAAATTGCAAAAGGCATATATATATATATATATATATATATATATATATATATATATATACCTTTTGTAATTATATATATATATATATATATATATATATTACTGATGAAAAAACCGGACTAGAGTGCTCAATGTGTAGCCAGAGCAGTATATAGGAAATTTATTACTGTGAGTCCAGAATGAGTTTACATATTGTTTCTGCTAGAGGGATATTCTCAAAAGAAGAGGAAATATCCGACTAGCATCGTCAGAATTTATATATATATATATATATATATATATATATATATATATATATATATATATATATATAACAACGAAACAGGACTGTATGTAGATGACTAAAATATATTTTATAAAGCCCCCCCCTCTTGGGTTGAGCACTATCGTAAATAATCTCACTCGCTACTTTATTTAGCTGAAAGAATGCGAACGCGGTTTATTTACAAACATACGGTCGAGCACTTTACGAGTGGCGGACGGATGTTTATTTAAATAGACATTCGGACAGATTAATTGCGGCCACCGCTTCCGTAGTCAGGGGTAGAACAACGAAACAGGACTGTATGTCGATGACTAAAATATATTTTATATATATATATATATATATATATATATATATATATATATATATAGAGAGAGAGAGAGAGAGAGAGAGAGAGAGAGAGAGAAAATTAGTAGCAAGGGCACGGAGAAACCAGAGAAAAGGAGAGAGAGAGAGAGAGAGGGGTTAGCACCCGAAACTTTAAAAAGTTTTTTTTTAAATAATAATTGATTGAAACAAGATGGCGGCAATTTCTCATTTGGAAGCTAACATTATAAATTATTAGAATTGACAAATAAAAAAAAATAGAAAGTAGAAACCATTGTTTTCGTCCTAATAGTGTAAATGAGTAAGGTCACCAACATTTTAAAAAAAATATTTTATTATTTCGTATTTTTAATATTTTTCAATTATTTACATCGTTGTAATATTTTTTAAATCATATAAATAGTTTAAATCATATAATATATAATAGTTTTAATCATATGATATATAATAGTTTTAATCATATAAATAGTTTTAACGCGTTTCAGACGTTCTGTGACGCGTCCTCTTGAGAAAGTATTCGAATGTAAAATATTTAAAATATATCGAAAATGTATTTGAAATGTATAAGAGTATTGTCGCGCACACACACACACACACACACACACCGATATATATATTTCTATAGAAATATATTTTTCTTATTATATATCCATCCTTATATAAGAAGCTCAATGTAAATACAGAGCAATATATAGAATAAATGATAAAACTTTATATTCAAAATACATGATGTCGACAATTTGTATTTTATTCCTTTACATCAATTGGTCATTACAGTCCTTGACAGTGTCTGTTTCGTAGCGATAAAACAATCACTAATAATTATATCAATTAGTGAATCTATTGTGCCCTTAACCCATCAGAAGAAATAGCAACAATCAATCCAACAAAAGAAATTAAAATGTAATACTACATGGTGAGAATCCGAAAAAATTAAAGAGAAGCTGCAGTTACCTTTATATTTTACCGTTACGCCATCTTGGATTTTAATCAAACAAAGTCATTGAATCCTACTCTTCGTACTAACCATTAGAATAAATTATGACTCTTCTTACAAATATATATATATATATATATATATATATATATATATATATATATAAATTATACAAATATATAGATATTACCAATATATATATATATATATATATATATATATATATTATACAAATATATACATATTACAAATATATATATATATATATATATATATATTGGTAATATATATATATATTGGTAATATCTATATATTTGTACAATATATATATATATATATATATATATATATATATATATATTAGTGAAGGGACGATTCCAATATTTTCCCCGATGTCGATACGATTACCGATTCCGTACTAAATTCCCGATTCCGATAAAATTATCGATTCCGATTCTGATTCTTTATACATCTTTAAATATTTAACTATAAAAGTGTAATTTTGTCCCGATTACCGTAAAAATACGTGTTAAATGTGCCTCCATTTTATCAAACGTAAAAACACACTTGTGAGGGTTGATCTAGAGATTTTAGTCTTACTGGAAGTTATAATCAACAAATATTTATTATTTTATTATTTCTACAAGCAGTGGAAGATTTTTCTTAAACCAAAATCAAATAAAAATAATAATTAAAGGAATCGGTTTTGGCATCGGAAAAAAGACTCAAATTTTTCTGATTCCCCAAAAAGTTCCGATTTTTCCGATTCCTGATTCCGATTCTGATTAATCGTCCCAACGCTAGAAAAATATATATGGCAATTAAGCTACGCAGAATATTCCGCGTTTCATCCACACTAGGATTCGTCAGGTATATGCGAAGAGTTTTTGTAGTCTCGCGTTTTTATATACGCATTTTCTATTGATTTTTTAGTAAGCTAATCAGCTTTCTAGTTTTAATATTTTGTTATGTGCTTTAATTATCATCTCTAAATTTTCGCAGCATCTAAATGATAACTTTAGTTTATTTTTATTGAAAATTTTGTGTAAGGGATTGGTTACGGGGAAGTGTTTTTCGATGAGATCTAGAAATTTCTTGCCAAGTTTTCAACATAAAGTCAAATGGGCTTTTGTCCTGTAAGTGCCTGCCCATTGGCTGATTAGAAAGGGAGCGGTAGAAACTAGGAAGCTGATTAGCTAACTAAAAATTCAATAGAATATGCGTATATAAAAACGCGAGACTACAACTCTTCGCATAAGCCTGACGAATCCTAGTGTGGATAAAACGCGGAATATTCTTTGTAGTTTACTTGCTATAGATATTTTTCTAACTTACTACCTACATCTACCTATGCATTGAGCACTGTTGAATTAAATACTTAGTTTACGCATACAATTATACTTTCGTATACTAATTTATGTGATTAAATGAAGTAGTCATATATATATATATATATATATATATATATATATATATATATATATATATATATATAGAAAAAGCTATATTGAAACTAGCAGGGCGCCTGACTTTGCCCGGTCGCAATGTTACATGGCGGGGACGTATAACAGACAATGAGACATTTATATAACCGTGTACACGTCGGCGACTGCGATGACAATTCTTTATTGAAGGAGGGGATTCAGTTAACATTGTGGAAGGAGGGTGTTTCACATAAAATTCATTTACAAACACGATAGACAAAATCACATTACCTTTCATGATAAAACATGACAACGAAGACAAAGGTTTACAAATTGCATGATGACATTTATTCTTCCAATCGGATGAAATGATGATCAGGAAATCAATTTACTTGTTTCCCTTTTCTGGTCGGTTACAAAAGGAGTTTCAGCTAACTGAACTCCTCTGAGTTTCCTAGCTGTGCCTCCTAGTTGTGTCTCTCCTCTTTGAACTATCCCTGATTGACTGACTCTCTGAATATATTATAAACTATCTTTCTTTGTGACGTCAAAACGTGCTTCAGCCACGTGACTTTTTTCTCACACGGGTTTTACATATTACATATGTCTCCAAGGTGCCTTTTTTTGGCAACGCAAAGAAAATCCCTAAATTTAGTTCCATTGTACCAACTCTGATTCCTAGTTGTATCATTATTTAGTTATTTCAAAACACAATGGACAATTCACTAAATTCTTCAGATTGCAATATGTCTCCACTTTTAGCTTTTGAATACCGGGTTCGATTCTAACCTTTTCCTTTTAACAAATATTATTTTCAAACTTATTTGTATGTTCATCTAATTACTGAGATCCGTCCTCTTCCATATATAATAGTAGAATATGCTTAAATAAATTTTAATTAATGCAGATTTTGTATTTATTATTGCAGAGACAATTCTCCATAGTTTATTATATTGTACCCAATATATTAGTAGTGGTTTAAGTATAAAAAAGAAAAAATATGAATTCGGTGTCATCAGCTAGAACGGAAACCAAAACATTCATTGCTCCAAACTTAGACGGTACTGTTTGAGTTATAAATATCTAAACAGAATTTATCTTTAACACACACACACATACATATATATACATATATATATATATATATATATATATATATATATATATATATATATATATCCAAAGCCAAACAACGACAGGCAACAAACCAAATGTCCAAGACTCAAGTTTCGCCCTCATTTGGGCTTATCAGCAAAACATATACGAACCTCTGGTATTCGAAACCCGTTCTGAATATATATATATATATATATATATATATATATATATATATATATATATATATATATATATATATATATACACTCATGAACAAAAAAAAATGGGCCAGGAAAGAAATTTACAATTTATTGCACAAAAAGCTGCATTACACAAAATGCAATTAAATAATAAACACGAAAATGAGTAAAAAATATAAAGAGCAAGATATTTACTTTAATAAAAACTTAGTATGGAATGGAATTTCCCTTAGATCTTTTTAAAAGATCAATTCTTTTTATCATGCTCTCAACCAACTTGGAGCACTGTGAAGAGGAGATGTTATTCCATTCTCTTTGTACTGCTTCCCATAATTTTTCTTTGTTGGAAAAAGTTTTTCTAACTAATACACGAGATATTATAGCCCAAATATTTTCCATTGGGTTTAAATCTGGGCTTTGGCCAGGTCAAAACATCACATCAATTGAATTATCAGTAAGCCACTTCTTTGTGACTTTTGCTGTGTGTGCAGGGGCATTATCATGTTGAAAAATAATGTCATTGTTCATTTCTAACTTCTGGATGCTTGGTAATAGACCTCTTTCTAATATTTGAATGTATTCTTTGGCATTAATTGACGCATCACATCTGATAATTTCCCCAACTCCTGCAGCAGAAAAGGTCCCCCGTACCATTATTCCTCCGTTTCCATGTTTTACTGTGGTTTTTATGCAATTCGGTGAAAATCTTTCTCCGGATCTTCGGATGCAACGTTCAGGGGCATCACTGGCAAGGCAAAATCTTGATTCGTCCGACCAGAAAACATTTCTAAACCAAGCTGCATCTTTCGTACCATAACATGATGCAAATGTCTTTCTGTCGCTGATGTTCTTCTTAGTTAACAAAGGTTTTTTTGCACATCTTTTTGATGAAAATCCCATTTCCTTCATCCTTCTGGATATTGTCACTCTAGAAAGAGAATTTCCTTTTGCTGTTTCGAATTGTTTGCTATGGTCAACATAAGTTTTTTGCGATCCTTCAAAACGGTAATTTTAAGCCTGTGATCGTCTTTCATTGTGGATGCTCTGGGGCGACCAGAACCAACTTTCCTGCTCACTGTGCCTTCAATTTCGAACCTTTGCCCAATTCTCTTCACAGCTGAAAGAGATGTTGCCACCTTTTCTTCTTTCAAAATGTCGAAAATCTGCTTGTAAGTCAAATTTGCCTGTCGTAATCCTGCAATTCGGTTTTTAATTTTTTCGTCAAGATGTCGTCTTACTTTTCTTGGACTCATCTTTAATACTAATAATCTGAAAAATACTAAATAACAGCTAATTATTAGCAAACAAGCGATAAAAATTTTTAAAATTGTTTTCTTGTCAAAAAACAAATATATAACAAATAAATGTTATCAAAGGCAAGATAAGTTACTTTTCTACCTAACTGGACATATTTTTCGTTTTTTATTCAATGTAACATGTTTATTCAGCTCGAAAACCATACAGTGTTTACCGATGTATTGGAACATTCAAGATGGAGTCTGATTCTCTCTTTAACACGGTAAGTTTGGGAAAAGATGTTATAAATAAAAAAACGGATAAAATACTGTTAAAAACTCGCTCAATATATGTTACCGTGACATAGGTTGACATATATTCGGCGGGTTTTTAATAGTATTTTGTATAGTTTTTTATTTATAACACCTTTTTCCAAACTTACGGTGTTAAAGAGGGTGTGAGACGCCATCTTGAATTTTCAAATACATCGGTAAACACTGTATGTTTTTCGAGCTGAATAAATATGTTACATTGAATAAAAACACGAAAAATATATCCAGTTTGGCAGAAAAGTAACTTATCTTGCCTTTGATAACATTTATTAGTTATATATTTGTTTTTTGACAACTTTTTCGAATCTATGTGTACAGTAATACAAACCCATATATATATATATATATATATATATATATATATATATATATATATATATATATATATTTCTGTACAAATATATTTTCTTATTATATGTCAATATTTATCTAAGAAGCTCAATGTAATTACAGGGCAATATAGAGAATAAATGGCAAAAAGTTATATTCAAAAATTCATGATGTTGTCCATCTTTAAATTTACTCCTTTAATTCAGTTGACTTATACAATTCTTGACAGTGTCTGTTTCGTAGCGCAAAATCAACCACGTAATTATTATATCAATCAGTGAATCTATTATTCCCTTAACTCATCAGAAGAAATAGCAAGAATCAATCCGGGAAAAGGAATTGAAATGTGATTTGACATCGTAAAAATCCGACAACATATATATATATATATATATATATATATATATATATATATATATATATATATATATTAGATATATTACACACACACACACACATATATATATATATATATATATATATATATATATAGTAAGTTATGAAAATATATATGGCAATTAAGCTACACAGAATATTCCGTGTTTCATTCTCGTGAGAATATGTCAAGCTTATCCACGAAATGAAACGTAGAATATCCTGTGTAGCTTAATTGCCATATATATTTTCATAGCTTACTCTACATATGTATTGATCACTGTTGAAGTAAATACTGAAAATTTATAAAATTATACCTTTGTATATTAATTTATGTGGTTAAATGAAATATATATATATATATAATATATATATATATATATATATATATGTATGCGTACAAAATAACTTTAAGTCGACTTTCGCCTATCAAGTTCTAATTTCGCTGAATTTGAACTTCTTAGCAGCTATTTTTACTGGCTAAATATTCATAAAATGAGTTTACAAAAATTGTACTCATTTGATCTGCTTTGCAACGCTCTGCGACCTCGCGTCTCGAAAGAGATACAGTTTGAAAAAATTGAGACAGAAGGACAGGCAGTTTTAGTTTGGACAGCGATTTTTTTTATATATACGATTAAGTATTTTTTGCTTCCCGCCAAAATAAATGACGATTTTGTTGACACCGATAAGATTATAGGTTAACTTTTTCTTTTTTTTTACTTTAAATACAAACGGGATAAAAAAAAAAATGGCTGAGTCGACGTGCGTGACATTTTAGACATTTCTCAATCGTTCATTATTTACTTTGTTTCATTTGTTACGTGTTTAAGGATAATCGTTTATTTTTGTTAATAGACACCTTTTCTATCGGCGACGTGTTTATTAAGCTGAACAACTGATTAAAGAGGTTTAGACTCTTTCAAAATGGCGATAGTTGCGTCACCTTTTGAACCAAGGGTTTTTGGCAATTCGGGATTCTCTCCTTTTTATCTCGAGTTATTTATCCTTTGTTTCCCCAAAGCAATATCTACTTATACACAGACAGAACGATGAAAATGTCGCCCCTGTAAAAAAACAAGGCCGATAGCGATTAGTCGCGTGCTCCCGTGTAATGAATGAATGCGTGAATGTAGGATTGACATGAAATTCTTAAAGATAAACTAAAATGACCGAAAAATGGGCTGAATGACTTAAATAAATAAAAAATAAATGACTTAGAATGAGTTTAATAAACTTAAGGATGAATTGAATGACCTTAAGAATGACTTGAATGCTTAAAAATAACTGGAATCCTTCAAATACAAATTGAATGATCTGGAGAATGACTTGAATGGCTTTGAGACTGAGTGGTTGTAAAATGGTTGATCATTTTACATTAAATCATTACAGAAAAGTCATCCCCCACTTTATATGACAAAGTTACAAACATAAGTACAGTATGTAGTAAGAACAGATACTATACTTTGATCTTGGCCAAACGGCCGATAAAAGGGTATTTATTTGCTCCCCTGCCGAGCAATTAGGCACAAGGCCGATTTTTAATGTGAGGAGTGAAGTGGAAATGGGGACCAGCTCCCCGGGGAGTAGGGGAGCTGGATAGTGACAATCGGTATGAAGGGTTGACCCTACATTGACCAAGGTCTTATATGTGGGATTGCCCCCGAATATGGTTTTGCTTGCAGTATCTGCCGGGACAGATACTTCACTTTGATCTTGGCAAAAGGCCAACAAAAGATGCATTTACTTGCTCCCCCACCGAGAAAATAAGGCACAAGTGAAGGGGGATGTGGGACCAACTCCCCTGGAAGTAGGGGAGCTGGATAGTGACAATTGGTATGAATGGTTGCCCCTACATTGACCAAGGTCTTATATATGGGGTTGGTATTCATTTGCTCTCCTACTGAGCAAATTAGGCACAAGGCCTATTTTTAAAGTGAGGAGTGAAGTGGAAATGGGGACCAACTCCCCGGGGAGTAGGGGAGCTGGATAGTGACAATTGGTATGAAGGGTTTCCCCTACATTGACCAAGGTCTTATATGTTGTGCTGTCCCCACATATGGTATTTGCTTGCAGTATCCGCCGGAGCAGATCGTACACTTTGATCTTCATATTTAATTTATTCCGTTTAAAGAAAAAATTACAATTAAAAGATTTTCAAAATAAAATTT
>NC_136499.1:115164625-115179625 GCF_053919585.1 Euprymna scolopes | reverse complement strand
ATAAGTGCACTAGTACCCTTTTTGTTGTTTGTTTATATTTTCAGATTGTTTACACGTATCGCAAATAAAAGGGATAATTTTAAGTTTTTAGGGGTTTAACTGAACGCAATTTGAAATAACTGATATTTACTCAAACTATGTTTCAGCAAGTAAAAAAAGTATTTAAACATTGTCTCAATGACCCGTGGCGTAGTGGATAAAGTACTTGGTAAAACAGAATTGCGTGTAACACTCTTTCGGAAGGTGTAGGTTCAATCATCAATGAGATAGGCGCTTAAAATACTATTGTGAATTATTTAAGACTTCTACTAAGTCATGGCTGACGGAACGAGAGCATGCTACCATCGTAGATTAAATAAAGGGTTTCGTTCGAAATTCCGTGCAGATTCCCGAGTTCGACGGAAACATTCTCAAGTTCTACAAGATACACCTGCAGAAGGTCGGGAGTTACATCGACCGAAACATTGTTAAAATAAAACTCAAGATGAGAACAGTCGTTCGAATATTACAAACAATATGAATATTTTCTAAAGAGATTTATAAAGAAGCGCGAAAAGCGAGAGGAACGCTTCTTTTTATAATCATGTCATCGACGCCATTTTGTAAATACTTTATCGACGGAAATTAGAGAAACTCGCGTCTCTTATTTAGAATTAGCCAGTCTTACCCCACCCTTTAGAATGAATGAAACGACGGTCCCCTCTTTTGAAATCCGTGGTCGTTATTTGCTGCATTCGTTCGGACGAGGTTTGAACAACCATGTTCAAATGCCTCTCTCAATTTCCCGCGTGTCCGTTTAAAAACAATTACAAGATAAATGGAGGAATGGGTAACAATGATTCATTGAATACAGCAATATTCGAGTCTTAAGAGACAACCCAATACTCACCTATACAATAAAGGAAAAAAAATGTCGGAGATTAAGTTTGGTTAGTACTGTTGACAGGTTAATAGAAAGTGTTTGTATATTGTTGTCTCCCATTGGTGATAATTGTTTGCGGCACAGAAACGCTGTCTTATTATATCCCGACAAAAAAAATGTTTCAGGTGGATGCAGAAGGTTTTGCTGATTTGAAATTTCATCTTAAAAATGAAATTTTATCTTAAAAATCGTGTTTTAATATCTTATAGCAATAACGACCTTTGCTCTCTATAAACTTGCTTCCATCTCGGGATCGTTATACCGCTCCAGTAAATATCTTACTGCTGATGCAATTCTTTACCCGTATGAGAGCCAAGTACGTCCAAGGATGGAGTACTGTTGCCATATCTGTGCAGGAGCTACTAGAAGCAGCCTATCCTACCTTGGCAGAGTTCAAAATAGACTTCGTAGTCTAGTGGAGGATACCCTTTTCTCTTCCCTGCAACCTCTTTCCCACAGAAGAGACGTTGCAAAAGGAGTATGTATTCCAGAAAGCAAAATGTATCAAAATAGGAAAAGTGCAACACTATTAAGAGCAGCAATAATTTTTTTTTATCCTTCTCAAATATATCTTAACTTATATATTTTATTTATGTTCTGAATGTTGGAATCAGTTTCTATCTACATACTTTTTTTCCTCTTTTGACGAGAAGCATTTAGCTTCAACATTTCAACGATATTTCTCGCGGTTGCGATTGGCCGTGAGGTTTGTTCCCTGCAAATTGAGTCAGAGATAGCTCCGTGCCCGGGGACGAATCTCCATACCGATAGTAAACGTGTCACCGTGCACTGTTTATTCCCGAAAGAATGAAACACTAGTGTCTGTAGGTAATAAAAGTTATTATTGTAATAATTATACAAATATATATATATATATATATATATATATATGTGTGTGTGTGTGTGTGCGTGTGTGTATGTGTGCATAGGTATTACAATAATACATTTTTATCAGTATCGAAAAGCGAAAAATTCGGAACTTTAGATGGTATCAGAATCAGTATCGAAATTGAAAGAAATTGTGTCTATTTTCTGATACCTAAAACGATTCTTGTAATTGTCTTTTCTATTTGATTTTGTTTAAAGCAAAATATTCCGTAGTAATAATAACATAATCAATATTTATTGATTTTTAATTACCAGTAAAACTAAAATCGATAGATCGTCGCCCACAAGTGTATTTATCTTTTGCGTTTAAGAAAATGTCTGCACATTTACCATGCGTTTTTACGGTAATCGGAAAGAATAATAGCTTTATAGTTAAATAAAGATTTATAAAGAATCGGAATCGGTAATTGTATCGGAATCGGGAAAAATATTGCAATCGTTCAATCAATGATATATATATATATATATATATATATATATATATATATATATATATATATATATATATATATATATATTAATCCTTGCGCGAAAGAGCAGGACACAAAATGTTTTAAATAATAATAATAATAATAATAATAATAATAATAATAATAATAATAATAATAATAATAATAACAGAATAACAATAACAAAGACTTTTGCTGGCGAGGGCTACTATTGACCGTAACCAGTTGTACACTCCTTTTGAAATTTTCATCTCTATTTCTCGTTATGTACTGAATATTTGTTAATGAAATTTATATGAAATATGTTCCTTATTAATTTTTTTAAATTTTCTAATCTGAAAGAATAAAAATTTAATCTAAAAAAGTTATTTATAAATTTAAAAAGTTATTTATATTTAAAAATTTAATCTAAAAATTTATTTTAAAGTTTTTGTATAAAAAGAATCAGATTTTCACATTATTCAGACTTACATTACAAAGAGGGGGTTGGAAAAATGAGTTGTGGTGTGAGGGGAAATACAAACTGAAACAGAGAGAATATTCAGACCTGTAATAATACAAAGAGGTGGTTTCGAAAATGAGTTTTAGAGTGAGGAGAAATACAAACTGAAATAGAGAGGAGAGTTTTAAAATATAATCTTAAAAAGATGAGATACAAGTGATAAAAGAATTTCATCCAAGGCATGAAAATTGTTAAACAAAATGTTTTTACTATAGGCTTTAAAAAATTTGAAATTTACTTATCTTCAAAGTGCACTTTTATAAATTTTACAAAGTAAGGTATAAAAATTTAATTAAAATTGAATTAAAAAATTACCTTGTATTTGTTTTACGTAATGTGCATTTTGGTGCACTTTAAAAACATTATCTTTCATCTAGCAATTAATGATATAGATATAAAATTTTCAATTATTTTTTTTAAGTGCAACAGAATGTACATTACATAAAATAAATCGAAGGGAATTTTTTGATTCAATTTAAATCAAATTTTTTTACCTTATTTTGTAAAATTTCTAAAAGTGCACTTTGAAGATAAATAAATTTCAAATTGAACCTTGTGCCTTTATTTTTAAAGCTTATAGTAAAAACATTTTGTTTAACAATTTCCATGCCTTGGATTAAATGCTTTTCTAATATATATGTATATATTACGATTATATATATGTATATATTACGATTTTATCTGCTTAGTCACACATGTTTTCATTACCGAATCGTATCAACGATCCGACAAAAAGTAACTATATATACAGAATTAAGCATGTTGCATATATATATATATATATATATATATATATATATATGTGTGTGTGTGTGTGTGTGTGTGTGTGTGTGTGTGTGTGTGTGTGTGTGTGTGTGTGTGTTTTTTAAAATTTTATTTTCCTCAATCCTCTTTATCATTCTCCTGAAGGAGTCCCCCGAAAATGGGGACGAAACGTTGAGAATTTTCTATAAAAAGTTACAGTATTTCCTTCCCTTTTTCCTATAATGTTATAATATCATACGTATTTTTATTTTCACACACACACACACACACACACACACACACACACACATATATATATATATATAGAGAGAGAGAGAGTGAGAAATAGAAGGTGAGAGAGAAAACGGGAGTAAAAAATTGAGAGAGAGAGAGTGAGGGAAAGGGAAAGAGAGGGAAGGGATGGGGGGGAGATAAATAGAAAGAAAGATATAGATTTCCAGACGGTTTAGTTCCTATTTACAATGCCTCCCCACGGGACAGAGTTATACACCAGGGTCGTTTTGTAATGTGGAGAAAAGGAACAAAAAATAAAAATTGTCTCAGTCGTGAAGGATTTCTTCTCCACTAACAGAGAACAAGAAATTAAAGTATCGCATCTGAAGAACAGATACTACACTTTGATCTTGACAATAAGGCCACCGGAAACCGTCTGGTCTTTAGAAATAAATTCAAGGGAATTGAACTAAGATGTGTTTTATAAAGATTGTGTGTGTGTGTGTGTGTGTGTGTGTGTGTGTGTGTGTGCGCGCGCGTGTGTGTGTTCAGGTGATGCTTGTTCTATTCAACAAAATCTGCTGACCATGTGCAATACTCGCCAAACATTCGATGAAATTAATTGAAGAGGGATGAAAAAAAGATTTCGCCATGATGCTATTCCATCTCCAAACGATTGTTTACACTTGTGACGCTTTCGCCCTACCGTATTTGCTAAGTCATGTGTGCGCAGGCGCAATGCTCTTCTTCAGGATGTCCGCCATTTTCTATGCGCGTTCAAGTGCCTTTTGTGTTGGCTGTATTGTTTTCTTGACGATATCATCAGGAATGTCTGTGCCTGTGTAATCCTCCGCGAAGTGGCTTCACATTTACGGAAGGCCATTAACGGTAAAGTAAGCAGTTAATTCGGAATAGGTTTCCGCTTTTGCGATGATGCAAATTAATCGTCTGCGAATGGGAATGCAAATAAAATGAGAATCCAATTGCGGCCATCTTTTCGAAAAATGAATCGCAACGAATTGACGCTTAGGTGTCTCTAAATTTGTTATGTATTTGTTGATGCCATTTCCATTTCTTTTTTCTAAGGTGCCATTAATTATTAAGGATAAGAGCCAACCGAAAACAAAGAAATCCATTGTTTTTCCAGGCTTCCAGTAAATTCATTTGCTCCTTGTTCAAGTTCAGTCTTATTTTTATCCCCATAAACATAAGATAAGCATATGTAAAACAATGTACGGCAATAGTCTGCTTTTATTCTCTCTGTTTCACGTGTTACTTCTTTTTTTCGCGAGAGGGGTGAATTAGTAGCAACACTAGTCGTTAAAACGACGTGGTTGCCATGGAAACCACTCAGAGAAAACTTCACTTGCCTCCTTAAATTTTTGACGATTTTGAACATCAGTATATTCATTATAACTTTTGTTTTAATGAACGAAAATCGAAAAGAAAATTTTCCCAATATAGCTGAGAAGGCTGTGCAAGTATCTAGCTGGTCTAAAAAGCCACCTACAATATAGCTAAAAAGATGATCTATAAACTGTAATAATTGTTTCTAATTTGGTCAAAAAATGAGTGAGCGGTGGAGATTTAAAGCAGTTCTAAATGATTATAACTGCAACTTAATCATGTATTCAAACAAAGGGGTCATAATAAGGGTCAAAGTTTTAACAAATTTACCTCTTTTTTTTTGCTCAACATACACCTCTAAATACCCGGGAAACACCGGGCACCCATGCTAGTATATATATATATATATATATATATATATATATATATATATATATATATATATATATATATATATATATATATATATATTAATGTGACACCCTGTATTGGACAGATTAAGTATTTTCAGAAAATAATCACAAAAACAATCGTCTGAGGGATGAGGGTTCAATCCCCGGTGAAGGGCGTCGCTCAAATATTAATTGCGAATTACTTATATTACTTAGACTTCTATCTATGAGGAAACAACAACATGTAGGGATTAAATAAAGGGTTTTGTTCTAAATTATCGTCCGATTCTCAACTCTGACAGATGCATCTGGAGTAGGTGGAAGATTACATCGTCCGAAACGTTGTAAAAATAACACTAAAGATAAGAAACATTGTAAAAGTCAAACTCAAGATGAGAACAGTAGTCCAAAGAATGCATATAATATGAATAACCAATCCTCATCTCAAAAATTTATCCAAAAAATGATATTGTTTTCTGAAAGGAAGCAAAGCCTTTAACTATGAAGGATGTTATCTCCCCTTAATAGTATAATTAAATCTCCTAACCATCTTAACAAAACCGCAATAAATACGCAAAAGAAAACCCTAAATACTCAATATTTCATCTACAGACTTCAAATTTGATATATTGGGTATTCAGACATGTGGAAAACTTTTTAAGTCGTTTTGCATCCGGAAAAAAGACGACTGCTAAGAAATCAAAATTTAAAAAAATTGGTACGTGGGGGAGTCATTAGCAATATATGTTAACGTGACGTATATTTTGGTGGGTTTCTAACAGTGTTTTGTGTAATTTTATTTTAAAGTAATTTTCAAAACTTTAAGTATTTAGGTGTCAATTCGCGACCATTATTCGTGTTCTCACATAACGCTCGACACTATAAGTTTTTTTTTAACAGAATAAACGTTTTAAAGTGAGTAGAAGAATCAAAAACCTTTTCAGCTAGCTATAAGAGTCACTTATCTTGCCTTTGGTAATATTTATTTATTATATATTTGGTTTTTTTTTACGACTTTTTCGTATGTCTGTGGATTGTAAAACAACCCAATCATTTTCTAAAGGGTATTCATACTACTAGGGTGCATATATAAGCAAGAACCAAGTGTTGTATTCAAATCACCCAAAACAAAACGTATATCTACTCTTATATAAAATTCACTTGTGTATGCGTGAGTCCCTTCCTTATAGGTTCCGAAACAGCTGAGCATATCTTTTACAAATATTTTTGTGTGATGTCTTTCGGCGGTCAGAGCCCTCCAAGGTCACTGCGGCAAGCGGCCTCCAGTTGGGACGGTATAGGCGGCGTCGAATCAATAGACCGCTGCACCGTTTCGCTGTCCCTCTTTACACAGACAAGCATGTGGCGTAAGCTATTGGATTCACTGCGTCTCATAGCGGTATAACCGGGGATCTGAGGTTCGTCTGGTACAGACTTCATCCAGGTATCCAGCGCCGACTTGAACGATTCTGTTTTGCAGTTCGTGATCTCTCTGATGTTACGTGGCAGGCAATTGAAGAGCGTAGGACCCCGGGAATTTAAACTCGATTCCCTGAGCCGTCGGATCCAGTTGTCCCTGGCACTGGTTAGGGGTGGTACCACACACCTTCTGCCACGTTTTGAGATATGGTGCTGTATACCAGCGTTGGGCACCTGGTTCTCCATCATACCACACAAAGATAATTTATATGTCTGGCAGTATTCTTAGATATGTTTTGTACACAAATGTATTCATTAAGTATCGAAGAAGGAAAAATTCCGATCTTAAAAATAGACTTTCTTACTTTTAGATAAGAATTTTTACAGGGGAATATTTTACGTTACACCAGCGAAGGGAAATAATAAAATCTTAACAAATAATTTCGTTTTAAGCCCGGGTGTACTTTAGCATTTTATTAATTTATTTTTTCTTATTAATGAATTCAATTCATCATTAAAAAAAATGGTGCCATTTAAAATCATCACAGATCATTTCCCTGTTTGCATATGTTAAAATTAAATATTATTCAGAAGTTACTTTCCAGGGCATTCATCGTCAAGCCCAGATATCAGCTGACATGATATTGTAAACAAACACGGACGGAATTTGATGAACGACAATATCATTATTTTATTTATTTATTTTATTTTATTTTATTTCTTATTTATTTATTCATCTATTTTTTACTTTATTTTATTTATTTTATTTTATTTTATTTTACTTTTTTGGTTGCCAATTAATCAACTGGGCAAATTATTTCTCATAATATATAATACTTAATAGAGGATTGATTCTATAATAATACATACGCACTCTGCATAAATTAAAATATCATGTTTAAGCGTATTGTACGACCGGGCAACGCCAGGCGTCCAACTAGCTAGTAAAACTATATGTATATGAATGGAAACCCCTTTTCGTCCACTGTTTTCTTACCACGTAAATCGAGCAGACAATTCTGTCTGGTGGATTAAAACTAAGACGGCAATGTCCGAAAGTCATCAGAATTATCGACGTTCGAATATTTTAATTTTAATAAAAAAAAAAAAAATGTTGCATTTTTATTTCCATATTTTCATTTTGCTTGGCAAGTGAAAGAGAATCGTTTCCAATATGGCGTATAGATTAAAAAAAAGTGCATGTTTATAGAGAGATAGAAACGGCCGAATAAATCACGTACGTTTCTTTGCTCAAGATAATCTGCGAACAGTTTCGTAATATCACAGCTCTTCAGTTTAGGATAAAACCGGGCATTTTGTCGACAGACGAACCTATTACCATTATAGAAGGTGGAAAATATTCGCGGTAAGTGGAATATATATATATATATATATATATATATATATATATATATATATATATATATATATATATATATATATATATATATTTGTCAATTTTCAGTTCTAAAAATAAATACCCAATTCTTTATATATATATATATATATATATATATATATATATATATATATATATATATATATATATACATATATATATATATATAAAGAATTGGGTATTTATTTTTAGAACTGAAAATTGATAACTCTATCTTCTTTAATTGCAGATTTGGCAACTATCGAGTGTTGACGGTATAAATTAATCTTTGAAAATAAAACACGTATTTGTATAATAAAAATATAAAAATAAACATATATAAAATTATATCCTATAATAATTAAATACCTACAAACACTATCATTTCATCCTTTCGGGAATCTTCTGTGCAAGCTGTCATGATTCGAACCCGGCAATACGAGTCGTCCCTGGCTCGATTTGCAAAGAACGTATCCAATCCGCTACCATCAACTGCGAAAATAACGTTTAATTTAAACAATTAATTATTTTTGAAATGTTTTTAACGTCAGTCACAGTGACCTGATCGTTATACCATGATCTATGCATAAGAGCTAAATTGACCCACTTAATTCAACTGAAAATGTTCAACGATAAGAAACGAGTTTCTTAAAGGGGCTGACATAATTATTTATTATAATAATTCAATACCTACAGACACTAGTGTTTCATCCTTTCGAGAATCTTTAGTGCAGGGTGTCACGATTAACACCAGTCGATAGATTCGAACCCGGCAACACGAGCCATCTCTGCCTCGATTAGCAAACGCGAGTAATAACATTGAATTTGACTATTTTATTTTTTTAAAATGTTTTTAACGTCAGTCGCAGTGATCTAATCGTTATACGATGATCTATGCATATATATATATATATATATATATATATATAGTGGAAATGGTAATTAATAAAACTAAAGAAAGTGCTCAATACTGTTGTAGAGCAGATATGCGTTTTATTTTTTATTACCGTATCTTTCATAAGCGAACACTCAACAGGTCAAGACATACTTACCAAGAAATCATCTCACCAACGAGACGCTAAAAACTTTAACATTAAGACTCCAATTTTAAAGTAACCCCCCTCCTCCCACACCAACATATTTCCCTTCCCCTACATGTATCCCTATGCTCTCAGCCACACCATCAATAAACTTCCCAGACGCTCCCCCACAAGTTCCTTAAACCCTAAAACTAAAACACTATCGACATACCAAGCGACCCCCACCTTCCCCTTGTTCCCTTCCTCTATTTCTTCTGTCCTCCTCGCACTCCCCCTGACCTCAATCACGCTTTCACTCTCTCGTCCCAAAATAGCGAACATTTCTGTAAAAGTCTGAGGATGCTACAGACGGCCAAAAAACGGCCGAGTAGCTGAAACAATAATGTAACTGAACAGAAAGATACGGTAATAAAAAATAAAACGTATATATATATATATATATATATATATATATATATATATATATATATATATATATATATATATACACACACAGTTCAATAACGTTTTCATTCTTTCAGTAGCATTTTAGAATGATTTTTTTTCTTCAAAGATTAACCTGGCTGCCATCATTAAGATCGATGTGTTTAATCTGCAAAGAAAAAACAAACATCTGGTATAAAATTATTAAAAGTGTGCATACATCTTTTGGGGACACCGTATATATATATATATATATATATATATATATATATATATATATATATATATATATATATATATATATATATATATATATACTAGCAAAAGTACCCGTCGTTGACTGGCTTCAAAAACCGCCTACAGAAAATGGACTCTGATTTATGAAAGTATGATAGGTTATGAAAAGGAAGGGTTGTAAAGAGATAGCTTCGAATTTGGGGGGTATCAAAACCAAAGAAAAATATGATGAAAGTAAAAATAAAATAGATAAACCCCATAATTTATTATACCATCCTTGTTCACACTGAAACACTTATGTGAACGAACACCCCATAATTTTATTATACCATATTTCTTAAAACTGAAACATAATTATCAAAGTCAACTTACGCAGATAGATATGAAAAGTCTTTATTAAAATTTTTGCCTATTTCCATTCTATGGAGGCCAGACGCGAACGCAGACCCCACAATTTTATTATACCGTCCCTATTTAAGTTAAAACATACTTATCAAAGTATTCTTATATACATCTATATCAAAAACACTTCTAAACTTTTTTTTTTTTAATTTTCTTATTTCCATACTTTGTGGACCAGGCGCGAACGCAGACCCCACAATTTTAATGAACCATCATTCTGCCAGATCAAACATATCCATTCCTAGGTCTCGATACATCTTCTATCATTATATGTAATCAGTTTTCTATAATAGTCAACCATATAAGAGCCTATTCGTGACCAGACATACACATATACACACACAGACATTTAGCTTTATATATATATATATATATATATATATATATATATATATATATATATATATATATATATATATATACACGTTTTATTTTTATTACCGTTTTTTTTTTCGGTTTAGTTACATTATTGTTTCAGCTACGCGACCGGTTTTTTGCCGTCATGTAGCCTCCTCAGACTTTACAGAAGTGTTCGTTTATGGTGGAATGAAAGAATGAATGTTGTCAGAGGAGGGGTGCGAGAAAAGCGGAAAGGGGAGAAAGGTGGAAGGGGTTTCTTGGTAGGTCGTTAGTGCTTTAGTTTTGGGGTTCAAGAATATTAGGTGCCTGTGTATATATTAAAATATTCTGAATTTTATTATGTTCATGTAATTGAGAATTTGGTAATTGTTCATATACCAATAAATTTTAAGTCAATATAAGGTAATGATCGCGAAACGACTTTAACGAACAATGAAAATGCACTACACCTTGCTACCAATCCGATCTTTGTTGTCTTGATTACGTTATATATATATATATATATATATATATATATATATATATATATATATATGTATATATATAAATTTAATTAAATAAATGAATTAAATTAAATTAATAAATGAAAAATAAAAATAATATTAAAAAATTATAAAACGTATGAAATGAAATAACAAAAATAAATAAATTTTTTTTTTTTAAAGTACATGGAAATGGATGACTTATCACAATAAAGTAAGGAAAAGATGGTCTTTTTCTGTCGAGAACTGACAAGTACCATATATATATATATATATATATATATATATATATATATATATATATATACATATATATATATATATATATATAAGGATGAAGTGCGGAAAACTATATTTTTAACAATTATATGTATATATATATATATATATATATATATATATATATATATATATATACATATATGTATAGAGAAATAAAAGGAACAAACCGTATTATGTGTTCATCAACGTTTCGTCTTTATTTCGAGACTTCCTCTGTATATACAAATCTTGTACATGTATATAATATATATAAATATATATATATATATACAAATTTATACATATATAAATATGCATATATATACAAAACTTATGCATATATACAATATATATATATATATATATTTATATATATATATATATATATATATATATATACATACATATCTATATATCTATAAAAGTGGAAGTGTCTGTATCTGTGTGTGTCTGTGCGTCTGTCTGTGCACATTTCCCTACGCAATAACTCTGTCAATTTTCAGAGTACAGACTCGAAATTTGATATACAAGATACTGAGATTTGGGAAAATCTTTGTAATCTGCTTTCGGCCAGAAATTTGGTTGTTAAGGGGTCAAAGTTCAACGATTTGACCTTTGAGAACTCTACAAAACTCCTTCGCCAATTTTGTGTATAAACAATTAAAATTTTAGATATATTTCCTTGGACATGGATCTAACTTAATAACTTGATTTGAGCCTGAAACGATAAATGTTAGGGGTCAAAATTGGGTTAAAGTTTAAAAATTTTTATTTTTTTATTTTTTTTTTTTTTTCCCAACTTATACCTCCAAACACCCGGGTAATGCAGGGCTGAAATGCTAGCATACACAAAAACTCATGCATATGTAATATATCTATCTCTCTCTCTCTCTCTCTCTCTCTCTATATATATATATATATATATATATATATATATATATATATATATATATATATATATATATACAAAACTTATACATTTATACAATATATATATACAAAACATACATATATACAATATAAATACATAAAACTTATGCATATATATATATAAATATATAAATATATATATATATATATATATATATATATATATATATATATATATATATATAGTTGAAAAGCATCAAGAGTTTTTGTTTTACGACTTCCTTTTTTTCTTTTTTCTTTTTTCAAATTTATGTATTAATCTTTTTGTAGTATTATCGGATTCGTAGTTAATATAATTTTTTATTGGACGTTTTGCTTTCACAGTTAATTTGGAGTCGTTTAATGTTTTTAATCATAATTTTCCTAAATTCTGAGTTTTGGCAGCCATTTCTTTTTTTTTGGGGGGGGGGGTAGCTGTTGACTTATAGCACTGGAGTAAAAAAAATTGAATGTGAGTACGTTGTATAAACAATGTAACTTTTTTTATTGAAATTAGAAAGATTTTCTCCCAAAGGATTAATAAATTGGTAGATTACATTGGGGGTTTTTTACGAGCTTTTTTTTTTCTTTTTTTTTGTTGTTGTTCATGATGCGTTATTGTTTATAAAAATGTGGGAAATGATTTTTTCTCTACAGGAAACTAGTATGGGGTCCGGCGTTGCCCAGGTGTTTGGAGGTGTGTGTTGAGAAAAAAAAACTTGAGTAGGCAGACAGGCTCGAACCCGTACCGCGAAGGAGGAAAAGAACGTGAAAAAAAAAAGTGAAGTCTTTGTTGTTGCGTCCATTGTCAAACCGGAGGTGACGAACGTAAAAATTAAGGCTAGTCAATCGAAAAAGGGGTGACTTTAGAAAATATCGGCGAAAAAAGTGACCCCTCCCTGTAGAAAATTGCCTTGTTGAGGGTGAAGGAATTAATCGTTTTAGTCAATTTTTCGATATTTGTCGTCCGAATGGTCGAGCTTTAAATGGATTTCGATCTCGTGAAAATCCGTCGCCTCTGTCGAAAGTTTTAGACATACATACATACATACATACATACATACATACATACATACATTTAAACAGACAGGTAAGATTTATATTATAGATGATAATTTTAATTTTATTATTGTTGACGGGGGATACATATCAGTGGATTATATTTTTAAGTATCTTTATCATATGTTTTGAAGTTATAGGGTAATCGCTTTTAGTAGATTATATTAATGGGGGAAGTGTTTGGTTGATTTTTATGTATTTAAGTATTTAAGTGTTAATTCTATTTGTTTATCGACTATAAAATTAGGGAATTAATTGTTAATTAAGACCTATTTAATTTTTTTTTAATTCACTAAGAAATATTTGACGTTTTTGAATTTTTGAGATGAGGATTGGTGATTTGGATTTATCGGACTACTGTTCTCATCTTGAGTGTGATTTTCACAACGTTTCGGTCGATATAACCTCCGACCTTTTTCAGGTGTATCTTGTCGGATTCTGGAATTTTTCTGTCGAACTCGGGAATTTGGACGGAATTCCGAGCGGAATCATTTATTTACTTCACGAGGGTAGCGTGTTCTTGTTCCGTCAGCCATTACTGGATAGAGGTCCTAAGTAATTCGCAATTGTATTTTTCGGACGCCCGCACCGAGGATTTTTTTATTTGAAAAGATAAATTTGGCTCGATGAATTAATCTTTTTATAATTGCAATTTTGTATTGATACTAGCATTTCAGCCCGACGTTGCCCGGGTGTTTTAAGGTATATGTTGAGCAAAAAAAAAAAAAAAAGCGGTCAATTTTTTTTTAATTTGATCCCTATTATGACCCCTTAAAATTTATTGTTTAGGGCTCAAATCAAGTTATTAATTTAGATCTATGTCCAAGGAACCTATATCTAAAATTTCAAGTTTAGACCGAAAATTGGCGGAGGAATTTGGTAGAGTTCTCAAAGGTCAAATCCTTGAACTTTGACCCCTTAACACATAAATTTCTGCCCGAAAACGGATTACAAAGATTTTTTCCAAATCTCAGTACCCTGTATATCAAATTTCGAGTCTGTAGACTTAAAATTGACAGAGTTATTGCGTAGGGAAATGTACACAAACAGACACACACACACATGCACACACAGATATGTTCACTTTTATAGATATATAGATTGGCATTCGCTTTTTGTAGTTTTAGATAAAATAATTACTGGCGGTAGGTTTTTATATACTGAGGTGATGAAACCATCTTCGTTGGGGTCGATGAGTACATCGAGAAATGGGATTTATTGTTGACGTTTAAGTTCATAGGGAAAAGAGAATATCGAGTTGGTTTGAAATGTGTGTGTGTGTTTTTTTTTTTACATGGGTGTCACCACTTATCAAGGCCCAGAGGCCACCTAAGGATAAGGGTTAATAGGTATACATTAGTCATTGTGATTTTAGCATAGTAAACAGTGGGAATTTTGTAACTTGGATTACTTAGGGGGACGATTCAATTAGAACTTGTTCACATTGGACTTTTTTTCTTTTTTTTTTCATAGGCATCAACACATTATCAAGGCCAAGAGGCCACTCAAGGATAAGGGTTAAAGAGTGTACAGTAGAAATTGGACAATATAA
>NC_136499.1:115149625-115159625 GCF_053919585.1 Euprymna scolopes | reverse complement strand
TTGCCGTCTTACAGACTATTCATATCAAACCTAACGGCCTTAACCTTTTCGAGAGAAAAACGGGAACAGCGTTAGCCGAAACGGAAAACGAAGCGAATAAAGAATAATGAACAGATTTATCGTTTCATTTTCTATTTCGGTTGACGCCGTTTCGCCTTTTGCAAATTTAGTGAAATTACGAAAGTTTCGTATGTTTACATATTTATATATTCCTGTGTATAGATTTAACAACTAAACTAATTAACCTGTCATTGTATATTTTCGGATACAGTTGTTACGTAAGTGTAAATAATAGATTATATTTAGTTAAATTTTCTCTTATGCAAACGTATTAATTGGGAGTGGAAACCCTTCATGAAACCGAGATACATCTGCTATTTGTTAAATTTTAGCTATAGCTATTAAATATCAATTAATAAATATTACCCAAATATAATTTTATTTGAAGTATTTTAAATGATTTCCAAGGAATATAGTATAAACACAGACGAAAAACACCCGTCTAGCCGAATCCACTGTGAAAAATTTCCCCCACTCTTTATCTGTGCCTAAATCAAAACGTGGATTCCATGAACAAAGCTTCTTTCTTAGAACTGCACACCTGTGGAACTCTGTTCCGTCTGCCTGCTTCCCACCGGACTACAACTTGGATGTCTTCAAGTCCAATGTTAACAAATTCCTAATGAACCGCCCCCTTAAGTAAGCACTTCATCAAATCTCCACACTAACGTAATGTACTTGCAATAACCCTTATCCCTGAGTGGCTTCCGGGCCTTGATAAGTGGTGATCACTGTGTAAAAAAAAAATAAATAAAAATAAAAAATAAACACAGACTCTCATTCCTTAATCCAAATATTTCATATTTTATTAGATACTAGCGGGGCTACCCGGCGTTGCTCGGGGCCGTATAAACAATGAGAAAATTGAATTTGGTTTTGTAATATATTTGTTATTCTTATGAGAGAGGAATTTTGTACGTTTATATATCATTTGTTATTTCGAGCAAAAGAATATTTTACCTACATAAGACGGGTATTACACATATGAAATAATTGTATCTTACCTAGGGTAGGTCATTTATTTATTAGATATGATTCCTAGGCATTATAAACAACTTAAGTAAAAATCTCTGAATTTGAAAGTATTCTTAAGGGCCCTGAACATAAGCTTTTGATGTGAAATAATTTCTAGTATCTAAATCTGCATACCTATAAAACGGAGTTTTTTTTTTTCTTGCTCTGATATTCAAGTTAAAATTCTACTTTTTATATAAAATTATTAAAACGAACTTCTTAATATACTCAGTCATTGATATATGAGCGACTACAAGAAGGTCAACTAATTTGCATATCCCTTTGAAAAGCGATCGTTGATTAATTACTTATTCATTTTTATGGTTTCTTCTAGGATGATTTGTTTCATCTCAGTATTACGTTGATTTCATTTTATGCATAGTTTCTACATTCTGCATAATTGTGTAGAATTTAAGATGAAGACATTCGAGCACACTAAAATACAGAGCAATATGCATATATTTCCCCAAAATCTCTGGCCTTGATGGAGGGGAGATTAAACTTGTTGCTATGGTTTAAAATGATCTGGAATAACAGGAAGGGGGAACTATGGCCCAGCTATTTCTCCTATGTTATATATCCTCTCTTTTTGAAATAGAGTACGATTATGAATATCTCCAGTATCAAATAATCCTCATACACTATGAAATTTACTTTATGTATGAAAACCAAAGAGGGGAGATATAACATGTGAGAAATATTTGGAATCAAGTCTCCCCTTGCTGTAATTTCAGATCATTTCTAATAATGGCAGTAGGTTTTAGTCTCCCCTCCATCAAGGCAAGAGGTTTTAGGGCATTATCATATATTTTGTAGTTCATATGCAAAACTAAGAAACAAATGACTGTAATTGAAACATTTTATGGCTGTAAAAATGTGCCAAAAATAGGCTCCGAGTGATCGATGATAATCTTTATATAAGACATTAAGGGCAAATGTCACATAGCCCACTACACAATTCAGATAATTACCGTTCCAACGAGTCTTCATTTGTTAAATTCTGATCAATAGTCGCTGAGACTTGGAACTTATAAAACTTATAAAATTGCCAAAAAGTGGTATATCTATCCACCTCTCTCTCTCTCTCTCTCTCTCTCTCTCTCTCTCTCAATATATATATATGTGTGTGTGTGTGTGTGTGTGTGTGTGTGTGTGTGTGTGTGTGTGTGTGTGTGTGTGTGTGTGTGTAATATACTGAGTTCGTGTAATTCAGTAAGTTTTCATATACCAATGAGTTTTAAGCCAGAAAGAGTTGAGTTTTTAATATGATAATTTTGTAGCTTATTCTACAGTACTGTCGTTCTTGGTTGTTTGCTTGCGCCCTATCCTCCTCCTCCTCCTCCTACTATTACTACTACTATGCCTCCTCTTCTTGCTACTACTATTACTTCTCCTCTTTACTACTACTACTACACCTCCTGTTCCTTATCCTACTATTACTACTACTGGTTGACATGTATTTTCCCTACTACTACTCTACTACTTCTCCTACTACTAATACTACTATTACTAATGAAGAAGTTTTTTTTTCAAAAATAAACAATTCTAAACAGAACGACTCATAGAAATCTATCTATATTTTTTGTCATTTTAATATACTTTCATAGAAATGTTTCTGTTATGTAAAAAAAAAACTATTTTCTTTACGTCACAAGTGTCACGCTCATACATTAATTCCATAGCTAATATAACATACTGACCCCTTAAGGGATGTTTTGCAACTATTCTGTATTACAACTATAATGTCGAAATTTTCTCACAAATAAATCAACTTTGAGCTGTTGACAACGTATTTATTTTTTACTGTGTACGTTTTCAGCGGCCTAATTTTTTTTTTTTTTTTTTTTGCATTTTAAATTATCCAAATAAATAATTGTTAATACTTTCTGCATTTTTTTACATCGTTCATTTCCGAATTACGTTTAAGTTATTTTAACGCAATTTTCTTACAAATAATCTACTATTTAACAATGTATTGTTTTACTGTGTACCTTTTCAGCGACCCAATTATTTTTTTCACATTTAAATTAAAAGATATTTAAAAATTTGAATTTACCTTTAAGTATTATGGTACCTGTTCAGTGCACATTTACCTATAAGTATGGCAAACCACTTATAATTCAATGGCTGTAAGTTTCTTTTTTTCAATAATTATAAACAAACGACTCATAGAAATCTGTCTATATTCATTTTTTCATTTTAATATACTTTCATAGAACTGTTTCTGTTATGTCAAAAAAAAACTATTTTCTTTACGGCACAAGTGTCACACTCATACATTAATTCAATAGTTAATATATACTGACCCAACGGATCATGTGTAGTCTAGTATATATATATATATATATATATATATATATATATATATATATATATATATATATATATATATATATTAAAAGAGTTTGTTTGTGGTACACAATTTACAAATAGCGGAAAAAAGAATTCTTTTAAACCCTAGACGTCTTTCGCCATCCTCATCAGGGGCCAATTTTCAAACTTTTTTTAGAAAACAAAAAAAAGGTTAAATTTGTTTTTCTTATTTCTGACACATTCAAATTCCCCCGTAGTGGTCTTTAATTTCGCCAGTAATATTGTTTGTGTATGATATCAATTTCTCCTGACGAGATGATAGCCGAAAGAGCTCTCGAGAAATTTCCGTACATTCTATTTAAATCGATATATAAATTTTGTACCTCTAAACATTTATTGGTATTTTTTTTTAGATTAGGTCCACCTCCACTATTTTCTTTTAAATGGCGACCTGTTTGGTTTTCGACTATGCTGAATACGGAAAGATGATTGAAATTTTGCAGAAATAAGTAGTTATCGAGATATAAAAAGTTGTTTTATGTATTGTATTGTTTGGCGGCCATCTTTGTTACGCGCGTAGATTTGTTTATCGCGCGCACACGTGTAAAAAAGATGGCCGCCAAAGAATGCAATGCATAATACAACATTTTATATCTCGATAACTACTTATTTCTTCAAAATTTCAATGCGATTTCCATATTCAGCATAGTCGAAAACCTACAAAAGCTGTCATTCTAAAGAAAATTGTCAACCTAATCTGAAACTGTGTCCATTTATATATATATATATATATATATATATATATATATATATATATATATATATTTACGTTTAAAACACATTAAAAATGTTGGCACAACGAGGGAGAAAAAAAAAAAAAAAAAAAAAAAAACCTGCGTCAACCTTCTTTGTGCCGGCAAAAGGAAACATCAAACGCATTGTTTCTCTTTGGGGAACTTTGAATTTTTTCTCCCGCTTTTTTTTTTTTCTCCCTCGTTGTGCCAACATATATATATATATATATATATATATATATATATATATATATATATATATATATATATATATAAACAAAATTTCATATATATATATATATATATATATATATATATATATAAACAAAATTTCATATATATATAAACAAAATTTCATATATATATATATATATATAAACAAAATTTCATATGTATATATATATATATATATATATATATATATATATATATATATATATATATATATATATATACATTATTCAGGCAATATTAAACAATGAGATAAATACACGCACATATATACCTTTTTATAGTACAATACAATAATACATATACTTTTAATCTTTACATACAGTAAAGATGTTTTTTATGGCCAAATCTATTTAAATTAAATAGAATTGCCAGTTCAGAGGATTTATATCATTAAGAAACAATTGAAATTGAAATATCAGTAGTAAATCACACTCATATCATTTTATTTGATAGAGAGAGAGGAACTTATGTTTGAAATCGTAGATATAGATATAACCCAATAGAGAGATATAGATACGAACTATATAGATATGTATGGATATGTAAATATATAGAGATATTGATATAAATATAAATATACATACGAGTGAGATATATATATATATATATATATATATATATATATATATATATATATATATATATATATATATATATATATATATATACAGTGATGATCATATTTATTGGCACGGTAAAATAAAAGTTAAATTTTGTCTAATAAATTCTAAAAAAGGGATTAAATTAAAGAAAATAACAAAGTATATTATGTATTTTTAACTGGCCTTTCCGATGCAGCAATCGGATTTTAGAAAAAATAAATAACAAAGGAACAACAAACATAATTGCAAAAAACCCTTGTTCAAAATTATTGGCACGGCTTTGTTTTTCTTTTAGTATCAGTATAATATCAATCAATTTCCGGTTTACGTGCTTTCTGAACTTTTTTATAGCCATATTATGCTTGTTTAACGCTAATTCAGTGAATAATTTTTTTCAGATAATTTTTAGATAGCGATTTATTTAAACTATTATAAGTGACTAAATTATAATTTTCAATCGCCATGGTTAAAACTAAGGAACACAGCGAAGACGTCAGGAAGCTTGTTGTAGCATGCCATACCAATGGGGAGGGCTATGATAAGATTTCAAAGAAGCTAAACCTTCCCAAATCCACTGTTAGAGCCATAATAAACAAGTTCAAATCGCAAGGCCACGTTATGAGTTTAGAGGGTAGAGGGAGAAAAAGGATTCTTTCCCCAAGAGATGAACGGAAAATTGTTCGACAAGTAAAACAAAACCCAAGGATCTCTGTTGGGGAGATTGTTGATGAACAGAGCACCTCTGGAGTGAATGTATCTCGACATACAGTTGGTAGAGTTTTGAAGAGAGCTGGTTTAAAAGCATGTCGTCCGAAAAAGACTCCCTTATTGAAGCCTATGCACCTGAAAGCAAGGCTAGCCTTTGCAAAACGTCATATTGATAAAGATGTTGCATTCTGGAAACGTGTTCTATGGACTGACGAAACGAAAATAGAGTTATTTGGCCATAATAAAGTGTCTTATATTTACAGAAAATCTGGCGAAGCTTTCCTGCCTAAGAACACCATACCCACAGTGAAGCACGGTGGAGGCAGTTTGATGTTTTGGGGATCCTTTGCTGCCTCTGGACTAGGGCGACTTGTTAAGGTCACAGGTAGCATGAAAAAGGAAGATTATGTTAAAATATTGGATGAAAACCTGAAAGACTCTGCTAAAGAGCTCTCACTTGGTCGTCGTTGGTGGTTCATGCAAGATAATGACCCAAAGCATTCGGCTAAACTGACTAAGAAATGGCTTGAGGACAATCATATTAATGTTTTGGAGTGGCCATCACAAAGCCCAGACCTTAATCCAATTGAAAATTTATGGAGAACATTAAAATTGAGGGTAATGCAAAGGAAGCCTAAGAATCTTATTCAATTGGAGGATTATTGTCAGGAAGAGTGGGCTAAAATTACTACTGAAGAGTGCAACAACTTGGTTGTAAACTATGAAAAGCGACTGACGAAGGTAATCAAGGCCAAAGGCTTTACAATTGATTATTAAATAAATCGTGCCAATAATTTTGAACAAGGGCTTTTTGCAATTATGTTTGTTGTTCCTTTGTTATTTATTTTTTCTAAAGTCCGATTGCTGCATCGGAAAGGCCAGTTAAAAATACATAATATACTTTGTTATTTTCTTTAATTTAATCCCTTTTTTAGAATTTATTAGACAAAATTTAACTTTTATTTTACCGTGCCAATAAATATGATCATCACTGTATATATATATATATATATATATATATATATATATATATATATATATATATATATATATATATATAAAGCTCAGATCAGCTTGTTTGTTTCAACGTTTAAACCGTCCGTCCGGTTTGCGACTTCCGATTTAAAAAAAATGAGTCTTCTTACCTAATCTATTGCCGCCCTATCTTAAGTCCGATATTAAAAGCCGCTGATGCTATAAAAGCATACCCAAGGCTAACAATATATATATTTTTGTTTTAACGTATTTTCATGTGTTTTCCTTACAAATAAATGTAATTTAACGCCGTTGAGTTAAAAATAAAACTAATTTTTATATAAATATACAATATATACGAGGGCGTGCAATAAGTAATGCCCCTGACCCACTTTTCATAGCAGTAGAGCAACGAAACTTGGCACAGTTATTAGTCTTTCTCTACATAGGAACCATCCAGAGTTATGTATTTCTCCCATCGTTTGATGCAGCTCTGGAGACCGTTTTAGTAGAAAACCCTTTCTCAGGAAATCTGTTATCACTACTCCGTCCTGGTCCCAGAAGACTGTGAGCATGACCTTGCCAGCGGAGAGCTTCACCCTTGCCTTCTTTGAAGGTGGTGAGTCCAAGTGCTTCCACTGCATTTTTTTTTTATTATTACATTTTCACCCCAAACAAGGCACATTACCACTTTGGTGTAGGGGGCTACTATCAGGGGAAACATCTACTGGGGTACTATGTAGGGATTAGGGCAGCGAGATGTTGGTTCACGTTGCACTTGAACTTATGCATGTCAGTAGAGTTGGGGAAGCAGTGACCTGGAATGGAATTCCAAAGTCTAGCAGTTCTGGGGAAGAAACTACTGGAGTAGAAAGATCTTGTATATCTAGGGATCTCTACAGTGCGGGATGGGATTTTGCAGCTTGTCGGGTCTGTCGAGGGTGTTCACGTCGTGGGGGCACAAGTGCTTGCAGTTCTTCAGAGCATTCGCCATTATAATACTTGTAGAACAGGCAGAGGGATGCAACGTTTCGACGATGGAACAGAGACTGAAGCTTAGATGCCAGTTTAGGGCCTATCAGATTTGCGACTCTCTTTTGAACCCTGTCAAGGAGCGAGAGACTAGTAGCCGATGCACCGGCCCAAATAGACAGCAATACTCCATACATGGGCGAATAGTGGCCTTATAGAGGTACAAGATACTTTCGGGTGTTAGAAGTTTTCTAGCACGGTAGAGAGAGTCCACCTTCCTCGCAGCGGCCCTGGCAATGCCCTCGATGTAATTGTTCCAACTCATGTTTCCTGTGAACGTTAGGCCAAGGAGCTTGAGAGACGTACTCTCAGAGTCGTTGGCCATTGCTATAGGTGGTAGAGAAGGTTTCTTGTAATTATTGAATGAAACCAGTTTTGTCTTGGCGGCATTGAACGTGACCATCCATTTTTGTCCCCATTCCACTACTGATTGGAGGTCATCCTCTAGTGTTTCTGCCATTACTTTAGATATATGTTCATTTGTTTTCTTGTCGTGCCTGCTATAGAGTGTGGTGTCATCAGCATATATACCCATCTCAGAGGCAATTTTGTCGGGGAGGTCATTTATGAATATCAGGAACAGCAGAGGTCCAAGGATAGATCCCTGGGGCACTCCTGCATTTATATCATATTGTTAAGATGTACGACCGTCGACGACAACCTGGATTTTTCTCTTATCTTAGAAGGATTTAATTATGTTAAGTATTCTACCAGTGATACGGTAAGATCTAATCTTCCTGAGGAGACCCTCACGCCATACCCTGTCAAAAGCCTTAGATATATCTAGAGCTACCGCTCTGCCCTCTCCCGCTTTGTCCAGTGAATGGTATATGCGTTCAGAGATTACAGTGAGGATGTCTGCCGTGGAACGGGCTTGTCTAAATCCATATTGTTGGTCGGTCAGAAGTTTAGCATCTGTAAGGTGCTGGACTAGAGCATGGTTAATTAAGGTCTCAAATATTTTGGCAAAATGTGGGAGGAGGCTAATAGGGCGATAGTTTAATGGGTCAGTTCTTTCGCCAGAATTCTTGAATACTGGTACCACAGAAGCAGTTTTCCAACAGCCCGGAAAGCAAGATTCATTAAGGCATTTTTTGTAGAGTTTGGAGAGAACTGGAGCTACTTCGGCTGAGCACTTTTTTAATAGCACAGCTGGGATGAGGTCGGGTCCACATGCTTTTGAAGTGTCAAGGTTTTTATGATGGCATGCACCTGAGCAGGGGTGATTATCAGATCGTCTAGCCGCATAGGAAATTGAGGTAGGTGATTATCAGATCGTCTGTCCGCATAGGAAATTGAGGTAGGGGGGTGGTTTAGAGGGTCCAGTGTGGAGTTTGTGGCAAACCGACTGGCAAGCATGTTAGCCTTCTCGGTTGCTGAGCAAAGAACCTCGTGATTGTTGGTTAGTGGGGGAATTGTTGATTGCCCATTATTTACTACACTGTTGTAGATTTTCCAGAAGTCACGAGTTCCTAGTTTTTGTGCTTCGATGCGTTGGTTAGTGGTTTCCGTAAATTCCCTCTTAGCTGTCGCTATTTCTTTCTTAACGTTATTTCTAGCTTCTATGTACTTCTGTCTGTTTGAACTGGACTTATGTCGATTAAACCTGCGGAATGCATGCTGCCTTTGAGCAATGGCAGTTGCGCAAGTCGAAGTAAACCATTGGGGAGAGTGGAGCTTGCTATAGAATTTCCGCATGGGGACATGCGCTTCGATTGCAGTTTTGAACCATTCAGTGGTCTCGGTTGCACACTGTTCAGCAGGAAGAGAAAAATATTTCCCCATGGGGCGTCTCTGATAAGATCTCTGATAGCTTCCCAGTCAGCCTTTTTATAATTATAATTTTTATAATTGTACATTGACTTTTTATAATTATACATTGACTGGGCTTTGGTCTCTGGATCATAGTGATGGACCCAGGTTTCATCCTGTGTATCAATCTTTTGAAAAACTCATCTTCTTGGCACATCTCCAAATTCATCCTCGAGCACTCGACGCGTTCTCGCTTCTGGAATGGTGTGAGCAACCTGGGAATCCATCTGACAGACACCTTATGCATATGCAAATGGTCATGAATGATAGTTTCCACAGACCCTGTACTAATCTGGACATCTTGGGCTTTTTTGCGAATAGTAATGCGCCGATCTTCCAAAATGGCAGCCTGAACTTGACGGACAGATTCCTCATCAATGGCAGAAGGGGGGCGACCAGATCTGGGAGCTGTTTCCACAGACTTCTGGCCATGTTTGAATTCACGATTCCAGCGTT
>NC_136499.1:115109625-115144625 GCF_053919585.1 Euprymna scolopes | reverse complement strand
TATATATATATATATATATATATATATATATATATATATTCCGTTATATTTAAATGTTTTCCAGATACCTCTGCCTTATTTAAAAAAAAATGTTAGGTTTATTTTGGTGTCTTTAAAAAAAAACACCCAATATTTTTGCTGATCAGGAGACTTTGTTTCAAAAAACTATATGTTAAAATTATTATCCATGAATTAATGTCTATCTCTATAAAAAACATCGTTTCCGAAACGATCGTACAATTTATTGGATTTATTGTGTTCCTTCTTATGAAACCGATTTTTAATTTTTAATTTTAATTATAAATCAACAATCATCTTACTTAATATATGTATATATATATATATATATATATATATATATATATATATATATATATATATATATATATTAGTCTTGTGCAAAAATAATGTTTTTACATAAAGTTGAACGTCAAAAAACGACATATATATATATATAGTAAATAATTTTTATATCTATATATGCATATAGATCGATAGATAGATAGATAGATATTGTCATCCACACACAGTACTGTTTCACTGTATCACAGCTCATCAGTACGGCTAGACTATCACCCGTTTCTAGCGAGGAATTGATCCTACAACTATCTACTTGATAGTCGGCAGTTTTAACAGCCGGCCCATGATGTCAGTGTCAGTAAACGACCTCATGAAATACACCATTTATACAGACACTTGCCGACTGCTTTTACAGTGCTCGGTCTGTTTGTTTATTTATAAACGAACAGTGAGCTTTTCATAACGCTAATTTAGCAGCGGGGGAAATTATTTTACGGCAGTGCTCTACCAAGGAGGGCAGCTTATATATAAACTATTATATATATATATATATATATATATATATATATATATATATATATATCCTTCCAAATGTATTCCTATCTATTTATCTCGTTGCTAACTGGAGATTATGTTGTCATTCATCGTTGGCAGATATGTTGTGTAGATGTGTTGATTGTAAGACGAGACGGATCAAATCCAAATCTGCAAAGTTCGGATCAAGATTGAACTTTAGTTTTGCGATCAACTCCTCACAGTGATACAACCGCCAACGCCACTACGTTCTCGACACTTGATCCTGCTCTGATGTCATTATTGAAAGCAAGGACCAAAAACAGTCACCAGCTTTGGAGGGTAGTTACAGTGGAAGGACAGGCACTCAACAACAGAAGAGAAGCAATAAAATCCCCGGATTTGGGAATCAGTGGATGCTTTCAAAAACAAGTATTTGACGTGAGCGGTCTAATTCCGTCGCGGCAGATCTGGAAGAGTTTTACACGTTGCGTAAAAGTCAGAGCGATTCGAAGTTGTTCAAGTGCGACTGACAGGTTCAGATGGTGTAATGCTTATTAATCGGAACTATGAATTAAAGGGGGGCAGGTTTCAAGTTCTATTTAATGTACCGTGATCGTTTTTTTTTGGGGGGGGTACGGCATAACAAACCTTTTGGTTTATTTTACGCTGAGTATATATAGGGTGGAACGATAAATTTGTCGCCCTAAAGAAATTAACACTACAGCTTTATTTTAAAACTTTTATTGAAATCATCCATTCAGGTAACTTGATTATGTAATAGAGCTGACATCTATTCAATGTAGCCGCCTTCAACCTCGATTACTGTATCGATATGGGTCTGGAACTGGGAGTAAACCTTTTCCACAAACCCCGGTGGGAGCTCGGCGAATACTGGCGGATAGTGGCGATAAGGCTAGTTTTGGTGTTGTGGGAGGTCATGTTGGTGATGTTCTTGACGCATGACAAAACGAAGTAATCCAGCGGGTTCAGGCCGGGGAGGGAGGAGCCAGTGAGGGAAGGGTGCAAAGTCGAAGCACTCCTTCTGAAGACAAACCTTGGTCTCTTTGGACTTGTGTGCCGGCACTGAGTTCTGCTGAAACACACAGGGTCTGCCAGCGACCACCTTCTTGCACCAGGGGTCACCACACTCTTCACCACATCCAGGTACACTTTGGTGTTGACTTTCAAGCCGATTTCGATGTGAGATGGCATGATGTAGCCTGAATTAAACCTTAGATTGCAAAAGTTAAGTATCATGGTTCAAGTCTATTCTAAACAGTCATTTCAAACGCACCACTGTCTTAACAAAGAGAATACTGTTTATTTTATACGCCGCGAACTTCTACTTGAGCGGCGATTAAACTTCTCAAATGCACGTTTAATATTAGGCTGAATAAGGTTGTTAACTTAGGTTAAAATTGAACCTCTTCATTTTTTAATAAGATTTTTACGATTATCGATTTTCGTTATTCATCAGAGGCATTCCCATACCAAACCTACATAAAAACATTACCAGACACATAAAGTGTTGAATTTCAGTTTAAAATGCAAAAGCCAATTGTATGAAAATTTTATACAAATCTGCCCAGCCGTTTTGTAGTCCATAGCGAGCGAACTCTTTTGCACAAACACAAAGTTTATTTTTATACATAGGTAAAGTTTAAAGATGCAATTTCGAAGGTAAACGTGTCATCATATATGCAAATCAGCATGAGACGATCTCGAATAGCAAACTCTTTTATACGCCTTTAAATAGCTAATGTCCACACAGTGAATATTTGATTGTATTAATATAAGTTTGTTTTTGTTGAATAAAACTTGATATAGTTTTCGGTAAAATATTATCAAATAAAATAACGTATAAATTTTGTAAAAGTATTTTCATATTATGTATTTATATATTTACCGAGGTCAGATAACAGTAAATCGGCAACAGCTGTAATTTACTAAATCTATTCCGGATTCATTATCAGTTGCAGTGGGAGCTCTTATGCTGTCGGGGAGTTAACTGCTCCTATTTAGGCGATTATGTTACTAATAAGATATATGGACCAGGGTTTAATATTAAAATCGATTTGAAATGCAGGAATAAATTGTGAAACAGAATTAAGTATCTTGTTTCTATTAGGCAACCTGATAATGTTACTTATAAAAGATACTAGCAGGGAGACCCGACGTTGTCCGGGATCGGATAAGAATCAACAAATTTTCCACTCTCCCATACTTTTTTGTTATCGAAATCGATGAAATCGCCCATTTTTTAATAAAATCGGTTGATTGCCTGCTCTGGTTAGGAGCTCCCTCCCCGTCCCAGTGTACCAGGAGAAGCTTCACATTTCTCTCCGCAGTGGCTTAGTCCACAATTCATTGTAGTATACGTTGCACTGTAGAGAATTCACTGTTGATTTTATAAAGTTGTCTATAAATAACGGCTTGAATTTAAATTTAAAATCAATCCATGCTTCCGTCCAGTCTTGAAAGACAAAGGATACCACTTGGGGGCAGTAGCGCGTGTAATTGTGAGGCAATCTCAAACCACACCTCTCCTGAATCGGCACAGTTTGAGTCCAGTGGCAAGCAGAAGACCAGGAGAAGACCATTTATATTTTGCAGTTCATTTTTTTTTATTTTTGCTTTTTTTGCTTTTTGTTTTTGTCTTTATATTTTGTTCTTTGATATTTTGGGGGTTTTTTTTGTTTTGTTTTTCGGATATTTATCTATTTATCAACCGCTTCATGAATGCGCATGTGTAAATCATTCAGATGTAAAATTCCTTATGTTAAGAATAAGTAGGCTTGAAAACACCTTTAAAAGATCGTATCAAGCTGGCCTTATGGTTAACGTTCATTCGTTATACATTGTGCAAATAAATAATTAAAAGTGTAGTATCTGTTCTGATGCTACACTTCATATCTTCTTTTTAAAGAGTGTGTCAAGCTGGCTTCATGGTTATCGTACTAGACTTACTGTCTTTAGGTTTTTGTTTCAATCTCAGCTCGATTATTTTTTTTTTTACTTACAAGAAATGAACTGTTTAGAAAAAGACATAATACTCGAACGCACATGTCTCAGTTTCTGTATGAATTAAAATATATTTATGCGTAATTTGTTTTTTTAGTGTAAAAATAAAAGTGCTTGATTAATTTACATGATTTTTGAAATATGATGTGTTCGTTTCGTCAGGGGTACGTAAATAATACATATTTTTCTTTCTTATTTGCTTATTAGTATAGAGTGAACTCTGGACAAGACCCGAATGCATTATAGTCGATCTCCTTTAATGTCTTGTAATCCGTACAAACGACATTGAAATAGATTAGCTGGTGCTACCCGGTAAGGCTGTCTGAAGATATTGGCTTCCTGAGACGAACTGCACTTAACATTGGTGCTTTTTGTTTCTCTACTTTATTTTTGCAAAACTTAATTATGTTATGAAAAAACAAAAACAAAAACAACCCACTTTTTCCCTCTTTTCTTTCTTCTCATTTTCCTTTCTCTTCCCCCTCCCCACTTCCTGACTGGTTTTAAAACATTAATACTGTAACCCTTTTTCTACACCCATTTCAAAACTCATTCATGTTCTGCAAGGGAGGGAACAAGAACGATAAAATCCACTATAAAACAACCAAACCAAATACTACAAACGAGCGATTGAAGATACAAAAAGCTTAAAGAATGAAAAACCTTCTACAAAATAACTGGATGCAACATGAATCCTATTTCAAAAATAACTGGGTTTGGCATTAAATAACCCGAAAAAGATTGACATGCCGTAAAACAACCAAACCAAACCATAATAGATTAAAATTCCATTTATTGTCCAATATCAAGAAAATACCAATAATCTATTGCATAGGAAGATAATAGAGTCGGAAACTGTTTTACATGCCTATAAATAGCTAATCTCTACACATCAAATAATACCCGAAAGTACTTCTTTTAAACTCCTCGGCTAAACGTTTACAGGGAACATGATCTGGAATAGATACCATGAGAGCACTGCTAAGGCTGCTTCGAAGAAGACGGACTCTCTCTACAGTGCTAGAAAACTACTTACTCCTGAAACTACCCTGTACCTCTATAAGGCCACCATTTGCCCATGTATGGAGTACTGTTGTCACATTTGGGCTGTTGCATCTGCTACTTGTGTCTCACTTCTTGACAGGGTTCAAAAGAGAGTTGCCAACCTGATAGGCCTTGAACTGTCATCTAGACTTCAGCCTCTGTCTCATTGACGAAATGTTGCATCTCTCTGCCTGTTCTACAAGTACTTTAATTGTAAATGCTCTGACGAACTACAAGAACTTATACCCCTTCTACGTGAACACCCCCGACAAACCTGACAAATCCCAACCATTCACTGTAGAGATCCCTAGGTGTAAGAAAGCCTTCTACTTCGATAGTTTCTTCTCCAGAATTACTAGACTTTGGAACTCACTTCCGGGATTCTGCTTTCCCAACTGTACTGACATGCAGAAGTTCAAGTGTAATGTGAACAGACATCGTGCCACTCATCTTCCTTCATAATATCCCTGCAACTTATGTCCCCAAAAATAGCCCCCTACTTCAAAGTGGAACTGTGCCTTGTTTAGGGTGAAAATGGAAATAAAATATTTATTTGTGTGAATTTAAGTTTATTTTTATTGAATAGAAATTAAAACAGTATTACTTTTAAAAAAAGTACGAAATAAACTATTGTATAGTATTTAAAAGGAGCTGTATTTGACGGCTGTGACAATGCAGTTTGTGTAGAAACGGTCCATATAGTAAAAGAATAATAACAATATTGAAGAAATTTCAATAATTTTCTATTATATATATTTAATAGCAGGGATATCCAACGTTGGCCGGGGCCGAATGAGGATCAACAAATGTTTCACGGTTCTAATACTTTAATTTTCATTGAAATCCATGAAATCGCTTATATTAGGTTGGTGCAAAAATAATGTCGTTTTTTGACGTTAAACTTCAAAAGATCACAACTCCTTTCATAATAAACTTTATTAATCGAAGTAAAAAAAACATTAGCATCGACATTTTTTGCGAACGAGGAACAAGTTCATTCATCCCATTAGCATAGAAATCCGGAGTTCTGGAAGCGATGAAGTCATTGAAAACCGATTCGGCATCATCTCGACTTTTGAAGCATTTTTTGTGCAAGAAGGTGTCGAGATGCTTGAAAAAGTCTTAATCAGTGGGCGAGAGGTCCTGTGAATATTGCGGATGAGGCAGAGTCTGGTAGTCCAATTGTGACGTCACCGACCCATGAGGCGATTGGGCTCCCCACTGGGAGAGGCTGAGACACCCGAAACATTGGAGATTGCCAGGCAGGTATGATTGTTTTATTCTTTTAGTTTCGTTGTGTGCCCGGGCGACAGAAACCAACCCTGCTGAGAAAAAGATTGGATTATAAATTTCATTGTTTTATAAAAGCGACAACTTTATATCACTGAGAGACGTAACGAAAATATAATTTTGGACTCAGCAGAGTCTGTCAAAATCAACATTGAACTACGGATAATTGTATATAACTATGTATATTGTAAATCTTATCTTGATTTAATCAGTAAAATAGATAATTGAGTCGTTTCCTTCTTTTGTGTGCGTGTGATTGCTTCCCTTCCAGCATGACAGAGCAACGAAGAAGCAACATATCAACCCGATCGCGAAGTTAAAACCAACCAAATCGATTGACGGGTTCTGCCACACTGAGATACCTTGCGAGGGATCGCTTAACGGAGTTACATTTGGGTCCGTGACTGAGGCTTGCCTCTTACGTGAAAATTCTATCCCCTGCGGGGTCACTTGTGCATTTTATGCGGCATCCATTTATCTAACTTTTTTACTTCTCTATTTGCTTTAAATGATGAACAACTGTTAAGTAGTTGACCTCGACTACAATATCAACTTCTCGTGTGGTTTTGCGAGGTTTTTAACGCTTTCAAATGTTCGTTATCAACCGCAGTCGGCCGGCCGCGACCATCTTCATCTTCGAGGCTCTCATCACCATTGGGAGATTTCTTGAACCACTGCTGTGCGACACGTTCTTTAGTGGTTCCTGTGCTAAACACATCATTGATAAAACGTGCTATCTCGGCAGTTTTTCGGCCTAGTTAGAACTGGAACAAGAAAATCGTGCGGGTTTTAATTTTGTCCATGCTGTCAGAAAACCTGCGAAAAATGATTGAAAAATTGAGAACGGTAACGAATAACATGATTCGATAGAGTAAAAAACGCGCTTCAAAATGATAGAAAAATTGAGAACGGTAACGAATAACATGATTCGATAGAGTAAAAAACGCGCTTCAAAATGATATATAACATATAACTATATATATATATATATATATATATATATATATATATAAATATATATATATAAATATATATATATATATATATATATATATATATATATATATATATATATATATATATATATATATATGATTCCACGGTACAAGGATCGACTATATTTTTCAAGTTATAATTACTGAAATATTAATTAGTTAAATATTAATGTCATAATTAGTTAAATATTACTGCATTATTACATAAAACATGTATTTTTACGATTTCACGGTACAAGGATCGACCATATTTTTTTTCAATATTTACTTAATTATCATAGCTATATATATATATATATATATATATATATATATATATATATATATATATATATATATATATATATATATATCAATGAATAAATTCAGAAATCATATATAAATCATATATATAGCATATGTGAGAAAATGATATGGTTTTTGCGCCAACCTAATACATTAATCAAAGCATCTGATTATCTGCGCTAGTCGGGCAATAACCGTGGTGCACCGGGAGGAATCTCACATGCCTTTCTGCAGTTACTTAATCCAAAGTTCATTATAGTATACATAACAACCTTACGAAGAGAGGAGTGGTACCATTAAAACGACGTTACCCGGGATCGAATAAGGATCCTCGAATGCTTCCCTCTCTTATATTTTATTGTTATCAGCATCAACGTAATCGTCCATTTTTCAATCAACCTGTTCTAGTAGGTGCACCGAGCGGAAGCTTCACATTCCTTCACGCAGTGATTTACTCCACAAAGCAGATTCGTTTACATTGCACTGTAAAGAACCTTCTGCTGATTTTATCATTTTTGTTATATAATGGCAGTAGTTTAAAATACAAAAGTCAGTTATCATGGTTCAATAGTGCTCTAAGGAGAAACATTCCTTTCGAACGCGCCCCTGTCGTATCAAGTAACATACTCTTGATTATATATGCCGGGCATTTCTGCTTGTGCGGTAATAACACTTCTCAAATGTACTGGCGATGTTAGGGTTGTACAGTAGAATCCCGAGATACGGCATTAAAGATTAGTAACAAAATACAGTACAGTATATAATGCACAAGTATATAATCAAATAGCATTATAAATAACGCCATGACGCGGGGCAAATACCGTAATTAGGGACTGGAAAAACATCGTATTCCACATCGTTATCTGAAAAAAAACGTATCCTGGGGCTGTCGTATCCCGGGTTTCTAAGGCGTTAACTTTAGTAAAAATCGCCTGTTCCTTCTTTTTTTGGGGTTATTGATTTATTTTTTATTGACGATTTTTTTTATTATCGATTTTTTTTGATTATCAATTTTTTTTGATTATCGATTTTTTTTGATTATCGATTTTTTTTGATTATCGATTTTTTTTATTATCGAATGAAGACATTCCGATACAAAATATAACATAGAATACTGCAAGACCCATAAAGTACATTTGTGTGCGAAATTTATTAAGAATCAGCTCAGCCGTTTAGGAGTTCATAGGAATTCTCTCTTTCGCTCCCTCTCTCTCTCTCTCTCTCTCTCTCTCTCTTTCTCTCTCTCTCTCGTCATCTTTTTCTCTCTCTTTCTCTCTTTCTCCCGCTCTCTCTCTCTCTCTCTCTCTCTCTCTCTCTCTCTCTCATACACTAAATGTCTTACATAAGAAAGTGGAGAAACTCTGATAAATATTAATAGACAGAATGTGCATATCGATAGCCAGGAAGATTATTGAGATCAGTAGATAGACATGGACTTCAAGAGAAAGGGAGATAATCTTTTGCTTAAATCAACTTTCTCGTGTTCGCCTTAAGTCAGTCAACGATTACCTCCCTTTGCAATGGCATCACATTTTACGCTTCGCTTTCAATCTTCTTTTCGCTAAACATTAATTACAATATGTCGGGTGTTCCCGTCATCCGCACCATTGGCGCGTACAGAACAACGATGCGATACTCTCGGGATAATCCACCATTCCAGTTGAATTAACGGAGAATTATCCACGTACGTTTTCGGACTGAGCCTAATCCATGTACCACTGTGTTTTGTATAACTTATGAAATCGATTGGTGTGTTTCGTTTGTCTTCGTTGTCATTTGTAGCAATAATCGTTTCCATCTTTGGATTTCGTTTTCTCCTATTTTATGTTTTTTTTTTTTTTTTTATTATTATGTATTCAATGGCTAGTTTCCCTACAAATAGTGATAGGATGAAAGTCCTGCCTGCGGATATATATATATATATATATATATATATATATATATATATATATATATATATATATATATATATATACAACAGAAAGCTTCGGATTAATCATACTTTTTATGTATGCAATTTTTCTGGTGATCTTTTTAGTTTGTGGATCAGAAGGAGTAATATAAGTCTCATGTGAAGATCGAAGTTGACCGCAATGGTGCTTTTCGTCTTTCCAAGAAGATATCGCCAAAAAGGATGTAAGAATATTATTTGCCAGGATGGCATGAAGGATTTTTTTTTCTAGTAGCGGCGGTGAACGTATGCTAGGCTACGAGTGTCCAGTGTGGAGGAGGAGAGTCCTAGTTCTGTTGTTTTACTGAAAGAATGTGCCTAAATCTAAATGCACACAATATATAACGTTTGGAAATCGCATCTGACGAGTTGAAGGGTTAGAAAATTTCTATGATAACATAAAATCAGAAAATTGCCATCCCATTAACGAAACGGTTTTAATAAAGAAATCCACGGTGAAATAAACGACAATTATAAAAAATATGAGTGTTTGAATTTCAGTAAGGTAGGTTCTCTCTTCCGTGCTAGAAAGTTACTAACAACCGAAAGTATCCTGTACCTCTATAAGGCTACCATTCGCCCACGTATTGAGCATTGTTGTCATATTTGGACTGGTGCATCTGCTACTATTCTTTCGCTCCTAGACAAGGTACAAAAGAGAGCCGCCAACCTGATAGGTCCTGAACTGTCATCTAAGCTTCAGCTTCTGTCCCATCGATGAAATGTTGCATCCCTCTGTCTGTTCTAAAGTACTTTGACGGTGAATGCTCCGACGAACTCCAAGCACTCTTACCCCCTCGACGTAAATACCACCGACAACCCCGACAAACAGCTAAATCCCACCCCTTCACAGTAGAGATCCCTAGATGTAAGGGAGACTTCTACTCCAGCAGATTCTTCTCCAGAACTGCTAAACTTTGGACTTCCCTTCCAGGTTCCTGCTTCCCCAACTGTACTGACATGCAGAAGTTCAAGTCTAACGTGAACCGACATCTTGCTGCCCAATTCCCCACATAGAACCACTGTAGATTATGTCATTGATAGTATCCCCCTACATCAAAGTGGCAATTTGACTTGTTTGAGGTGAAAATGCAATAATATATATATATATATATATATATATATATATATATATATATATATATATATATGAACAAATGATTAATAAAACATGTTAAAAGACATCTTGAAAAAGAGTTAAAAACATATTTAATTGTAAAAAAGGAAACTCAAGATAAGTGGATAGTCCTTAGTCCGCGGAGTTTCGAAGAAATACTCTCCTTCTCATCAGAGGGCAGGAATTAGCAAAATGCAGGATCGGATTTTGCATATAAAAGTATTTAAAGAAACTACAAGTAAGTCACAGATCTTACTTGGTTAAAGAAAAAAGGGTGAGGTAAGGGGAACAGGAGGCAAAAGAAAAATGATAAAAAGATTTTACATGAATGGATAGTCCGGTGGAGGGTAAAAATCCAAAAATGTATATATATATATATATATATATATATATATCCGTATTTCTGTCCGTCTGCTTATTTGCTCACAATTTGGTTAATATATACAAAATACTTTATTATTTCATTTATTCCTATATATAGTATGATTATTAAAAATAAACAATTAAGTGTTGATCTCATTTGCATATTACATTGAGGAAAACCGATTTTATTAAATAGCGGTGTGTTAGTTATTGTTCATAGTAAGAGAATTATTTTAAGTGTTCTATTTAAATTCGTATGTAAATTTGATTTATATTGATAACATATTTAATTTAATTTAATTTTACCGACATCGCTTTTTTACGAACCAGTTTGAGTTATTTCCCTCAGACTATCTTTGTTCTTTTTGTTTTTGTTTTCTTTTTCGGAAGATATTGAAACTAAAAAAAACTTACAAGCATTATTTTTGGAATTAGTTTAAATAAAATAATTTCCATTATTTCGCAATTAACGTTGTAGTCCATTGGAGTTTTATTTAAAGATAAAAAACACAATCCAATTCAACTACGATTCTTTATTTAAAACAAAAACAAAAAATTTCAGATACATTTTTACCCGTTTTGTTTTTCTTCACATTTTTTTGACATCGTAACTTCAAATGTACATATAAAATCAACAAGCTTATGTTGAATTTGGAACAACAATTCATAACTCATCATTTTAATATATATTTATTTATATAATATTTATTTATTATATATATATATATATATATATATATATATATATATATATATATATATATATATATATATATATATATATACCGAGTTAGATCTTTTGGGGCTGCTTTCGTTTACTTTCCGGTAATAATTATCATCTTCTACACTAAAGAGAACGTATGTCATAAATATATGTCTGTATGTTTGTAAGAAAATTTTTATATTCATCTTAAAATATTATCCTTACAAGGTCTTTTTGGGACAAAAGTTGATCCATCTTTATATAATTAAAAATGAGCGGTCATTTCGCATATTATGATATTCCCGCATTCAATTCAAGTCGTTGAATACTCTCTACCCATTTATTGTCTATGCCCGATAAATTGGCATTTATAGATAATTTCCATCAATTCTCGTGTTAATGTTTTGGTACCTGCCTACAAATCAAGCGTGACTTTGTGACTGGGTTCGAATCTCCCGTTTGGTAGTAATTATTACTGAAAAGAATGTTAGTTCGAAACACAGGTTCCACTTTTTTCTTTTTTTTTTTTTTTTTGCACTTTTGATTTCTTTAGATCACTGCATTTTCCTCTTCAATCTCTCTCTATTCTCTCTCCCTCCCTCCCCTTTCTCTCTCTCTCTCTCTCTCTCTCTCTCTCTCTCTATATATATATATATATATATATATATATATATATATATATGTGGGGGTGGGGGTATATATATACTAGCAGGCCGCCCGGCGTTGCCCGATCGTAAAATACTCCTAAATATGATATTTTAATTAATGCAAATTTCGTATTTATTATTATCTTACATTAGACCCAAATATATAGTAACGATTGAAAAAGTTTTTTTTAATAAATTACTTGTGCGCCACCACCGAGAATCGAAACCAAAACGTTTAGCTTACGATTTTCTTTTTGCTTTGAGATTAATGCCCGACTTATGAAGACATATTTGCTGCAAGGCTAAAAATTAAAGCATGAACCAATAGTTATTACGTTACGCATGCATATTCTGAATGCTGTCGCTTGTACCTTCGCTTGGCAAATTTCTTATTTTTAATTTTCACACTTTTGCACCGATTTTCCCCAGCTAACACCCGAATATAAAGTTCAGCATGGGTTCGAATACCTATATATTTAGTTTCACGTCAGTAAACCAAAATCTAAATAAGGACTTAGGTATGCAAAAGTTTTTAAACAAATATATATACGCATGCATAAATATATATGGAGAGAGGTTTGTGTTTACTATAAACCTTTTATGCAAATATTACGTTTAAAAGAGTATGCAAATTAGCTAGATCTGTTGCTAGTGAATGCAATTCCAAGACCTTTATATAACACAAAGTTCTACTTTCTTTTCAAATAAATAGAAAGAATTGTTTTTAATATGAATATTAATACACAAAAGCCCACAAATTTATATATATATATATATATATATATATATATATATATATATATATATAAGTGAACGTGTCTGTCTGTCTGTCTGTCTGTCTGTGTGTCTGTCTGTGTACATTTCCCTACGAAATAACTCTGTCAATTTTTAGTCTATAGACTCGAAATTTGAATTACCGGGTACTGAGATTTGGGAAAATCGATGTGACGGGTGTCAGCCAGAAATTTGGCTGTTAAGGGGTCAAATTTCAACGATTTGACCTTTAAGAACTCTACCAAACTCCTCCGACAATTTTTTGGTCTAGACACTTGAAATTTTAGATATAGGTTCCTTGAACCTGGATCTAACTTAATAAAGTGATTTGAGCCCGAAACAATAAATTTTAAGGGGTCATAATAGCGGTCAAAGTTTTAAAAAATAAACCATTTTTTTTGTTTTTTGCTTTTTTTGCACAGCATACACCTCCAAACACCCGAGCAACGCCGGGCACCCCTGCTAGTATATATATATATATATATATATATATATATATATATATATATCTTTCTCTCTTGTATCGCGTTATTGTATTGATGACTTTGATGACCTCATGCAATAGAAGCTATGAAGAAGAGAAAGTGATAGAGAGAAAAAAGACACTGTGTCTCTCTCTTTCTTTCTCGTTTCACTCTCTCTCTCTCTATCTATCTATCTATTTACTCTACTCTTTCTTATATCATGTGGTATCATATTGATGACATCATGTCTGACTAAGATATTTAGAAGCAAAAGAGACAGAGAGAAAGTATTCAGTATTCAGTGTTTCCCCAACTTTTCTCTCTCTCTCTCTCTCTCTCTCTCTCTTCGTGTGTCTCTCCCATCTACATACATACATGCATACATATATACAGACAGACAGACATGAACTCACACACACATCTACATACATACATACATACATACACACATATATACATACATGAACTCACACACACATATACATACGTACATATATGCACTCACAGATACATACATACATACATACATACATACATACATACATACACCAGTGCTCACAAACTCCCAACTCTCTATTAATTCTATTTTATTTTATTTTATGCTCACATTTGGACGAATATTTTTTATATTTAATCCGCATACTTAGGCATCCCCAGATTCATAGCCAATTTTTTTCTTTTTAAATTTTGTCTGAAACGTACTATTTCCATTCATTTTTATTCATGTGTTAACTTTGTCTGTGTTTTTCTTGTTCACAGTGCGAATATTTTATTTATTTATTTATTTATTTATTTTATTATGGCTAACGTGTTATCCTCTTTTATCTTTAATATATTTGTTGCATGAGTGTGTAAAAAAAAAAAAAAGTAATTGTGTATCCGAAAAAATAAAGAAAAGATTTTTTTTTTAAATAAAACAAATGAAATAAGCCGATATTTCAGAGTTGTCTCCCGTGTTTAATGTGACGTGGCCGAAGATTTGCTTTTCGTGGATTTACGACGATTCCGCTTCGAAGTTTCAAAATGCCGCCATTTTGCTTAGTATCTTTATTTTTAGCTTATCATATTTATATTTTCTGGGGGGTATTCTTTTTCCGCTATATTCTATATTAGCAGGGGACGCCCGACCTTGTCCGGGCGTAAAATGCGGCTAACATTTTTTTTTTTTATCATTACAGACTCAATTCTCTATTAAATATTATACATAATATATCGTACTGGTTTTAAAGGTAATAAAAAAATAATTTGGGTGCCATCAGCTAGAATCGAACCAAAACATTTAGCTCTCCAGTTGCGTTTTCTCATTTATATCTCTAACCTCGTTCACTATTGTTCGGACTAAACTAGCAGACAGAAAAAAATGTGTAAAATTAAATCTCTTTCAGCCATGAATTGTTTGTGCATGAGCAAACTAATAAAGATGTCAGTAAGTTGAAATGAACAGTTTGCATTTCAACTTGCCGACTTCTGTACGCGTTATTCATCCATCCAAACAAAGATTTTAATCGCTATAAACCATCCTTAGTATATGATTACTATTTCCCGTTAATATCAGTTTGTGACCAGTAGTTTAATAGTTTATCAGTTAAATATTGACACACACATGCATCTACTGTTTTATTTAAATAGATAGATTTGCTGTATTTTTTTGCTAGAATTTTTTATATTTTAACATCATTTTCCTTTTTTTTCTTGTTAATTATATTCTATGCTGAATACTATTTTTTTTATATGTAGATTTTTATGGTGCATTTGTGTTTAATTTTCGCTATTTTATTTTTTATATTAATTTTATCCATTTATTTTGTAAATTACTTTTATATTATTTTCTTTTTTTGATATACTAGCATTTCAGCCCGGCGTTGCCCGGGTGTTTGGAGGTGTATGTTGAGCAAAAAAAAAAAAGCGGTCAATTTTTTTACTTTCATCCCTATTATGACCCCTTAACATTTATTGTTTTGGGCTCAAATCAAGTTATTAAGTTAGATCTATTTCAAAGGAACCTATATCTAAATTTTCAAGTGTTTAGACCAAAAATTGGCAGAGGAGTTTGGTAGAATTCTCAAAGGTCAAACCGTTGAACTCTTACCCCTTAATAGTCAAATTTCTGGCTGAAAGCGGATTACAAAGATGTTTACCAGATTTCAGTACCTTGTATATCAAATTTTGAGTCTGTAGACTTAAAATTGGCAGAGTTATTGCGTAGGAAAATGCACACACACACACACACAGGAACGTTTCCTTTTATATATATAATAGATAATAGATAGATTTACCTTCACTGTTTATTTTAAAAACTTTCCTTATATTGTTTTTTTATCCATTCCAAATTTTTTTTTTACCTTCCCTCATTCGTCATTTCTACCCCCCTCCTTGCACGATGACAAAAATACGACGACAAAGATACGATGACAAAGATAAGACGACAAAGATACGACGACAAAGATAAGACGACAATTTGCTTCTTCGCTAAAGAACATTTGTCTTACTCTCTATCAATGGAACATTGTCTCTTCTCATCGTTTGGAGCCCCCCCTCCCGTTATGAACAAGTCTTTGTATAACAGAGCACTTGTGAGCGCATGGGGAAATATCAGCAGCAGCCGTAAGATAGCTGTTGTTTCGTTTTTATTTTATCTTTTTATCTTCATTATATTTTTTATTCTCTTTTCTTTGCTCCATTCGTTCCTCTTTTTCCTTCCATTCGCCACACAGGAAACAATCAAATACGATTTTGCTGATCAGGTCAAATTTAAACAGTACTTTTTCTCTACTTTAACTGAAACTCAAAATTAACCGTTAAATTAAAGACTCGCCTAGAGTTTGGGGAGAGAACTTGAATGCCTATTAGACACGATCCTCGAGTGTCTACGGTCTCTCTGTACAGGGGTTGGTCAGAAAAACCTGGCATGAGGATACTTATCTCGAAAAGTAAACTGACCAAATATTAAAAATCTCCTTTCTACGATCTAGCTGAAATTTTGCATGTGCAATGATTTATATCTCTACGGGTAATGTGGCAAATTACAGCTTTGAACTAATTGTGGTTTCTGTTTTACAGGTGTTTTAACTGAGTCAGGTGTGAAATGGAGCCTGTTGAATGGCGAGCAGTGATCCGGTTTTTGTATTTGAAAGGCCGCACACGACAGGAAACTTTTGATGAAATGAAAGAAACTTATGGTGATAATGCCCCATCATATGACCTTGTAAAACGCTGGCATCGTGAATTCAAACATGGCCGGAAGTCTGTGTAAACAGTTCCCAGACATGATCACCCCCCCCCCTTCTGCTATTGATGAGGCATCTGTCCGTCAAGTTGAGGCTGCCATTTTTGAAGATCGGCGCATTACTATTCGCCAAATAGCCCAAGATGTCAAGATACACGGTCTGTGGAAACTATCATTCATGGCCATTTGCATATGCATAAGGTGTCTGTCAGATCGATTCCCAGGTTGAAGCGAGAACGCGTCGAGTGCTCGAGGATGAATTTGGAGATGTGCCAAGAAGATGAGTTAAAGTTTTTCAAAAGACTGATTACACAGGATGAAACTTGGGTCTATCACTATGATCCAGAGACCAAAGCCCAGTCAATGCAATGGAAGCACTTGGACGCACCACCTCCAAAGAAGGCAAGGGTACAGCCCTCCACTAGCAAGGTCATGCTCACAGTCTTCTGGGACCAGGACGGAGTAGTGATGACAAATTTCCTGGTAAATGGTACCACAATTACAGAAGCCTATTATGCTTCACTTTTGAGGAAATTAAGGGAAGCTATCAAAATCAAGAGGCGGGGCAAGATCAGCAAAGTTACCCTCCTCCTGCAGGACAGCGCTCCGGTCCACAACTCACATGTCGCCAGATTAGAAGCACGGGCGTGTGGTTATGAAATCCTTCCCCATCCTCCTTACTCTCCTGACATTGCAACCTCTGACTTTCACCTCTTCCCAGTCATGAAGTTGTTTTTGAAAGGAAAGCATTTCCCAGATGATGCAGCCTTGATTTCTGAAGTCACGTCGTGGTTGGAGGACAAACCTGGGGTGTTCTACAAAAACGGTCTCCAGAGCTGTATCAAACGATGGGAGACATGCATAACTCTGGGTGGTTCCTATGTAGAGAAAGACTTATAACTGTGCCAAGTTTCGTTGCTCTATTGCTATGGGAAGTGGGCCAGGTACATTACTTATTTCTTTTACGAGGAATTGTGCACCTTCTTCAAGTAATCTTATCTCAAGTAATCACACGAAGCTGGATACTCCACCAGACTAGATAAATTCTTGTCCTGGAATCCAGTAAGACCAGAAGACCAAAACGAAAGATATACAATAATATAGGAAAATGGTTAATTTGGGAGAGGAAAATTTCTCTTTCAATTTCTTTACTAACTCAGTGTTTGAGAGATAAATAACTTTAATAGAACATTTAAATATCTAGGCATCTCATTTAGAGTTCAAGTGTTAGCTCCAGGGAGTGGGCCACTTGATTTCTGAGAACTTTAACTGAAGTAAAATAAAACAAAAAAAAATCTAAATATAATCTTCCTTAGAGGTTAACAGATCTAAGTCTGTCTTTAAGACTCACAGTATGCATTGTGTGATTCAAGTAAAATAAAAAACAAAAAAAAAAGGTTTGGAGTATGCTGAAAACGAATATCACATTTTAATTTGTGACGAACAAATAGTTTTCCGAATATTAAGATATTTATTATCTTTTTACTGGCAACCATGTTTTTTCCAACTAAACAAGTATTAATGCGCATGTGTGTTATAAACCCCCCCTCATGGTAAGAATGGCTACGACCTCTGAAATTCATTAACTCATACATTGAGAAAAAAATGTCTTCATATCCAGAAAACTATGTGTATGCTCCCAAATTTGAACGACATATTCGTTTTTAGCATATCCGAAAGCTTATAAAAGTCGTCAATTTAAAGGTGAGTGCTGGGTTACAGTTAAAGTTAAAAATTGCTCTTTTATATGTAATTATGACTATTATTATCGTGTAGATTTAAAGAGAAAAATGCAATTAAAGGACAAATGTGGTTAAATGAAGTATTAGGAATTTAACTTGACTAGATTATATAAACAATAACAAGAAGGAAATTTAGACATATAAAAACAAATATCATTTCAGAAAAAAAAGGAATGTTAGTTTTCATAACTAGAACAAACAATAATTTAAAAATAGGTCTGACCTCTAGAGTCTGACGTGATCTGACGCACATGAAACAAATCTTAGGAAAGAGCTTGAGACGACACGTATTGCTGTGTAGTGGAGTTTTATATTAAAACTGACGCTGAGTTCATATTAAAAGGGTTATGATGGGGACATTCATATTGATGGAGAGACAGCGGGGACACATATATAAAACAATGATGAGGGGTAGAGACATTTATACAGTTCTGAGATGTTCTTCTTAACACATAGCGAGGGTGATAGGGTGATAGATGCACAGTTTTTATATTTCTTATAACACATACAGAGAGGAGGAGGGATACGTATTCTTGGGGGAGAGTTACGCAAAGTTCATAATAAGATGTTTAACACATTACCTTTTGATTTGTGGAATGACGACACGAAGACAACATTTACAAAATATCGATGGCGATTCTTTATTTCATTGGACCGATCGAATGATGATGACGTCAGGAATTCACATTTGTTTTACATAGTTTAATCTTTCTACCCTTCGCTTCCAAAGAAGCAGCTGACAACTGACTGCCATTAGCAAACTCAACTGTTCTGCCTCAACTCTGCGATATGACTAACTGTAGCTCCTATATTAAGAATTCCCTTTTCGATATGACGTCAGAATTGTGCTTCCAAAACATGACCAACTCACGTGGCTTAGCACACGCTTTCCTAACACACTTTTGACAACAAAGAATTCTCAACTAACCTATTTTTTAACCTAACCTATTTTTTTAACAATGTATTTTGCTATGATGTCAGAAGTGTGTTTCCCAAACGTGAAAAATTCACGTGTCTATGCACGTTTGTCCAAAACACACTTATGCAAACAAAGAATCCTCTCCTAACCTATGTTTTTAACAATGTATTTTTAATTTGTATTGTTCATTCTTTTTAGCTGACATTTTTAATTCAGTTTTCATAAAAGAACCAACAATTCTTTTTTACAATCTAAAAATATCTAACTATTTATTTATAGAATTTAACAATAGGCCTTTTTAACATTCCGATTTATAACATTCTATTTTTGAACCTTGTCTAATGTTCTTATTTACATGGAAAGGAGAGAGTCTTTCCTTGTAACAGTCAAGAGCTGGAATTCAGTCGAAGAAGTCAGTCGATTTAGTCTGACGAGAAGTCGGGGAGAAGACAGCCGATGAAGCCAAGATCAAAATGTGAAATCAAAGCCTTGTCATCTCCAAAATGTTGACACTGTGTTTGAATAACGATTATATGAAATATAACTTTGTGTGATGTCATTTTTCGTCCTGGTTGTTACTGCCATAGTATTTATCGAGCTCTTAAATAGACTGTTGGTATTATATACACTCCGCTTTTTTTCACCCAAGAACATTTGTCTAACTCTATATCCATGGAACATTGTCTCCTCTCGTCGTTTGAAGCCCCCTCAAGCAAAAAATTGTTCATCGTAAAAGTTATATACACCCTGTCTGTCGGTTTATACACGCCATCATTTATTTATCGATAATTTGATAGCCCTCTATCCAACATCGCCGTGATTTGGTGCCGTGACCAGGATTTTGACCTTCTCTTTTTACTCTTAGTTTTAAAAAACAATAAAAGTAGTTAGTTAAAATACTACCGTCACTAGTCCACCCTCTAAATAATAACATTAAAAAATTTTTCTTTGTTCAAAAACATTGTTGAGGAATTTGTATAAGAAAAATCGTTAATGTCAGCAAAATAAAAAATTACCGAAGTTTATAAAATGTAGTCAGTGTATTTCGTTAATTCTTCTTCCTCTGCGAATATAGTAAAAATAAATTCTAAAACAAAATGTGTTAGCGTGATAGCTTATCGCTTAATCCATTACATTAAAGATTTTGGCCAAAGCATTGGACTTCGGATTAACTTTTCTTTAAAAATTCCTGCGTGATCCAAAAAAGCAAACGCAAGTTTCTCATCGTTTTAATATTTCCCTCGACAAAGACAGATTACGAAATTTAGATTTGGGACAAAATAAATCTTTAGGTTTAATAAAAAAAATTACAACATAGGAAAAAGAGGGAAATAATAATTCGAATTATTTGGATTATTCGGAGCACTGTTCTCATCTTGAGTGCGATCTTCACAACGTTTCAGTCGATGTAACCTTCGACCTTCTTCAGGTGTATCTTATCAGACCCGGGAATCTTTCTGTCAAACTTGGGAATCAGTACAGAATTTCGAACAGAACCCATTATTTCGTTCCGTCAGCTTTAGTCATTTATTTGTTATATGCTCTGTATTTACATTGAGCTTCGTAAATGAAGGCTCGGTAAAATATAATTGAAAAAAAAACATATTTCCATATATATATATATATATATATATATATATATATATATATATATGACCAATAGCCGATTCACACAGACCCCTCAAATAGAACACTGATCATTAATAGTAGTGTAATGGGGTTAAATATAATAAACGAAGGAACACAGGATTTTTAGGAACGAAACATGTATTCCCATAAATTACAGGCAAAATGAGTTGAGCAAATCCATTCCCTTACGGTAGGACGTTTGCACACGTCCAGCTTGGTCGCGTGCCAATCTCAGACTGCCGGGCACCGGTCTCGATACTGGAAGTGATGTCATGAGATAATCCATTAATCCAGTAGTCATGGGACGATTCCAGAATGTTCCCTATTCCGATACTATTACTGATTCTGTCCTAAATTCTCGATCCCGATGCAAGTACCGATTCTGATTATTGATTATATATAGATAATAACTAACAGAAGTAATCACATGCAAATTACCCAGCCAAACACATGCATACATGTCACAATGGTAGCAAACCTATATTTAACCCATCTACTTAATGTTGTATCTCTTGTGGAACTCTTTCACTGATAAAGACATCTTTTAAAACCACAATTATGACAACAGTTTTACACTTAAATGTAATACTCGCCACACATCCACAATTAATCTAATTGATATAAAGATAATACTTAAACTCTTTAATAACAGGAGTAAAACTCAACTCAAATTCAATTCTCTACTTATATAAGAGCCAGGTACATTCAAGGATGGAGTATTGTTGCCACATCTGGGCAGGAGCTGCTAGAAAGGACTTATCTTGCCTTGATAACGTTCAAAATAGACTTCGTGGCCTAGTAGGGGGTGCTATTTTCTCTAACCTGCAACCTTTCTCACAGAAGGTATGTTGCGAGTCTGTTTTTGCTTTATCTTTACTTTCATGGCAAGTGCTCCTCTGAGCTCCAATCTATGGTTCCCTCCTAGTCAAACCTTCGCGAGAAACAATCATCCAGCTGAAAACACTATCAATAATTTCCCCCGCTCTTTATCTGTGCCTAAACCTAAACGTAGATTCGATGAACAAATTTTCTTTCTTAGAACTGTACGCCTATGGAACTGTCTTCCGTTTTCCTGCTTTCTAGCTGACTACAATATGGTTGTCTTCAAGTCTAACGTAAACAAGTTTTTGATAAGTCGTTCCATTTAAGTTAAATTTACCGAATTTCCACTACTAACGATTACTACATTGTCCAATTGACTACTGTACACTCTTTAACTCTTATCCTCTGGGTCTGGATGTATGCCTATGTAAAAGAAAAACAAAAAAAACTCTAACTCATTCGCGAACAAATAAGCTACACCATACGCCATTAATCCTAAATATTATTACATCCCTGAAACAGGGGGCATTACGTCATCCTTTCCCAACAATTATATTATAGTAAATAATACTTAGTTACAAATAAAACCCATATTCACATGCAGTCCATCGCATCTTACACAGTACTTTCGCCAGAATAAATGCTTAAGCGAATTTATCGGTGGATTCCTTTTGAATTCTATTCTTAGATTTCTTTTCATTTCGTAAGTTGCCAATGATTGGAATTGATTTTAACGACCTTTCAAATGTTGAAGGGGCAATTCACGTCAATGAAACATATATCATATAAAAATATATAGTTATTAAATAAATGATCTGAAATTTACAGAGAGATATCAAAAATAAAGAATCTATTAAAGTTCAAAACGCCCTTCAGGGACTTTTTGGACAACCTGTATATATATATATATATATATATATATATATATATATATATATATATATATATATATATATATATATATATATGTATATATATATTTATATATATATATATAAAGTATAGATTTATGCGTAAACTTTAAGTATTTACTTCAAAATTGTTCAATACGTAGGTAAAGCTAGTTAGTAATTTATAAAATATATATGGCGATTAAGCTACACTGAGTATTCGGCGTGAGGAGTCCTAGAGTGGATGAAACGCCGAATATTCAGTGTAGCTTCATGGCCATATATATATATATATATATATATATATATATATATATATATATATATATATATATATATACAGGGTGTTTCAAAAGTCTTGGGAACATAACGATTTTTAATAACTCAAAAACTATTAGGAGTTAAAAAATGAAATTGGTACCGTTGGAAAGGTTAAAGTTTCAAGTTTTGTGGGGAATCTTCAAACTTGCTCAATATGAGCACCATTCGTCACACGGCAGACATCTAGTCGATAGTCCATTTCCTGCCAAACGCGTTCCAGCATCTTGACGTCAATGGTTCCCACAACTGCCGTTATTCGTTATTCGTTCGTAAATATCTCTTGGAAGGGGCAGCACATAGACTTGTTGCTTGACAAAGCCCCAAAGGAAAAAGTCACACGGGGTAAGATCTGGAGACCTAGGAGGCCAGGGCACGAGAACGTCATCACCTCGCCCAGATCTCCCAATCCATCTACCAGGCAGCCTTGTGTTAAGAAACTGCCTTACTCTAAGTCTCCAGTGTGGTGGTGCACCATCTTGTTGAAAAATGAAGTCATCAGATTCTGCTTCTTCCAACTGAGCCATTAACCAGTCTTCCATCATGTTGAGATAGGATTCACCAGTGATAGTTGCCTCTTCAAAGAAGAACGGTCCATAGACACCTTTCTTGGAAATTGCACAAAACACGTTCACTTTTGGTGAATCTCGCTCGTGCTCAAGAATTTCATGAGGATTCTCAGTACCCCATATGCGAGTGCTATGCTTGTTAACTTTGCCATTCAGATGGAAGGTCGCCTCATCGCTAAAAACAAGCCGGTCATCAAAGCCGTTATCTTCCAACTTCTCTTGCATTGCAATGCAAAAGTCACGGCGAAGTGGCTTATCAGTGTCCTTCAACTTTTGGACCAACTTGAGCTTGTAAGGTACCATTTGCAGTCGTTTACTTAAGACACGCCAGACAGTTGCTGGAGCAAGCTGAAGTTCTCTGCTGGCTCTTCTCACTGATTAACGGAGGCTCCGCTGAAAGGCTGCCCGGACTTGCTCAACTGCAGCTTCTGAAGTTGAAGGGCGACCTGTTCGCTTACTTGGGCACAAACACCCATCTTTCACAAATTTAGCATGCCATCTGACAATAGGTTTCCTTTCAGGGACTTCTTTTTTAAATTTCCTGCGAAATGCACGCTGAACACATGTCCACGATTCAGTCTTTGCAAATTGGAGGACGCAAAACGCCTTGTCTTGTTTAGAGAACGCCATTACTGCACATGGAAAGATAAGACGAAAATCATTAGTATGACCAAAAACTTGATTAAGCAAGCTTTAAAATGACACCAGTTTCATTTTTCTACCTGGAATAGTTCATGAGATATACGAATTTGTAATGTTCCCAAGACTTTTGAAACACCCTGTATATATGAACAAATAATAAAACATGTTGAAAGACATCTCTATTTCCTAGTTTAGTCTATTTAGTTAAAAGACAACTCTATTTCCTTTTCGGTTTTATTGAGCTTTTACATCTGGCTGAGTTTATTTTACTTGTAAATATTAACTCTTTAATATTTATAATATATTTTAAGTTTACCATTTTGATTACATTGGTAAACTTATTGTAATTTTTATTTTATATATATATATATATATATATATATATATATATATATATATATATATATAAAAAATGCGAGCATGAAAAGTAATATGGTTAAGCTTAAACGTGGAAAAGTAAAGGACTAGTTATTAAAACTGGAAAAAATAAAAGGACAAGGTGTTCTAGTAAAAATATAATAAATTTATAACTTAAAATATTGCAGCATAAAGAATTGATTATATAATGTTATAAATTGAATTAAAAAAAAATTCTTAATGCTGCAATATGAAAAGTTATAAATTTATATTTTATACTAGAATATCTTGTCCTTTTCTTTCCAGTTTTAACAACTAGTCCATTTACTTTTCCATGTTTAAGCTTAACCATATTTACTTTTCATACTTGCATTTTTCTATTGTAATCCATGATTTTTCCAGGCTTCCAATAAATTCACTTTTTCTTTGTTTAATATCAGTCTTATTTTTTGCCTCATAAACACATATATAACAATGTACGGCACTCGTCTGCTTCTCAATAAAATCCCCCAATTATCTCTCGTTCATGCTTTCATTCTCTCTGTTTCACTAGTTACTTCTCTTTTCTAATTAGCAGCAACAGTAGTCCCTGAAGCGACGTAGTTGCTAAGGACACCAGTCATAAAAAGCGTCGCTCACATCTTTACATATTTTTACGATTTTGAAAACCAAAAAATTCATTATAAATTTTATTTTACTGAGCGAAAATTGAAAATATTTTTCACAATATAACTGAGACGGCGATCTATAAACTATAATAATTATTTGAAATTTTGTCGAAAAATGAGTGAGCGGTGAAGCTTTAAAACAGTTCTAAATGACTAAAACTGCCACTTAACCATATATTATGTATAAAGTTGTTTTTTAAGGTGGCGAACTTTAAATTAAAATAAATCACAGTAGAAAATGTGGTTCATTCCAAAGATTTATATTTGGCATTTAGAATTTAAATACAATTTAAGGACGATGTTTCTAGGTCGAACATATGTGGCTTAATCTAAAGGTTCAATTTTTACAACTGTAAGCATTAAATTAGGCTGTATTTTAGCAATAAGGCGTCGAATGCTTTAGTTCATTGTGTCTGGTTTATCAGCGTAGCCGTGAGACTTTACATATAGCCAAAGAAAATAATCTAATAAGGCTAAATCGCACGAATCAGACTTTAGAGATATATGTGAGTGTGCACGTATGATTATATGCATGTGTGCGTGCGTATCTAAGCGAGCACCGGACTAACTTGAAACGTGAAAGTCGCTGGTTAATCGCCGAGAAGCAAAACCTTAAAAAAAAATAAAAAAAGAAAAAAAGAAAAAGAAAAAAAGAATAAAGAAAAGGTAATGCAGTCGATGACAAACACAGACAAATGTTTGGCGTCGGATATTTAAGGTAGCATTAATCGGTTTTATCTGAGCATAAACAAACAACTTAGATGCAATTAAAATTGTTTCAACAATAAAGAAACATTCGTATCAGTAGATGTTGTTTTATTTAATTTTTTTTCTACATTATTTCAATATATCTATAAACTAGCGAGCCGCCCGGCGTTGCCCGGTCGTAAAATACTCTGGAATATGATATTTAAGTCATGCAGATTTCGTATTTATTATTAGGGTGCAAATTGTCCATTGATTATTATATTGTACCCAATATGCATAGTAATAATTTAAAAAATTTTTAAAAATGTGACTCCAGTGCCATTAACTAGAATCGAAACCAAAGGATTCGGCATTCCGGCCGCAGTCATTACCGTTTGAGCTACCGATAATCGGGGAAACAGGCTAGAAATACAGCGATTTAAAGATTTATTCTCAAAAGATAGTGTATTATGTCCTGTAAGATCAATTGTTTTTTGTTTGTTTTTTTTGTTGTTTTTTTTTTTTTCAATTTTTACCCCTAAGCGACTAGTTCTACAAGCTAAAAAACAAATCTAAAGTTTTACTGCGGTCCAAATCCCCGTACCAAATTGTGTATATTATTTTAATTGGAATTCATTGAGATTAATATTATTTATTAAGTTATTTAATTTAATGGAATGCAGCTAGGAGATTCGGAGTTCCTATCCCGTCGCGGTTATCATCTGACGAAGGCCAGAGGATTAGTTGACCGAAACGTCGTGAAACAGCAACTTAGAAAGATGAGAATAATAGTCTGCAATAAATAAATTAATCCTTTCATCTAATCGATATTTTGAAATAAATCCACCGAGAAATAAAATATTTCTGGATATTGTCTCCTCATCAACATAAATAGAGAAATTCTTATTTATGGATTTATTTGTAAAAATCGAATGAATAAAATGTTATCGTTTCCGAAACGATCGTACCCATAAATATAATTCTGTTATGTTTCCTCCTATGAAAACTTGATTGATAATTTCATATACTTTCTATTTATATAGCTCTAAGTAATTACACCTATTGAGCTTATCATAACAGCAATAATCAGAGCACATCACCTTAAATATATTTTACTGAGACTTTGCTCATTTAGACCCTGTCAATCACACTCTATAATATATATATATATATATATATATATATATATATATATATATATATGCCTGTGTGTGTACCATAATTTTTTTATCATAAATCTACGCAATTATGCACAATGTAGAAACTATGCATAAAAACTAAACGTAATATTTAAATGAAATTAATTATTTAATAAGAAACCATGAATAATTAATAATTAATTAATGAACACTCGTTTTTTACAGGAATATGCAAATTAGTTGATCTTTATGATTTCTGGTTAGGGCATTAGTTAAGCTGCAGCATTTGTTTGTTTATGATAATCGGTCTTTGATGGAGAAAATTCTGGTCCCCAATCTCTTTTACTTTTAGCGAAAAAATGTCTTAAAGGCCCAGCCAGGGTCTCTTTTTTTTACATGGTAGTCACCACTTATCAAGGTCCGGAAGCCACTCGGAGATAAGGGTCATTGCGTGTACAGTAATCAATGGGATAAAATCGTAGTAATAGCTAGTAATGGAGATCTGATAAAGTGTCCTACTTAAGGAGGCAGTTTATCAGGAACTTGTTTATGTTGGACTTAAAGACATCCAAGTTGTAGTTAGGTGGGAAGCAGGCAAACGGAAGAGAGTTCCACAGGTGTGCACTTCTAAGAAAGAAGCTTTGTTCATGGAATCTACGTTTTGATTTAGGCACAGATAAAGAGTGGGGAAAATTATTGACAGTAGTTTCAGCTAGACGGCTGTTTTTCGTGAAAGATTGGTGAGGGGTGACCAGAGATTAGAGCTCAGACAAGCACTTGCAATGGAAATAACGATAAAACAAAGATAGGCTCGCAACGTCTCTTCTGTGGGAGAGAGGTTGCAGGGAAGAGAAAAGGGTATCCCCCACTAAGCTACGAAATCTATTTTGTACTCTGTAAAAGCAGGATAGGCTGTTATTAGCAGCTCCTGCCCAGATGTGGCAGCAATACTCCATCCTTGGACGTAGTTGGCTTTTATATAGATAGAGAATTGCATCAGCAGTGAGATATCTACTGGAGCGGTAGAAGGATCCCACCATTTTTCCAGCGACCTTGGAAACAGATTTGATGTACGTGTTCCATTTCAGATCAGGAGTAAAGGTCAATCCCAGAAGCTTGTCAAAACATGGAGCCTCCCCAAGACGAGAGCTATAGTCTGTTGCATAAAAGAAGGTACTACTGCTTTGTTATTACCCAAATTTTCTAAAGAGATAGTCAATCAGATGCAATCCTCGCCAGGAAAATAAAAGGCGGACTTTCTTTAATCAGAATCAACACGGGGCTGATATACATGACAGGTGTTTTAAAAACAGGTCATCTTTTTATTCGCTCATTGAGATAAAACTACAGGAAACATAATCATTATCCTCTTTTGATATGATGGAGTTTACTCGCTCATCCCAGGCATCTCGTTCCCGCATGACTGCTTCTAGGTCCAGTGTCTCAACATTGGCATCCCTTGCAATGACATCTGGATTTGTGAGCATTTTGCATCTGGGGTGGGGAGTAGGGTTCCACATAAAGTAGGGAAAGAAATAACTTCATTTACTGCTCTATAACAATGGCGTGTAAACTGCACATGTCCTGCTTCGACAATAGACGATGCAAATGGAAGCTCGCCATATATTTGTTGTTTGGACAGATGGGTCTCCGATGAAGATTCTGGAGTCTCGTGAGAACGCAGATATATGCACCAATCTGGCGTGTTTCCAACCTTTTTGAAAGTTTCCATGTTTCCGACTCATGGAAGCGACTTAATATATTGTGATGTTTTTTGTTCAGATTTAATGTCCATATTCCGTTCGAATCATTATAAACAAAGCATGTAGTTCACATTTTGTAATGCGATAAAGAATCAAAAGTACTTTTAATCATCGACCTGTTTTAGTGGCATAATAGATGAGGGCGTATATGCTTAATATTGCGTCATTTCACAGCTCCAGAAGATATCTAACTCCTGATGCAATCCTCTACAGGTATAAGAACCAGAGTGCGCCCTAAAATGGAGTACTGAGATATATATGAGTTAAATAAAAAAAATAGTTCAAAATTGATTATTGTTGCCGTATCTGGCCAACAGTAGCTCAGATCATTATATCCTGCCTTGACAAGGTTCAAAATTTGATTCAAAACCTATTAGGTGATATCCATTTCTCTTCCCTGCATCTCTTTCCCACAGAAGAAACCTTGCGAACCTGTTTCTGTTGTATCGTTATTTTCATTGCAAGTGCTCGTCTGAGCTCCAATCTATTGTCCCCTTTACTAGATTTTCACAAAAATCATTTGTTTAGCCACAACAACCATCAATATTTCCCCCACTCTCTATCTTTGCCTAAATCTAAACGCAAATTACATGAACAAATTTTCTTTCCTGGAACTTCAACCTGTGGAACTCTGTTCTAGCCTGCTTTCCAGCTGGCTAGAATATTGTCGTCTTCAAGTCCAATGTAAACAAGTTCTCGTTGAGCCAATTTTAAATAATCCATTTCTACCCCTTTTCCACCACTTACTATTAATATGCTGATGTCTTAGTGACCACCGTACATTCATTAGCCCTTATACTCGAGTGGCCTATAGGCCTTGATAAGTGGTGACTCCCATAGAAAAACATAGAGGAGATTTTGGTTTTATTTTACTCTCCTTCACCCCATTCAGGCGTATGTTTGTATGTATGTATGTGTGTTTGTATGTCTCGCAAAAACTTTCCACTTGGACGTAAGGGGTTACTAATTGGGACCATGCCTAAGAAAGAATAAAATGTTGGTTTACGTTGCATTTGAAATTTAGCATATAAATATCGTTTGAGAAGCAGGTAGCAGGAAGGGAATTCCAAAGTCAGCTCGTTCTAGAGAAAGAGCTATTAGAGTAGAAAACTTTCTGACATTTAGAGACCTCAACAGTGAAGAGGTGTGATTTTGTTGCTGAGCAGATTTCTCGGGGATATGTACGTAGAGGGAGCACAAATGCAATGAGTTCATCAGAGCACATTCCATTAAAACACTTGTAAAACAGACACAGGGATACAACAATGCGGCGATGGTACAAGGGTTTGAGCCTAGTTGACAAAGTGGGACCTATTATATAGAAGACCCTTTTGGGGTCCCTATTCAAGAGGGAGAGACGAGTGGTAGATGCACAAGCTCAGATGTGGCAACAATACTCTATGCTTGGGTGAATGGTAACCTTATAGAAGAACAGGATACTCTTAGATGTGAGCAGTTTTCTAGCACGATAGAGGGAGCCCACATTTCTTGCAGATTTTATGTCCATGCTGTGATAGCGAGAATTGTTATGAAATGGCCGCATGTGTGAATCATTGAAAGACCAACATGTAAATCCTAATAATGAAGTACATCTGACACTCGATAATTACTCTAAAATAAAAACTAAAAAAAAAAAAAAACACTTGCAACTAGGTACTTGTCCGTAACGTGCTACGTAGGATATATATGTATAGTTGTACTTTGACAAGTAGAGAGAGCGGGCCATTACGTTTCTGACTCTTTGGTATGAGGATTGGTTATAGTGTCAATTTCACAACGTTTTGGTCGATGTAACCTCCGAGCTTTATCGGGTATTTCTTGTTGAACTCGGGAATCTTTATGCTGAACTCGGAAATCTGCAAGGAATTTTAAACAGAATCCTTTTATTTAATACACAGGGGGGAAGTATTTTCTTGTTCTGGCAGCCATGACTAGATAGAGGGCCTAAGTAATTCGCAATTGTATTTTCAATCGTCGACACTGAGGATTGAACCTTCAACATTCAGACGAATATCCCTTTTACAACTGATTTTTTCCAAGTACTTTAACCAATGCGTCACAGGTTCTTGAACTGAAATGTACTCTCCCGTACCACGAAGAATCTAAATAATACAGAAGTGATCATATTAATTTAGTTTATTGCAGACTGTTATCCTCATCTTTTTAGTTGTTGCTTCATGACGTTTCAGCCAACTATTCCTCTGGCCTTCGTCAGGTGGTTACCGCGACGGGATAAGTACTCTGAATCTCACAACTGCAATCAATGGTCGGTTCCGTACCGAATGGTGTATATTATTTTAATTCGAATTCATTGGAGGTTCGGGGTTCCTATCTTTTTGCGGTTACCACCTGACGAAGACTAGATGAGCAGTTGGCCGAAACATCGTGAAATAACTAAGAAAGATAAGGATAATAGTCCGCAATAAAATAAATTAATAAATAATACTCATCTCAATGAATTCCAATTAAAATAATACAGAACTGATCATATACAACTCAATGCAAGTCTTTGTTATCGATCGTCTACCATACGGTGGTGTAGGTGTGTCAGAAACCTCATGAACAAATATTGAATAATTCGACCCCCTTGGCTTTCCAAGCTTATAACTACTCGAAAAATGTAATTCAACCCCTAATTTTTTTTTTTTTCAATTTAAGGAGCAAGGGCCAAGGTTTCATTTAAAAAAAACAAAAAAAACAACGTGATTTAAAAAAAAAAAGGTTTTAAACTTCGGACTTTACAGGTAAATTTTTAAAAAACACTTCTTTTTTTTTGTTTTAAATTTGAATATATTATTTATTGATGTTTTATCTTCAATTTGTGATACATAACACTTTGGTGCGTAAATTTATTATTTACTCTTTAATAGACATTTCAAAATGGGGGTGGCGTGAATTAATTCGACCTCCTGTCTTTCCAAGCTTATAACTACTCGAAAAATGTAATTCAAACCTATTTCTTTTTCAATTAATGAGCAAGGGCCAAGGTTTCATTTAAAAAAAAAAAAGACAAACAACGTGGTTTAAAAAAAAAAGGTTTTAAACTTCGGACTTTACAGGTAAATTTAAAAAAACACTTCTTTTTTATTTTACATTTGAATATATTATATATTGATCTTTTTTCTCCAATTTGTGATATATAAAACTTTGATGAGTAAATTAATTATTTATTTTTTAATAGACATTTAAAAATGGGGGGGCGTGAATTAAAAAAAAAACGTTTGTCTAAAATATTATATTCGGTTTATTGGAAAGAGCATAAAATTTCACATTGACCCTGAAAATATGGTAAAAATAGAATCAATAGAAAAATGTTGATAGATTTTTAAAGTTTAAAAATTGAAAAATACTGAACTCGTAAAATTCAATTAATTTCATTACTGCTTTTTTTTTTAAATAAAAAATAATATTTCTATTACTTTTTATACAACTTTATTAGTTTATTTTGGAAGTATAATCCATAAAGAAAATAAACAACCCACTTTTAAAAGAGAAATGACGAGTTTTTTTTTTTTATATTTTATTCGCAGTTTGTTGTTAGGGGTTTCAAAAATTCCTACAAAAATTCTGATACACCTAACGGTGGTGTCTATGTACGTGAATCCGTACGTATGCCACGCATGCGCACACATGCTTCCATAAACTAAAGTGATATATAAAGATTGTATAAGCTTAGTACAGTATTATACGCATTAGCAGCAAGTGAGCGTTGTTTGTTTTGCGATAATGGACGTTAATATATTAGACAATCCTTAAGACAAACAAATAGAAATACCAGAAAGTTGCCGTTCAACAAGTGTTTCGTCTGAGGTCGACCGAGATGGATTTTAATGAAAATATTAAGAAAATATTTGCAAGAGATTTTGACGTGAAGTTAAGGAGTGGGGTTAGAAATCTAGATGAACTCAATATATCAAACAGATAAGGCGCCGAGAGGGGGTTTAATTGATGTTTTCATAATTTGACTTAACGGCTATAGATTTATTGAGAGATTTGCGCAGTAGATAAAGCCAGCGATTACGTTTCTGATTTTTTTAGATAAGGATTCGTTACATGTACTATTTGAATTTTTCGGACTACTGTTCTCATTTTCAGTGTCATTTCTCTCAATAAGTTTCGGGCCTAACTCGTGAACCACCGTCGTTTTAGTAAAATTCGACTTTATTCATCAACATGTATTGATTCCAAAGCTTCTCTAACAATTCGATGCCTTTTTATGTCCCCTTACGAAGATTGCAATCAATATATAATGGTACTAAAACTTATGTCTTGAATCCTTATTCTAATTTTGATCAAAATCAATCACATTATTTTGATTCTAGAAAATGTTTAAAATCTAAAGCTTAAGATAAAGGAGTCAGGTTAATCACGTTGACACACCGGTTTCCGCCAGATCACGGAAGTTAAGCAAGGTCGAACCTGGTCATTATTAAATGGGTGACTATTTGGGACTTCCGGTGCTGTATGTGCTCTCCGCTTATCTCGGCATTGTTTCCAGTCGTCGTGGACTTCCCCTTGCCACTGGACTCAAACAGTGCCGATTCAGATGTGTGGCTGGGATTGCGCAACCCTTGCCTCCCAATTACACGCGGAGCTGCCCCTTCAGGGGGGTATCCTTTGTCTTTCGGGACTTAACAGAGGCATCGATCGATTAAGATAAAGGAGTCTTAAGTAGAAATTGAAGTTTAGGGAATCTTACTTTGTAGCGTTGCGTACACGTTAACATGTACACATCCGGGACCCACACGTTGTAGACAGTCGCAAAGGAGAAAAAGAATAGGAAATAGTAAAGAACTTAAACAAAGTCGACCCCCCACTCTCTTATATATATATAGAGAGAGAGGCAATATATATATATAAAAGGGAATTAAAGGAAAATATAAGGATTCTATAAATGTAGGATACAGCTAGACGTCGTATTCATAATTTATTACCAGGATTGCCCCCACCTCTTCTGATAATACGCCATATATATATATATATATATATATATATACAGACACAGGGTATACCTTTCATTTGTTTTTACATACGCAATAATATGTTACTACACAGTCATGAGTATGTTTCGGTCAGCTAGCTACTAGTAACTAGAGACCTCTTCAGGCGATACAGCTTATACGAAAGCAAAGTTTGCAATGAAAATGTCAGATACTCCATACGAGTAGCATTCTTTAACCCCCACATACTTTTCGATATCTCAACACATGTTCAAACCTGGTTGATTTTGTTGTATGTTTATATACAAACAAATCTTATTTTTCACAACGTCTGATGCAGCCTCTTGATTTTAAATTCCTATGATGAAGAAGACCTGGTATTTTCTTTGCGGATTTTGCTTTCGCAAAAGCTGTATCTCCTGAAGAGGTCTCTAGTTACTAGTAGCTAGATGACCGAAACATGCATATGATTGTGTAGCAACATAGTACTGCTTATGTAAAAAATATATAAAGACTATATATATATATATACATATATATATATATTTATATTTATATATATTTATATTTATATATATATATGTATATATATATAACATGCATACACACGCATGCGCACACACATATATCAGTGCGGCTTAAGGTAGTTGCCTGTGTAGCCGCACTGATGATAATGTTCCCTATCTTGGGTTGAGCATTTTGGGAAGTGATATCCAAATTGCTATTAGCGTATAAAGCGACGCTCTTTGAGCTAACAAATCGAGCGGAGGCATTTGGACGATGTCAAAAGCAAACATCGTTAAATTCATTTCCCGCACAGAAGCATCCATATAACGTAATGGTGAGAAGGCCTGACTGTCATTTGGGCGGTCAGGTTTCGATCCTGGCTAGCCACACTGATGAGCTGTGAAACAGTACTGTATGTGAATGATAATATATATATATATATATATATATATATATATATATATATATATATATATAACTACTTAATTCACTCACATAAAATTAATATACGAAAGTATAGATTTATGCGTAAAATTTAAGTATTTACTTCAAAAGTGCTCAATACGTAGGTAGAGCTAGTTAGTAAGTTATAAAATATATATGGCGATTAAGCAACACTGAATATTCCGCGTTTCATCCACTCTAGGACACTTCACTGAAGAGTCCTAGAGTGGATGAAACTCGGAATATTCAGTATAGCTTAATCGCCATA